>NW_016107363.1:2144264-2385316 GCF_001604975.1 Cebus imitator
ACCACTTCCTCCCCCAGAAATACAACTTAAAGCAAAACTTTCTTGGACAAATGTTGAAGGTCATCTATCCTTACAACTGAATAAGCATCTTCATCTATATCCCCATAATCCTGTGAATAAATACATCATTGGACTTGCCAGTTAATTCTAGTTATCTGTGTTTATTTTACACTTATCTGCCTATCCCAGGCCATGAGTTCCTTCAGGGAAAGAACATACTCTTACTCATCTTTATCTTTAGAAGGACTGCCCAGAGAATGTGGCAAAGCAGTGTTTAAATGTATTTAGGCTGGGAGGCATCTCATTTTGTGTATTGGACACCTGATGCCAGCATTTTTCAAACGAATTGTTCGTTAATTTTAGGGGAAGATTTGTCCTGCATCCAGTAATCTAGGACCTAAGCAATTCCTTCTGTATCCAAGATGATGATTATTAACGAACACTGACTATATCCCAGGTACTTTTCTAAGTGCTTTGGAAATATTAATTCATTTATCATCACAGTAGTGTGGAATAAGTTTTATTATTTTTCCCAGAGAGGTTTCAAAGTAACAATTACACAGTTAGAAATTAGCAAAGTCAGAATTTGAATTCAGAGTCTGTGTTCTTAACCCTTTTGAAATTCTAGAGAAGTAGACTTTCTGCCCCCAAACCACATGAACCCACATACTGTTTCACACAGTTTTAAGAATTTCACAGATATTCTAAAAACTGCATACAAGAACTCCAGCTAAATTATGACCCCAGCAATGGATTTGCCTACCTCTAAGTTTTTTGACCTTGAGAGTATCATATGGTTTATACTTATTCCCTCCCTCCTCCTGACTTTGACTTCTAAAGTTGCCTCCTATAAATCAAGTGTTGTCTCTCCATAACACTTTCAATTGTATTGCCCTCCTGTGTCAAATTAGGAGACCCACACATTTCTGAACTATCTCCAAGTCTCATGTCATTACCCATTCATTAGTGAGGTCAGTAATACATATACTGAATGAAACCAGCCACTGGGCTGATCTTGGGGGTGCCCCACAAATAGCCACATCTTTTTCAGTAAGTCCACATGTGGAGATCTCATGCATTGATCTCAGAATTCACTCCTGATGGCATACTTGAAGAGCATGTGGATTTCTTTCCTGTATCAGAGAGTGACATCCATTTTCCTAAAAGTAAACCCATTCATGTAAAGCCAATTCCCTCTGTCAGTATGTGCATTTTGAAGGCTGTTTCACTAATACTCAATCCATCTTTAATCACATTAAAAGAAGGAAATTCTATATTTGTTGAGGGCTCACTGTATGGCAGCACTTGGACTTTCATGCATTATGTCTAATAGTTAAAATTTGTCTTCATTTTTACAGAAGAAACAGAATCAGAAAGGGTAAATCTTTTACCCCAAGTCAACTCAGCTAATAAGTGGTAAAACAGATTTAAATCTGTATTTGACTTAAAGTTCATACTCTTTTCTTTATAATAGCCTGTGCTGTGACCTTCTCATGTTGATATCTATTGCTTGGCAATATCTTTGTATCCTGGCAGAGGATCACTAGATAATTCGTTGTGAAACATAACATAGGGCAGCACTATATCAAAAGGAAACAGCTGTAGAATGAGGGAGGAAACTTAGTAGCCCAGCCACAAATCAGGGGCCATTCACCATTGCTTCTGGAAGGGGTGCCTGGTCCACAGCTATGCTTTCCTTGTGTTTCTTTTTGGACTGACTTTCATAGGGCTATTAAGTGCCCTGGCATATAGCTGATGCCATAGTTGTATCAACTGAACCTGTCCTGCGAGGTCAGTGGGAGCAAGGGTTCTCCATGCGGGTTAGAGAATTGAGCAATGTAAGATGAAAGAGCCTAACTTTGCCATCAGATAGGAGCTTTTGTTGCAGCTCAGTCACATACAAGCTGTGCAATTTTGGGAAAGTTATTTAACTTCACTGAGCTTCAGTTTCCTCATGTAAAATGGGAATACAAACATCACCTTAATGAAAGTTAGTGTAAGGGTTAAGTGTATGTTAATTCCTTGGCACATAGAATGGGATAGAAGTTATCAATATTAATTGATATTTATTATCATAATATTATTACCATTATATTACCTGGAAGAGGAGCTTTAATGTCTTTCAGCTAGTGAGAAAAGGTATGAAGCCTCCCCTTTCATTGTGAAGATTTACCTACAAAAATATTTAATAAATTCAGGCTGAGCAGGTAAGGCATCTTCATTGATAGAAAGATGGTCTAGGGAGCTAGCTTCCAGAAAAATTAATTATATAGACATCTTGGGATGGAAGAATGTGTTCCTGATTCTCTTACCAAAAGAAGATTCCAGTCATTTTTCTGATGACAACAGGGGGAAAAAAAGAAAGTTCCAGGATCTGTCTCAAAGTCCAAACCTTCTTGGTTTAAATTTCTTCAAAAGCTTCTCCACAGCCTTCAGGATGAAACTTCACCTCTCAGGCATGGTACAGGATACTTTTAAAATAATCTGAATCTAGCTCCTTCAGCTTAGCTTTCAAAGACACCTTTTACGACAGCCCCATTGATTAACTGGTGGCTCAAGAGATGACATGCTTTCTCACCTTTATGCTTTTGTGCAGAGACACACACACAGGCTAACTTCAATTCAACCTTGAAAATATCCACCACACATTACCTCCGTAGGGACACTTGTTTCTTAACTTGCATCCTGGCTGGCCAAGGAGCCTTCCTTGTGTGAACTTTTGAACCCAGTGCTTATTTTTCTCCTTATCTTATTTTTATTGCCTGTGTCCCCACCAGACCAAGTTCTATTGGAGGACAGGGACACTGTCTTGGTTGCCTCCGTTTCTGTCTCAGAATAGAATAGAAGGAATGAAGAAATGGTTCCAGGAATATTTTAGCTTAGGTTTCTGTTTATTTGGGTCTTATTAGCTTGGTAATTTAATAAGTTCCTTGAGAACAAGAGAAATGCCTGATTTCTCTTCAAAGCTCCCATTAGACCAGTGAGTCTCAACCTTGGCTGCATGTTGGATTCACTCATGGGCTCTAAAAGATCCAGAAGCCCAGGCATCAGTAAGATTTAACGTTTTCTCAGGTGATTTCAACATGCATCCAAGGTTGGGAAACACTGGATGAACCAGAAGGTGCTCAACAAAGCTGTAGCGATTCAATCACTCGATCACTAAATCTCACCTGGGCAAAATGCCTAAACAAATACAGTTGTAAATAAATAAGGGAAGGAGACGCATGAAGAGGAAAGCAGTGAGAGAGAGAAGGGAGCTGCATTAGCTTTAGATAAAGTCATCTAATGAGTTTGACTCCCTCAGTAACACAAAATATTTTTCAAAATAATTTAATGTAAATAGTTTATTTCTGCTTTCTCTTTCAATTCTGCTAGGCATTGTCGAGTCTAGGCTCAGTATAGGGAAGCTATGTTTCCCTGAAATGTTGTGAGTGTATCTTGAGAAACATCATGGTCAACAGGAGAATGTCTGACACTTTCTCCTGGTAATACTACGCAGCTCGATTTTGCCCCTTCTATGATTTGCATGTCCCCTCTTTGAGGTTCATGCAGTTGCTCTCTGTCATAATAAGACAGCCAGTAGCGGCCTGCATAATTCATGATTACAAGGTGTATACACATGATGATAAAGGGAACTAATGTTTAATTTACATGGCCCCATATTTTCTCATAAAGAGCTAAGCACACCCAATCACAGACTCAATTATGAAAAATAAGAACGTGTTTGAGTATCATTTTGCAGACACATGGGAGAGAATTGTATTTGAAGATTGTAGAGTACTTGGACGAAAATAGGTTTTTTGATCATTCGGCTGAAGTGTGGCATTTTACAAGAATTTTCTAGATTTGACCCACCAAGCTCCCTTTTGTTCCCTGATTGTTTAAATTTGCTGCAAGGTAATCTGCAATATCAGTTCTGTGTTTTTTATTTCGAGATAGTACTTAATGGGAAAAGGTAACTTTACTATCTGATATATCTTATTTCCATGAAACTTTAAAAAAAGTAATTTACATTTTTCTCATTCAGAAGCTCTTACTAGGACATTGTTTCTTCATAAAGTGAATTTATATTTTGCAAAGATTTAGAAAACTTTCCATTTAAATTATATTAAAGTTTGTTTTCTTATACTTCATAGATTCTATTCCAAACAATGAATCTGCTCCTTTAAATATTATCCCTTTTCCAAACCCATGGAAAATGGAAGTAAAATTTCCTATTTTAACTCTTATAACAGGCCAGATTATGATACTACTCACTGTTACCAGTGCATAATTGTGTAAGAATTGTAATTGGGAGAACATTACAGCTTCTTGCCTTAGTTTTCCCAAATGCCAAGTAAGCCCTTTACTGTACCATTACATCATTCTCTTTACTTGGCTGGACCTAGAATTAAATACAATTTTGATGTTTCTAGGAAAAGCAGACAGATAGGAAGAGCAAAGGAAATTTGATAATAATACTTATACTACTAAATGCTTGGTGAGCCCAGACTAAGTCCATCACATGTTAGCAGACATATGTAGGATTATTGGATCTAAGCCTCACAGGAACTCTGTACAGTAAGTAATATTATGATCTTGATGTTTCTGATGAGGAAGGTGAGGTGTGGAGAGAGAAGGTGACTTATCCGTGGTTACAGCTGGTTAGGGTAAGGCTCTGACAAATGTCTAAATCAAAAGTTGGTGCCCTTACCACTATGTTCTTGCTTCAGTTTGTCATTGATGAAGGCCTAGCACCCGCGTGATTTAGAGGAACCTGAAGGACCAAGGATCTAGTTCTAATTTTCTATAAACAATGAGGAGTTCCCTATTTAGTTAGAAATGATCATCAATTGTTCTAGGGATGGTAGATGGGGCCAATTGAAAGCCACCGGCTTGTCCCACTTGTGGAAATGTAAGCTTGGAGATGCCCCAAAGTGGGTGCTTCCAGGCCAGAAGGGATATTACCCTCAACTGACATGTGTTGAAGAGCACCTCTTCATGTTGTATGGGGTCTGACAGCACCACACCTTCACTTCACTGAGGAGTTCTCAAAAGTCCACATTTGTTGAAAACATGACTCTTTCTTTTACTGACACATGATTTTCTTTTTCTTACAAAAACCCATGACAGAGAACTTGCAAATAAGCACAACAGCAAAAATAGGAATCATTATAATCACATCAGGAAGAGATTATTTGGTGCACATATTTCCAGTGCCCCTTTTTCTGTGTGTTATAAATGTGCATGTGTGTGTACCTATTTTGAAAAATGAGATTGTACTATACACAGGGTTTATAATCTGATTTTTCCCCAGTTAGCATTGTTTAATAACTGAAATAGTTTTATCAAAAACAATCTTATACAGAACCCCAACAGATAAACAGATAAAGATGGAGATGCTGTCTTTTGGGGGAAGGGGTGTGGAGGGAGAGCGGTGAGCCCAGGTTCAGCACCAGCTTCTGTCTCTCTTATGCCCCATATGGGGGATTTGAAAGCACTACAGTGTTCTACAGAAATAGGGTTGAAAAACTCTTATATCAATTAAGATCCCATTATATATTCTGCCAGTGCAAACCCCAGAACATTGATAATATCTCCTCCATGATAAAAGTAGTATTAAAATGTACCAGTAGCTATAAGAGTTGAAATTATCATTTGTTAAAAATCTAAGAATAAGCTGGCCATGCCTCAGCCTCCTCCCGCTTCAGCCTCCCAAAGTGCTAGGATTACAGTGGTTTCTGCTTGCCACTGTAATCCTAGCACTTTGGGAGGCTGAGGCAGGAGGATCACTTGAGGCCAGGAATTCAAGACCAGCCTGGACAACATAGCGAGACTTCATCTCTACTAAAAAAAATTTTTTTAAATAAGTTAGCCAGGCATGATAGTATGTGCCTGTTGTCCCAACTACTCGAGAGGCTAAGGTGGGAGGATCCTGGGGAGGTTGAGGCTTCAGTGAGCTGTAATCATGACACTGTAATCCAGCCTGGGCAATACAGCAAATTCTTGTCTTAATCAAAGAATAGTAGAAAATTATGTGCCGTATCTTCTCCCAGTCTAGAAAAGTGTCCTGGACTCTCCCTAAAACCAGATATTAAAAGAGAACTGAGGCCAAAAAGAAGACGCCTTGTGGCTTTCTTACTCTTTCCTAATTTCAGACATACAGCTATGTTTAAAACACTCTGTACCTAGAGGAGGCAATTCCTCCAAAAATGAACAAGAAGTTGTTGGTTGTTGTTGTTTTTTTAAAGGCGTGGAGGGGTTCTTCATTCCATCCAAGCAGAGCTAAATCTGTAGCCAGCGTGAAGCAGATGGCCCCCTTCTTCTCTGCCTTTTAGTTTTATGACTGCAAGACTGGGAGATTTTTCAGCAGTTGCAATAGTTGGCTTCATCCATCACGCGAGGCAACGCCTCAGCGGCAGCAGCTTATCTTCTTACATTTAGGATCAGATACGGACTAAGCAAAGCTTTGTGTTTTCACATCAGAAGCTGATGATGAGCGATGTGAGGAGAGGCAGCGAAATAGATTCTCCGCTCTCCATTTCTTAGTCCTACTGGTAACAAGTGTGCGTCAAGCTGAAATTTATGGTGCTAGGTGAAAACTCTGCTCCACAGGTGAAATTTATTCTCTGCAATGTCCTCTGGTGGAATGAAACTACCTTCCTAGTCACATTTTCTGCTGTCTAATGCAGTGGTAGTGTCTTTATCTCACAAATGTTCCCTAAGATCTAGGCATAGGGTTTCTGGATTCTGTTTTAACTTTGACATTATTATGCTGTGTGGCTTGGGCAAGTCTTTTAAGCCCTCTATTCCTCTGAGATCACCATGCCACTTATCCCTTAAAGCTTAACATAAGCACTTCTTAAAGAGATCTGCATGGATTCGTGGCTCTCAACCTTAGCTGTACAATAGGTCACCTGGAGTACTTTTAAAACTAGTAGTACCAAGCCCCAATGATTCTAAAATCCAGACAAGATTTAGAAACACTAGCCCTGACCCATTCAGAATCACTCTCACTCTCCTGTGTTGGTTCTGTTTTTGTTTTATAACTCTTAACCCAACAGGTCTCCATTTGTTATTTCCATGCATGCTTACCTATCAACAATGAAATGCAAGCGTCTTAAGAAAAGAGACACATGCATAATTTATCTTTGTCTGCTCAGCATCTTGACCAGAGAAAACCTGGGTTCAAAAATTAGCTTTGATACTTAATTAGCCATGAGATCTTGGTTAAGACACTTAAATAGTCTGGATCCCTGTTTTCTCACCTGTTCCAAATGAACAAGAATCCAAATACATTGCAGGATGTGGTACTAAGGTTTAATAAAAAAATTTAGTTAGGCTTATAGCACCTTGTAAGTGGTCAATTCAGGTCAGCTGTGCAATAGTCTTGCTGAATTTAATGCTTTCTATGTAGTGATTTTTCTTTTGTTGGATTACTCATTTATTCAGCAATTTTTTTAGCACTTCCTACTATAGTTTTAGGTATTTAGGATACTGTAGAGACTATTGATGGAATTTACATTCTAAAATATTACATCTATGACTCTATTTAATTTTTACAAACACCCGTGTTTCTTTATACTGAATCAAATGAGATACTGAAGGTTGAGAGAGATTAAGTGATTTAGTTGAGACCTCACAGTAATTTCGTAATGGAACCATGCCAGCAGGCCAGGTTTCAATGCTCATTCTAGAGGACAAACCCATCATCCTGATTCCTTAACAGGTGACTGTGACAATGAAGCTGTTATTAAAGAAGCAGCTTCATGCAGGGGAGAAGAGCATGGTTTTGGAAGTTGGTCTCCCTAGGTATGACAGTGTCTCTGCCACTTGTTAGCTGTGTGACTTTGGAAAAGTTATTTCACCTCTCTTTGTGTTAGTTTCCTCATCTGGAAAATGAAGATGATATTTAGAGAGTTTTCATGAGATTTAAGTATATATAAATTGTTGCATAGCATCTGGCATACAGCACACAAGTGATGTTAGTTATTATAATACTTATCATATCTATGGTTAGAAGTGAGTAGTCTAAGACTGCCCAGGACTTGAGGTCCATGTACTCCTGCCCTTAAAATGGTGGTGATTTGTTATCAAGCAAATTTCCTGGGTTATAATCTTTGAAATGTACATATTTGTCTATAATTCTATGTCTAGGAAATGGAATAATTTTGACATTTGTGCATATGATGAAATAAATCCTCCCCAGCAAATTGGAACTGTTCCATGTTTGACAGTTGGTAAAGTCCACAATTTGCATGAGGATATATGAGGATGTTACATATCCATTTGTAAAAAGACTGACTGGATAATAGAAATATCCTACAGGGTCTGTAGTCCAGAATTTGGTGAGAAGATCTCTTGTGCCTGTGTGTTTTCCTAAGGTAAGAATAATCTAATCAAGTCTCCAGGAAACATACAGGGTCTCATCTTGGAAATGTCTGGACCCAGCACACCCCAACAGTATTAACTGTCAGTGTGATAGTTTTAACATCATTGAAAAGGCTGTGTATTGAAAGATTTCTTAAGTCATGTCTGTGCAGCTATACAGCACCAATTTTCTGTAGGGAGACTTTGCTTATGACTGAGTGGGACTGTGGGGTTTCTAATTAATTTAGCTTCAAGCACCTGTAGCCATTATCCCCTCAATTTGCTTTTCTTGTATTCATTTACTAGGGAAAAACAAGGAGAACAAAGACAAAGCATAAGTATTTTCAGCATTTTTCTCATTTGGTGTACCAATTTGGCTGATAAGTACATCCAAGAGGGAAAAATTGTCAGCAGGTGATTGCTATTAAAGTGGACTAGGAGAAAGCTTTTAACTCAGACGGGGGTAAATGTTCTCTTTAATGTTGAAGAAGATCCTGATTTGTAAAAATGTCAAAACCTGGAAAAGCAACTTTGGTTACTTGCCTTGGTGTGGGCTAGAAGAGGGGGAGAGTGATTTTCAAAGATGAGCACTAATTGGGTCTTTCAACAGATTTCAAAGATGAGGACCCACTAGGTGTCAGACCTGCACCCAAGACATGATATTACATGAAGACGTTTTTGTCTCCTGTAATGAAACAATTTCAAAATAAGGTGATAGGAGTCTTTGCAGAGCTCAACACAGGATGGCATGGGTGGTGAGGGAGAAACCCAATTACCCCCTCAGCCACCCACCTGCCTACCTACCCACTTACCCACCTGGTGGTGGTGGACAGAAGAGAGGGAAGAAATCTCAGCAGAGGAGATGCTCCTGTTTATTGACAACAGATTGGCTATTGGGCAGCGGCAGGTCCTGAATGTTACAGTCAAATAGGAGGTGGAAATGCAGCATATCTGCTGACTTCTCTTGTCTCCATTTTGCATTCTCAGTAGGAACTATTTTTTGGCTCTGTATCAAAGAGATGGCTGTCAGAAATAAATATTTGTTAACACTGAATATAAAGCCAGAGAGCTAATAATAGCCCAACAAAGGCTTGACCTGTTTATTATTCTTGGCTCAGAATCCAGAGAGTGTCTAGTAAGTGGTAAATCATTGGTGGGTAGGGTGGATGCTGTGCTTTGATACTACACCTGTAAGAGTGTCTAGTAAATGGTAGGGACCATGAATAGGTAGACAAATGCTGCATGTTGAGCTTTATCAATATGTTTTTACATTTAGGCATACAATATTCACAATAGCCCGTGACATAGGTGAAATTATAATATTGTCATCCCTTGGTATCCATGGAAGATAGCTTCCAGGACCCCCCACAGATACTAAAACCTATGGATGCTCAAGTCACTTATATAAAATGGCATAGTATTTGGATATATCCTACGCATATCCTCTCATATAATTTAAATTATTTCTAGATTACTTACAATACCTAATACAATGTCAATGCTATATAAACAGTTGTTACACTCTTTTTAAATTTTGTATTTTTATGTTTTATTTTTTAAAATATTTTGATCCACAGCTGGTTGAATCTGCAGATGTGGGTTCCACCAATATAAAGGCCCGACTCTATGAGCCTCATTTTTTATGCTGGGAAACCAAGGTCTCAGAAGGCTAAAAGCTGGTATGCTTTTAAACCATTAGTTATCAGGCCCCAAAGATGTTGATATGCCACCTTTTTTATTAATCCTCAAACTTTTTTTTTTCTTGGATAATTAGACCTAGATTAAGCATGTCTATAAGGCCATCAAATTCAGTACAGGGACTACCTATGTAAGGTAAGAGTAAGGTTAATTGAATGTAATACAGTTGGAAGTGGTAATGGAGTATGCTTATGTCCACTAAAGAAAATCAAAAATTATTAAAGAGAAAACACAGGTAGACCAAAGCAAGCATCCCATTTATTGGTAGAATTGGGCCCATAAGCAGCCAATTTGCAACTTGATCAGAAAAATTGAAATTTAAGTCCTAAGCAGAATATGTAGAAGATAATTTTTTAAAATCTACTGGTATATATTTACATGTTATTAAAAGCATATTTAAATAGGTATGCTTTTTATAAGATCAAATTTGGCTCTCAACTGTGAACATATATAGAATATTTAAAGGTTCTAATGTGCAAGATAAACCTAGGCATAACCTTTGTGTTATACAAGGCTCCTCTGTGTTTGTTTGCCCTTTGGTGCAGATTCTGTTAAAATGTTTTTTCTTTTTCTTTTTTTTTTTTTTTTTTGAGACAGAGTCTTGCTTTGTCACCCAGGCTGGAGTACAGTGGCATGATCTCAGCTCACTGCAACCTCTGCCTCCCAGGTTCAAGCAATTCCCTGCCTCAGCCTCCTGAATAGCTGAGATTACAGGCATGTGCCACCATACCCAGCTGATTTTTGTAATTTTAGTAGAGAAAGGGTTTCACCATCTTGACCAGGCTGGTCTTGAACTCCTGCCCTTGTGATCCACCTGCCTCAGCCTCCCAAAGTGTTGGGATTACAGGTATTAGCCACCACACCCAGCCAACATGCTTTTTCTTTTTAAAGCTGTAAGCTATTATCTCAGTTACTAAAAATTGATCATTTGCCCAACTCCTTGTCAATAGTTTCGCGTTTTTGCACAGTTACTTTAAAAGAATTTCTCTGATGATTGAAACAATGGGAATAGTTTTGTGAAGACCACCCCAACCCTGGTTAGGCTGCTGCACATTTGATAGCTTAAAATAGTGCTATGGTAGGAAGAGTGCTGGAATTGCCATCTGGAGCCTTGGCTCCATGACTTAGAAAAGGTGTGACACCCAAACCCTCTTACCTGCACCATGTGTCAGTAGATCTCCATGGGGAATGGATGGTTTAACTCCCCCAGGGCACAATTTTTTTAAATGTTGAATGACAATGACTGGGCAGAGCTCTTGGCATTTAATGGGTGAGAACCCACCATTGCTACAGGCCCCACAAGGCATAGGACAGCCCCACATAGTGAAGCAGTGTTCTAGCCAAAATACAGAAGTCCTATTTTTGAGACACGGTGCCGTAGCCAATTTATTTACCCTTTGTGAACCACATTTTCCTTATTTGTAAAATGTTCTACTGAGTTTATAGAATCATTATGATGATCAAATGATATACGTGAAAGTGCTTTGTAAGCCCTAAAGCACCGTATGCATGGAGGTATTATAATGATTACACTAAGTGACAAAGAGAGACAAAGCTCTTTACAAAAAATTGTGAACTGTACAGATCTGTAATTGCCCTCATTAAAAGAAAAATGTGGCTTAAGCTAGATGATCTAGAATGAGATGGTTGTTTTGATTCATTAAGGGTTTCTGCTTCTCTCTACTCTGGAAACCACTCAGTGTATCTGATTCTATATCAAAGTTATTGGAAAGATCAGTTTCCTGATTATTCATAGAGTCTTAGAAATCTAAGCTTGGAAGAGTCTGCAGAACATACACAGCTAGAAGTATGAATTTGGAGACCAAAGGCATCTAATTTGAAACCTGACGTCACCCCTTCCTTACTGGCTATGGGACCTTGGGTGAATTAATTCACTTTGTGAATCCTCAGTTATCTATGAAATGGGTATTAAAGTACATGCCTCATGGGGCCTATGAATGTTAAATGATAGTCTTTGGCTTAATCAGCTTTCTCAATGAAAATACACTTTGATCTTGTTCATCTCTCTTAAGGTATTAGGTGTCCCCCAGCACCCAACCAAAGATGCTATTCATCTTTTCAACATTTGCTTGAAAAGTGGCCATCCTGACTAGTTTTTCACACCTCACTACCAATGGAAACATTCATCCCATTTTCAGACTTCTTGGAAAGATATAGTTAGGGATTATATTGTATTTCCAGCTATGGAATAGAGAGATTCCTTTACACACCTGGGAGTGGGGGAAATCAAGGAATAGCACCCCCACATCCTCTGCAGTGCATTGTCTGATCTTGTCTGCAATCAAATTATCTACTGGGATGTGGTGTTTTATATCAAGCCTTCCATCAAAACCATTAACAGGCAGTCAGTTGATGTGAAATTCTTGGCTCCCAGCAGCAGCTTAGGTGTATTTTTAAATATTCCGTCTGGCAGCTCAGAAGGGGAAAAAAAAACTGAAAAGGCAGCAACTGGCAGATTTTCTTCCAACAAAGATCCTTTCCCTACAGCCTGTCCACCCCTTTCAAGAAAGGAATAGGTTAGAGATGCTGTACCTAAATAGCAGAGTGACCATGTTACCTAGCAACCACACCTAAGGATGGGTACTAGACATGCCCACTAATTACCAGAGCGAGGAGACCCTCCCTGGAAGTGTCACTTAAACTGTAAGAGCATTATGTTCCAGTGACATCTGTGAAAGGTTAAGAATGATGGGAAAGCCCCCTCTGTCATGAGTTTCCTGTCAGTTGCTCAGGAGCTATGGAGACTTGAAGACCCATCAAGGATAATATTTAAAGATATGAAAGAGCATGGTTACAAGGTTTTCCCAGACCACTTTGTGTCCTTCTTACCATGACAACAACTTAAAAAAAAAAACTTTTTATTTTGAAATATTTGTACATTTACATGCAGTTGATCCTATATCCCCTTTCCCCATTTTCTCCCAACAAAAAACATCTTGCATAGCTATCATACGATATCACAAACAGGAAATTGACATTGATGCAGTCCATCAACCTGATTCAGATTGTACTAGTTTTATGTGTACCATGACAGCAATTTTCAGAACATAAACTTGATCTCCTACTGAAACAAACCACTCTCCTAACTTCCAGGAGGATCTCCTTCCTCTTTTTGATAAGTCTGATCAACTGAATACATGACTAAAGCAAAAGTCCTTATGTCTCAGAAATTTCTTGATAGTTTCACAAGAAACTAACTCTCTTCTGCCTCCACTGCATCTTCTACCACCTGCCTCAGAATTCTTGGGATAAGGCAAAAGCTATGCTCCAAGGTCACAGTAGGATTTAGGATCAGGCACAGCAGCCCATTCTTCAGTTATTTGTAAGTCCATGGCCTGTGCGTAGATAGACTGGTAAATTCTCTGAGGTCAAGGAATTCTTTGAGGTCAGGAAATTTGAAGATCTTATTGTTACCCTGGCTTCTCCCCTGATGACTTAAGTGCTGCTAAAACCTCCCAGCTCAAGTGTATGATTCTGTGTGTGTCTGTCAAAATGATGGCTGAGGGTAGGAGAGAAAGCTTGACTTGGAAGCATAATCATAGGAAGGACTATTGTACCTCCACACATGGGAAGCTGCTTTGCTTCTGGGCAAGCCTGGGAAGAACTGTTTTCAAAGTTTAAAGTAATTTTCTGAGGCCAGCAGTGATGATATGAAAGCTTTCAAGGAAAGGGCTTAAGGTTAGAAGCCAGAATAATTGGAGTTTAAATCCCAGCCCCATTATTTCCCATGTATGTGACAAATGGCCTTACCTTTGGAACCTCACTATCCTCACCAACAAGAGATTGGACATGGAAATGACAGTGCTTACTTTATAAGGCATTCTGAGGTTTACGTATTAGAAGATGGTGGTTCTCAAACTTGAGCACACATTGGAATCACCTAGGGGGCTTGCTGTACGCCCACATCCAGAGTTTCGGAGTCAGTAGGTCTAGGGTTAGGCCTGATCATTTGCCTTTCTAACAAGCTCCCAGATGCTGTCACTGCTGCTGCTGGTTTGCATATCACACTTTGAGAGTCCTTGTGAACCCATTTATGATCACACTTTGGGAACCCCTAAAATGAGGAGATTAAGTGCCTATTAACATATCTGACTTTGGGTATTCACCCAGGGGAAGCTAGTTCCCCACCAAGCTAATAAGGAATAAGGAGCCCTTCCCACCCATAAAATAAACAGGGTTCACTGACTTTCTAAAAACTGACAGAACTTCCTGGTTGGCAGAAAGCCATGTCAAAACAAGCAATGTGGAACAAAAGGCTGTGAAATTATCAAGCATATATAACAAGTGTCCACAGCCAATTTTCCTATTTCGCAGTGTGAGAGTGATTTTCTTTTACAAAAGAAAGCAAATTTAGGGCTAGGGGCTTTGCCCTGGGTATATGTGCCTGTGTATGTGTGTGCTGGTACATAAAGCTGGCTTCCTCCCTGACACGCAATACTTTAACCAAGCAGGCCTATAATACACAGTTTTGTGGCATGTGTATGTGGGAGAGAATGTGGGAGAAAGAAGCTTCGGAAAACAAGCATTCTTAGAAGAACTGCAAAGAACCTCTCATTAGAGAGGCAAATTAAAATATTTCAGTCCCTGGGCTATTCTTTTTAAATACACCAAATTACATCAGTTCATAATAGAATAAACTGCAGACTTCATAGAATTATCCTTTTTTAAAAAAAAATGGCGATATACTTCCCTTGTGCTGTGAGCAATATAAAGAAAATTACTCAAAATATTTTCTTTGCCACTATGGAGGTCTTTCTGGTAAGGGTGGATCCCCAGGTATAAACCTGAAGGATTATTTTAATAATCTCTGGTGCCCTAAATTTCCTGACATTGCATGCAAGCCTTGATTTTGTTTTATTAGCTCGCTTCTCTGCAGTCTCATTACCATCTCTGTCTTCCCGCATTGGAGGGGACACTCTCATAACTGATGATAGAGCTTATATTTGTCGCCATAGCCTCAGACATGACTTCCAGATTCAAGGTGCTATTAAATCCGTTGCTGCCACAGTATAATTGACTCCATTTTTAGGAAATGATAACTGTTGGATATTCATACATCAAACAAACATCAGTAGCTCTACTTTTCTATCAAATATCTGGGCTGTGCTTTGAAATATATATCTATGAAGATATTCTTTTTCTTTCTTTTTTTGAAGTTATAGCAACAGGTACCAAAACACAAGCTGAGTATTTCAGGAGAGCTAAATGACAGTGGCAGTCTCTGCCTTGGATTATCAATTTGAATTTGTTTTTTTTTTGTCCACATCCTCCTGATCTGAGATTATTTCAGGCCATTTTTCCCCTGGCACATTATGTAATGCCTGTGAAGAGGAGAAGTCAGATGGAGGATCAGAGCAGGAGCCATGGCAGAAAAACATGGACAGTGTTAACTTAGGCTGTCATGCAGCTTGTAACCGGCAGCCCCCTAAGGTCCAGCAAGATGCAACTGACAGGACTTCTGATCCCAATCAGTTTATTCCTAGGAAAGTCAACCAGCAGGAGTTGAAATAGTAATTGCTTTCCTTTATTCGAAGACATCATGGATGAGACGATTAAAGAGATTAAGGCTTACCTCCTTCAGTGCACCAGAATAAATGTAGTCTGCTTTTCTGATAGGACTGTAACTGTCAATCAAAAGATTAGGCCTTGTGGGGTAGAAAGAGGAGATAGCCTTAAAATGTATTTGAATTTGCAAACTACAGCTGTGTATTTTAATCCTGGAGATACGCATTGATCTTTCCCTCTCTTTGAAGTCTGCTATTAGCTACAGGCTCTCTGGCCCCAATGACATTTCTTGTATTTTTTAAAAAATAATATTTTAAAAACTCATTTAAAAATTATACTGTACTGAATCACCCAAAGGGAAAATATAATTAAAATAACCATTTGTATTGCCCTCAATGAAAAAAAAAAAAAAACTTTGGAAGTGTGCTTAGCTTTGGAATATGCAAGTCTGATTGTTTCATCAGAAATTTCAGCACTGTATATCTAAAAATATTTTTTTCCAGTAGATTTGGGATTTTGTACTTAGGAGGAGGCTGTTTATCCATTTAGCAATTTAGTTGAGAGCTGAGTATAGGTTTCTAACCTTAGCAGTGCAAGTATGCCTGTTGGTTTAAGTCGTACCACCTGAGTTAGTGCTGCCACAACACACACATTCTGTTTTCTCATTAGCTGTCACACAACTGTCTGCACCCATTAACTTTTGAAAAGATAATAGATATTCTTGGAGAGACCAAGACAAAGTGGCAGAATAAATGGCAGGTCATTTCTCAGGTGGTGACAGAACTTAAGCATTTGCAAGTTTCTGACTATCGCCAGCAGGGTTCTGGGTTCATTATCTCGACCTTGACATGCGGGTTTCTAATCTGCAGACTCAATTTCTTTCCATCATTTCCCTGCCTGAAATGTCCGATCAGCCAAGATCTTGTCTCTTTTATTTTTTAATTTTTATTTATTTATTTATTTATTTATTTAATTTATTTGTTTGAGATGGACTCTTGCTCTGTCATCCAGGCTAGAGTGCAGTGGCGTGATCTTGGCTCACTGCAACCTCCATCTCCTGGATTCAAGCGATTCTCCTGCCTCAACCTCCCGAGTAGCTGGGATTACAGACATGAGTCAACATACCTGACTAATTTTTGTATTTTTAGTAGAACAGGGTTTCACCATGTTGGCCAGGCTGGTCTCGAACTCTGACCTCAAGTGATCCGCCCGTCTCGGCTTCTCAAAGTGTTGGAACAGGGTTTCACCATGTTGGCCAGGCTGGTCTCGAACTCTGACCTCAAGTGATCCGCCCGTCTCGGCTTCTCAAAGTGTTGGGATTACAGGTGTAATCCTGGCCAACCTTATCTCTTAATGTTTCTATATTGAATGAGCAAGCTAAATATGTCTGTTACACTATTTAACTAGGAGAAATCCATCCATTTTTCTATTTGGTCATCCATTCATCCATTTATTCATTTATTCAGGTGCCTACTCTGCCTCATCCTGGTGTTCAAGACACCAGCTGTGAATAACATGCATTTGTTCTCTACCCTCATGGAGTGTATAATCTAACCTGAAAAGCAAATGTTTAATAAGTAATTAGGCATTTGAAGAAAGTTGAAAAAGAGCCTGGCAAGGATGATGTGGTGGGCAAAATTACAAGAATGCCCCCAGTGACACTTGCCCTTAAATAATTCCCTCTGCTTTTGTGTGGGTAGAACCTGTTAATTATGCTAGCACAGGCATGTGCCACCACACCTGGCTAATTTTTGTGTTTTTAGTAGAGACAGGGTTTCACCATGTTGGCCAGACTGGTCTCAAGCTCCTGATCTCAAGTGGCCCACCCATTCTGCCTCCCAGAGTGCTGGGATTGATAATGTTAAGTTACATGGCAAAAGGGAAATTATCTAATTTAATTATTGGATTCCTTTCAAAGAAGAGCATTTCCTCCAGGTTTTAGCAGAGAGAAAGTCAGAGAGACTCCACGCATGAGAAGGATTTGATGCACCAACACTGGCTTGAGGATGGATGGCCATGTGATGAAGCATGTTGATGGCCTTTAGAAGCTGAGAGTAGCCCCCAGCTGACAGCCAGCAAGGAGGCAGAGACCTCATTCCTAGAACCACAAAGAACTAACCTGTGCTAAAAAACTGAGCTTGGGAATGAATTCTTCACCACAGCTTTCACATAAGAGTCTAGGCCTTATGACACCTTGAGTTCAGCCTTGTGAGACTGGTATGGGTTGAATCGTGTTCCCCAATGTATATGGTGAAACCCTAACTCCTGGTACCTATGAATGTGTTATCATTTGGAGACAGGGTCTTTGCAGAGTTAATCAAGTTAAGATGAGATCATTAGGGTGGGCCTTAATCCAGCATGACTCTGACTGGTGTCTTTATCAGATGAGGTAAATTTTGACACAGACACAGAAACACAGGAAGAATGCCATGTGAAGACACAGACACAGAGGGAAGACAGCCATGTGAAGAGGGAGGCAGAGACTAGAGATATGCTGCTGCAAGCCAAGAAACTCTTGGAGCTACCAAAGCTGAAAGAAGCAAAGAACATTCTTCCCTGGAGCCTTTGCAGGAAGCTTGGCCCTGCCAAGACCTTCAATCTGGATTTCTAGCCTCCAGGATTATAAAATAATACATTTCTGTTGTTCTAAGCCACCCAGTTTGTGGTATTTTGTTAAGGCAGCATAGAAAGCCAATACACGGACTCTAAAGCAGAGAACCCAGCTGACCCTGCCCAGACTTTTGGCCTGCAGAACTATGAGACATAATAGGTGGTATTTTAAGCCCCTAAATTTGAAGTGATTTCTTACGTAACAATAGAAAACGAATACAACTAGTATGAAGAGTATCTAATCTACCTAATCTGAGGGTGATTTTCCAAGAGGGATGTTTAAGATGAGGAAGAAAGAGTAAGTAGGAATTGCCTAGGAAAGAAGAGAAAGGGAAGATTGGCCCAAACAGAGGGCATGGTATATGCAAAGGCCCTGAAGCTGAAAAGAGCCAGCTGCATTCAAGGAACTCAACTATTCGGGCTTTGATTTTCAAATAGTATTGTTATTAATGCCAGGCCTAAATTAGGTGCTAGAGACAAAATAAGGACCTGCAGACCAAGCTCATATCTTAGGGTGGTTAAAAACAAACAACCAGACCAAGAAATAGTAATTCCACTTTATATGGTAGGTTCTGAAGGATAAAATATAGGATTGAGGTAGAAAACCACAGAGTATTGGCTAAAATATTAAAAATCAGAGAGAGAGAGTGATGTACCATGTTCCGTGAAACTAGAGGGGTAGGAAATGCTGGATCAAGGAGGGTGTTGTGATTGTCTGTTTCTCTATTTGTGGAATATTTCAGAAAAGTGCTGTCTCCCTTCCTGAAAATTCATAGTAGCTATACTGCTATGAAAATAACAGCACCATATATGATATCCATCTGTACCTTTTTAGCTTCAGGCCAGTGTACAAAATTCTAGACCATTCCCCTAATCTAACACAGAATTATACTCCTGGGATTGTAATTATAGCCTGTTCAGGATCATCGGGCTTTTATGAAAACTCACTGCTCCCATTGGCACTGCATCTTTTTATTGTTTCTTTAATTTCAATGTATTTGTATTGTGTGTGTGTGTGTTTGCACACACATGCATGTGTATGAGGTCCCCAAGACTATCCCCAGTTTAATGATCCACTAGAAAGACTCAAAGATATCAGAAAAGCTGTTATACTCATGGTTACAGTTTATTGCAGAAAAGACACAGATTAAAATCAGCAAGGGAAAAAGTGCATAGGGCAGAGTCCATGGGAGACCAGGCACAAGCTTCCAGTTTTCCTCTCCCAGTGAGGCCATAGGACAGCACTTACTGCCCCCAGCAACAGTGTATGACAACATGTACAGGATGCTGCCAACCAGGGAAGTTCACTCAAGCCTTGATGTTCAGGATTTTTTAAATTAGGAATTGGTTACACAGAGATGGAGTGCCCACATGACTGACCTTAGTTACACAGTCGCCAGCCCAAGTCCACTGTTAATCACATTGTTGGCATAAACCATCTGGCATGGCCCAGTGCCCCGGGTATACAAAGACATTCTTATCAGGCAGAATATTCTGAGGGTGTAGAAGTTACCTCTCATAAGCTGATGAAGGGGGCCATGCCTTTCTTTGGAATGTGCAGAATTTGAACATCACAAACCTGCTGAGTCACTCCTGTACTGTAACACACACACACAGGTTGTCATTGCTTTAACCCTCACTCCAAACTTTGCTTTTCCAACACGTTGAGAGCATGATCACCAATACTTGGGATTATAGCAAAAAGTAAAAATCATTTTGCAGTGTTTTTCTTTTATATTCCTTGATGTAGTGGTTTACAAACATAGGTTTCATAGGTTTACATTGTAAATATGCTTGGAGATGTCTTTTCATTTAATTTTACTTTATTGAAGGATAATTTACATTCATTCAAACATAGATCTTAAGTCTATAGTTCACTGAGTTTGGACAAATGCATACACACATAACGCACACTTCTTTAAAAATATAGACCATTTCCATCACTCGAGAAAGCTCCCTCATGCCCACTCACCAGTCAATCCCTGCCCACCCACCTCCACCACCATCTTCTGGAGCCAATAATTGTTCTTATCTCTTACTAAACATTAGTATTACCTATTCTAAGATTTTATAAAAATGGAAACATACAATGTATGATATTTTGCGTTTGGTTTTTTTTCCCCTCACTCAGAATAATGCTATTGCAGATCAACTATGTTGTGTGTATCAGTAGATTGTCACTTTTCACTGCTGGGTACTTTTACGTTGTTTGGCTATAACACAATTTATGTACCAATTATCCTTTTGATGGACATTTTGACCGTCTCCAGTTTTTAGCTGTTAGGCATAAAATTGCTATGCTTGCTGGGCATGGTGGCTTACACCTGTAATCCCAGCACTTTGGGAGGCCGAGACAGGCAGATCACAAGGTCAGGAGTTTGAGACCAGCCTGACCAACATGGCGAAACCCCATCTCTGCTAATCATACAAAAATTAGCTGGGTGTGGTGGCACACACCTGTAATCCCAGCTACTCAGGAGGCTGAGGCAGGAGAATCGCTTGAACCCAGGAGGCGGAGGCTGCAGTAAGCCAAGATTGTGCCACTGCACCCTAGACTGGGTGACTGAGCGAGACTCCATCTCAAAAAAAAAAAAAAAAAAATGCTGTGCTTATTCCCATACAAGTCTTTCTGTGCACTTATGTTTTCATGTCTTGGGTAAATAGCAGAGAAGTTGCTATCTTGTAAGGTAGGTATATGTTTATCTCATCTGCCAAACCATTATGCAAAGTAAAGTGGCTGTGTTATTTACACATCTCCCGGCAATGTATGAGGGTTATGGTTGCTTCACATCCTTTCCAACATTGGTCTGTCTTTTCAATTTTAGCTGTTCAGACAGGTGTGGAGTGGTATCTTACGGTAGTTTCATTTGCATTTTCCTGATAACTATTGACGTGGAGCAGCCATTCATGCACCAATCTTTGTGAGATGTCTGGTCAAGTCTTTTGTCTATTTTACAGATTCTATGGTTTGATTTTTTACTATTGAGTTGGAGGAATGCTGTCCCTGAGGTATCCTCCACTGTGATTTTGATACAGTAGATCTAGTGTAGGTCTCTGAAGGATATGACGTGTGGGTAAGCTTAAGAACTAATGTATGAATGGGTCTGATGTCAGTTTGTAAGACTGCAACTCTGCTTGCAGTCATAATTTGAAATGTTCCCATCCAGAGGCTTGCTTCGTGGTTATTTTAAATTGTTAAGGAAAACATTAGAAAAACAGTTCTCAAAGGTGGTTTCTTTCTCACTCTGGACTTGGCACTGAATTTTAACATCGACCCAAACCTAGAAAATTCCTAGGATTGGACAAAGTCACTTAAACCACATACGGGTTGCACACAGCTATTACTATAATTATTAAAGGGTCCTTGAGTTGATTTGCCACAGCATCCTAAACCACATCCTGTTTTTCTTCCCTCAGAGGGAAACGTGGTGATGTACATATTTGAAAGTGGAAGCCCACATGCAATTTACATTATTTTCTAAGTAAAATTGATTTGGAAACTACTTGAACCTTGTTTTAATGTTCACACTGTACCAATTTATCTAGCAGACAACCTCCCTGACCCAAAATGTTGGCTTCTTTCTACTAGGTAATTTCTTGAATTTTCATACTGATTTATACCGTATGCCAAATAAGCTACCTTCTTAAGGACCTCCGTCTATCCTATTTACTCTCAAAAGAAGAGATTAAACGAAGAATTTTATCCAGTTATTTAATAAGCCCTGGACATTTTCTCTTTAAAAGAAACTCCAGGTTTGAAAGTTGTTTTGACTCATGATTCATGGTTCTAAGGGGTTAAAGCACTCTAAAAATCAGATTATTCAAAGGATCAAAAAGTTTCTACAAACTTAAACATCCAAACTGTGCAGTAGATTATTTTTCTTTTCCAGGGAGCCCTGCTGCCTTAATTAAGGCAATACAAAGATGGCATATAGATTTTATCTCATATGACAATATTGAATGGTGTGGCTTCCTGAAAGATCATGCAGAGACCCTTCCCTGATCTTAGGAAGGTGTGTTGCAGTTGATTTGCGATGCTCACCATCATTCTGCAAAAATACACCTTTCTCAATATCTGACCTTTCAAGATATGAGGTTCTGAAGTTAGCCAGAGAGCAAACTCAAACAAATGGTGCAGTGTCTATCAAATATCCTGCTATCCTGATGTTTAGAAAGCCTCTTCAGTCAACTTTTTATACTCCATGTAAGTGAGAGGAGATATTTTAAATCCTAGGGATGCAAGGTGTTGAAATCCTTAGAGACCCCAGGTGACCTCTGCTCTAGGGACTTCATATGCCTTTGCCTTTAATTCCTGGCCTTGGACTATATTATATGATTCCCCCTAGGCTGAGGTGGAGAAAGGCCAAAAAATAAAATTAACTGTATCCTTCACTTCATTCACAGCTCTGGTTAGAACACGTTGATAAGGATGAGGAGGAAAACCTGGGCTTCAGCTTAGCTTCTGGGTCACTAGTAGATGTTTGTCACTGTGGACTAAAGAGATTTGAAAACCGGGAGGATTAGCACAAGATACTGAAATGTGAAAAGAGTGATGACTATGTGTCAGCTCTGTTTGGTTTCCTCCAGGAGAAACTGCATTTTTAAAGCTCTCTTGTAAAAATTGTGAGGCTTCTGATTACACAGTTTCATATAATTCTGTACTAAGGTAGGTTCCTGCAAAGGTAGTGAGGTCCTGTTTATCCAGCAGTGCTGGGAAGGCTTCATTTAGCCATGCCTGCTTTAAATGTACATGTATATATTCAAAGTTACCATTGAGGGGAAATTTTCTTCCTTCCCCCCCTACCCCGGAGTAATGTGTTTGCTCTAAATGGCTGTCCTAAGTTGCACATTGATTTATTTTGTTGTTGTTAAGTCCTCTCCTGTATGATGTTTGGAAATGAGGTTGTTTTAACACAAGTTACTTTCATGTGTGGGGGAGAATAATAACATACCCACCTTGGTAAACAAATTTATTTGAGAATCAGTGGGGGTGGTGAGTGGAGACAACCTCTAAGCCCACAAGAAATCAGTTCCTTGGGGACTGCCTCCAAAGCCTGCAGTTAGCTAACTCTTTTCCTAAAGAGACAGCAGTTCAGAAATAGTTAAAATGGGAAAAGATTTTTTCTCATTACATATAGGCTTTGGTATGCATAACACATTTTGTCTTCCTTTTGGCCATATTGATATTTCTTATAAATATGCTCAGTGTTCATAGCAAGAGTGGGTCAGAGTATCACACAATTGTTAATTTAAAGCTTTATTAAAGTATATGCATCCCCCACAGCCACACTCCATGGGAGTTAAATAGGTAGAGAAAAACTGACCTCTTTTACAGCACAAATTGGAAAATGAAATGCAAAATCAACAATAAATATTTTAACCATTCAATTTCTTCATATTATCAAAAAAAGATCAATTTGAATATTTCAGATATATTCCAAAGCTGTTCTAATCCAATCAGAAAAGTACAGTTATTACTCACCTTTCCTTCTTTTAAGTAAATTTGCTTGAAGAAGAGAGAGAGCTGGATCTAGGGAGTGCAGGAAGGCATGGCAAGGAGAAGGGAGAGTGAGAGAGAAGGAAAGACACAGACACACAGAGAAAAACATGCCTTTTTCTTAAAAGTCCTATCAGTTGTTTTGCCTTGGTTTAGTTAGAAACTCAAAAGGGTAGAAGCAGGAAGCAGCACAATATGACCAATTTTTAACAGAAACACATGGGGCAGGAGTGTATGATACCAAACATCTCGCTTTCTCATGTATCTGATTATTTTTATGAAAATGGTATTGAAGCATAATGAACATCAGATAATCATATAAATCCTATGTGCACACACCCATGTAATCTGCACCCAGATCAAGGAACACAGAATAATATCTGCCCCCCAGGAGACCTATACTGTCCCCTGCCAATCACTTCTCCCCCACCCTCCATCACCATTATCCTGATTTCTCAGACCATAGATTAATTTATCCTATTTTTGTAGTTTATATAAATGAAATCATAGCATGATGTCTCTGTGACTGGCCTCTTCTCTCACTGTGAGTTTAATTCATGTTTTTATGTAGCAGTAGTTGCTTTTCACTATGCGTAGAATTCTACTGACTGTCATGAATATTTCACCCATTTTACTTCTGATGGGCACTTTGGTTGTTTCCAGTACAGGGGTATTACAATCTGTGTTGCCATGACCAATCTGGTATGTACCTTGTTAGTGAATATTTACCTACATATTTTATCTTCATTTATTTTAAGAACAGCAATCTCTCAGAATAGTAGGAAATTGAAATTTAATTTGTTTTTTAAAAAACTATATACATGGAAAAAAGACAGAACAAGTTCAAAACAATTGACTCGCTCTGCTAAGAGAGGAAGCAAAAGGAAGATGGAAGCCCAGGAAAATTCGTCTTGTGAAGTTGGTGTCAAAATGGAGTTAACTTTTTAAATGTTACGATTTGTTTAGTGATTCATATCATTGGCTAATTGCTTTGGTCTTTAAAGTAATGAAAATAGTTTAAAGAGGAAGAGAGTGGATACTCCCTGTACTTAGCAATTAAGTTTCATGGAGATAATTCCTAAGAATGGCAGAGTACAAAGTATACCCCAGCTTCATTTGAAATATGATCTTGCAGCAACAAATTTGTGTTGCATTTTCAGAATATGGCTTGACAGTTTTGAAGGAATTGTAACTTTGAGAACCACCATAATTTAGGTTCTTCTTAAATTTTTTTAAATTTTATTTTATTTTACTTTAAATTCTGGGGTACATATGCAGATTTTGCAGGATTGTTACATAGGTATACATATGCCATGGTGGTTTACTGCCTCCATCCCCCGTCACCTACATTAGATATTTCTCCTAATGTTATCCCTCCCCAATCTCCCTAACCCCTGCTATCCCTCCCCTAGTTCCCCCCCAACAGACCCCAGTGTGTGATGTTGCCCTCCCTGTGTCCATGTATTCTCATTGTTCAACACCCGCTTATGAGTGAGAACATGCAGTGTTTGGTTTTCTGTTTTTGTGTCAGTTTGCTGAGAATGATGGTTTCCAGATTCAACCATGTCCCTGCAAAGGACATGAACTCATCCTTTTTTATGGCTGCATAGTATTCCATGGTGTATATGTGCCATATTTTCTTTATCCAGTCAATTTTTGATGAGCATTTGGGTCAGTTCCAAGTCTGTGCTATTGTAAACAGTGCCTCAATGAACATATGTGTGCATGTGTCTTTATAATAGATCAATTTATAATCCTTTGGGTATATACCCAGTAATGGGATTGCTGAGTCAAATGGTATTATTTCTAGATCCTTGAGGAATCACCACTTATAGTGTAATTTCTTCCCAGGATTTAATTAGACGTGTGGAAAGTTATAAACCCATACTGAGACGCACTGTATATGTGAAATGCACAGATTTAGAAGGAATTATATATTTAAAAAAGTAAAATATCACATGAATAGTTAAAAGAATTTTATATGAATTGCTTCACAAATTTATATCATCCTTGCGTAGGGACTATGTTAATCTTCTTTGTAATCATTCCAATTTCGATATACATGCTTCCCAAGTGAGAGAGCATGTGTACTGATTATGGTTTTAAATGATAATATTGTGGATATACTGGGTTAAATATATTATGAAAATTTCATCTATTTCTCTTTATTAAGGTAGCTCTAAAAACTTAAAGTTACGCATGTGGCTTGTGTTACATTTTTACTGTGTTTTTAGATCTTCACGTCACCTTTCAAAGACTGGTTGTTTGGCAAAGAAAACAATGAGTTTGACAGGATTGAGGAAGCTAGTGTCTCAGGTGATATATTACAAGTGCTTACTTTGGGTATCTACCAATGGATTTTAGGGCATATGTTGATTTAGTGCAGTGGCAACTATCTTTTACCTTATTATTTCAAAGCTTCTATGGCAAGATTAATATAAATTTAGTAAATTCTAACTGTGTGCAGAGATAAGAGAGATATATGGCCACTGTCTCTTGTTGAAAAGTTCCACGTTTCATTCATTCATTTGTTCACTTAGTAAAAATTTATTGAGCTTCTACTCAGTATTGGCAACAAGGCAAAGCTTGGGAGATTTGGTGGTAAACAAAGTATAGCCTCTACTGTTTGTTGGCCACTTGTATGTTTTCTTTTGAGAAGTGTCTGTTCATTTCCTTTGCCTACTTTTTAATGGAGTTATTTGCTTTTTGCTTGTTAAGTTCCTTATAGATTCTGGACATTAGACCTTAATCAAATGAATAGTTCACAAATACCTAATCTTATTCTGTACATTGTCTATTTGTTGATAGTTTTGCTATGCAGAAGCTCTTTAGTTTAATTAGGTCCCATTGTCAATTTTTTTTCTTGTTAGAAGTGCTTTTGAGGACTTACTCGTGAATTCTTTGGCAAGGCTGATGTTCAGAATGGTATTTCCTATTTTTTTTCTATGATTTGATTAATTCTAGAACTTACATTTAAGTCTTTAATATATCTTGAATTTATTTTTATATATGGTAAAAGGTAGGGGTCCAGTTTTATTCTTCTACATATGGTTAGCCAGCTCTCCCAGCACTATTTATTGAAATAAGGAGTCGTTTCCCCATTGCTTATTTTTGTCAACTTTATCAAAGATCAGATACTTGTAGGTGTGTGGCTTTATTTCTGGGTTCTCTGTTCTGTTCTACTGGCTTAAGTGTCTGTTTTGTACCAGTACCATGCTGTTAAGGTTACTGTGGCCTTGCAGTATAGTTAGAGGTTAGGTAATGTGATTCCTCCAACTTTATTCTTTGTGCTTAGTATTGCTTTTGCCATTTGGGCTCTTATTTGGTTCCATACAGATTTTAGAATAGTTTTTTTTTTTTTAATCTGTAAAAAATGACATTGGTAATTTGATAGAAATAGCATTGAGTCTATAGATTGCTGTGGGCAATGTGGCTATTTTAATAATACTGATTCTTCTAATTCATGAGCATGAAATAATTTTCCATTTGTTTGTATTTAAATATTTTTGACCAGTGCCCTTCCCCTATGATTTCTCCATCAACCACCATCCACAGCCTCAGAAATTAGCTCATTTAATTTCTACCAGTAAGTCAGAGAATCAGGAGGGTCACTAACTAAAAGGCTGTTATACATATATACATAAATCATTTGCCTGGAGAGTCATGACCCTGGTCTGATGCTTTCAAATACTCTCTCATATGGAGAGATGGATAATCCACTCTCTTATAATTCAGAAAAGGGTCCAACATGAATTTCCTAAAAGCGCTTATGTGTGTCTTTCAGATGATAGAGAGGATGCATTTTGAACCATTTAATTGCTCCTATGACTGACTTGCATAATGCCTCTAGAACCATCTAGATGGCACATGTTGCCTGAAACAGCACATGCCAGTTTTCTTTGCTGCCTTTAAAATGAGATTGCAAGCACATCTGAAGCTAAACGACTCTTGATGTGTGATTGTAACTTTACAGCCATTGTAAGTAAAAAAGATGGCTTTTTTGTTAACTCATTTTCTAGCAGGAAGGGATCATTTTTAAGGAGTGAATTTCTGGGTTCAGATTTCAGCTCTAGTACTCACTCACCGATGAACCTTGGACATATTAGCTGGACAGCTTGAGCAGCTTCACCTCGCTTGAAGGCCACCTTATGTATTAAGGCAAAAGGACGTTTTAAAAAGTGGCATTTACTTGACTATACAGTAAAATTATGTACATTGTATAAAATGTACCCATGCAGGAAAGTATATAAAAGTAACTTAACAATTACCTCTTTCCACCACTAAAAATAAATATTGTATGTTAACATTTTTGTGTACCTCCTTCCAGTTTTTGAATATTTAACAGTTGAAGCCATAGTGTATCTATATAATTATGGTAATTATGTATTTTGCCTCTTTTACTTGACATCACTGTGTAAATATTTTGCCTCATAATGAAAATCTTTTTACTATAAGTTGATTTTATATATACCATTACCTAAGATAAACATAGTATTTAGTCTTAGGAGGAAATATAAGTAGATAAAAGACGTTTAAGCCATTTAAAAACACCGAAATAAATAAAAGCAGTTTGAAAATATTAAAGACAAATAAATACTAGTATCTGTAACATTTAATTCAAACTCCCACATAATGTTCTCTTTGTTTTTTTAAGTTTATAAAATAATTTGCTTAACTTATGACATTCAGAGACAATGAATGTCCTTATTTTGGAGAGAAAGATGGCTTTCTAACAAAATCAGCTGGTGAGGATTTAATAAGCACCAGCTCTTGCCCCATATGAAACAATTGTGAATTACCAATTACAACCTTGATGCCATTGTTCAGTTGCCTGAGCAAAATATTAGGTGGCACACCTGTCAGAGAAGGAAGAGGAGTAACTGCTGGAGAAGCTGTTAGGAAACCTTAAGCCAGGCTGTGAAGGATGGGATGGGATTGAAATAAGCCTTTATAATACAGGGCTTTTGACAGTTAAGTGCCATATCCTTTAATCTACAAATGGTGGATTTGCAATTATTTCAGAACAACAAATATAAATCCATAGTGCCAAATGCATGCATTTTCTTGAGATTTCTGGTACGGATGGTGTGTACTTCTGAGAGGTGGAAATGACAAGCAGATAACGCTAGAGATGATTATGCAATGAGCAGCTCTGAAGGAGTGCAAGAGAATGTTGGCTTACGGGTTTTTTTAATAAGCTTGGATGGTAGAGGAGTGGGTGGAATATGTGGAAAAAAGAGGAGAGAGCAATTAGGTAAAAATGTTAGACCACTCTCTTAGTTAAATATTAAAAATATTGTGGAGCATTTGACTTGATTTATTCAAATGTGCTTTCCCTCCAACACGTTATGCAATTTACATCACTGACTCAGCTTTTGTTGGGGCATCAGCCTCCAAGAAAGCTTGATGAAAGTTAAGAACCACGGGTCCCAGTTTAAGAAGGGCTGGTTTATAAACAGTCTGGTTAGATAAACTACTGTTCTGCTATTCTGGGTTTGTTCCCCCAAAACCATTACCAGTTCCTTTGGATTTTGTATCAGATTCATTTGAATTGGAATGGGAGGAGAGAGCTCAGCTTAACTGACAGCCTCTGTCAGTAAAGGTGCTGCCTCTGTCAGGTAAGGTGCTTTGTGTGCAGCTCTGTGCTAGGTACCAAACACATGTAAGAGCCCTGCATCCTCACAGTTGCCCTAATGGGCAGCATTTCTACTTGTGGACTCGGGCTGGAAAAGCAAAGAAATGACAGTGGGATATTCAGCAAAGTAGGCTCACAGGGAACAGACTCTCAAGAGTAAAGCTATGGTTTTAGGGTACAGTCATTCAGCTTTCTATGACTTAGCATGCAAAGACATGGATTAATTCTGCTACAGAACTGTATTTTAACTGGATCATGGAAGTCATTTTGTTTTCTCCATGATTATAAGAAATTCTTGCTCTGGGAAAGAGCAGACAACAGATCAGAGCAATAAAAAAGTTAATCATGAGAATTTCCCCAAGGATTTTAATATTTAGTGGACATGTACTTGAAAAGCTGTTTCTTAGAAATTGATACTCATGAATGATGATGATATTAATAATATCAGTAGTAGTAAGAATATGACCACTACTACTAACATGCTTTGAGTGCTCATTATAAACTGGTAGTAATATTGGGTGCTTATGTGGATAAAATTGCTCATTTGATGCTAGATAACATTATTGTCCTTCCTTTTTAGAGGAAAATCTGAGGCTCATGTTCTCCCACATAGAAAATTGTTTTTAGTTCAGATCCATCTGGTACCAAAACCATGCTTTTGACTACTACTCTCCATTGCTTATTTAGAGATGAAAGGGATCTTAGGGAAGGTCATTTCCCAGAGTTGGGGCCCATAATGGTAGTGGCTTGACCAGCATCCCACAGGTCCTTAGCAGCAGAGTTGGAATTGCATTCTGGTCTATGGTTGTAATTAGATTCAGAAAATATGCAGGCCAGTGTGGACCACTTGAAAATAATCCTGGTATTCAAAGATTATTTGTGGGTGATATGGCTATATTGTGACTACTGCAGCAAAATTAAAAAGCAGTGTTTTATGTTAATTGTATGTGTTACATACAGTTACATCTTAACATCTTAACATAAAACATTGATTTTTAATGATGGGGGTGAGAGTCTATTAAAGAAACACGCACAATGTGTTTATATCCAGTGATAAGTGCTTTGCACAATGTTAAAGCTGTGTGATGCAATATTCCTGGGAGCTACTTTAGATTGGGCAGTCTGGGGAGGTGACATTTAGGCTGAAACTTGAATAACAAAAGGAAACAGTCACATGAGATAAGAGGAATGAGTATTCCTGGCAAATGATGATTACTGTGGAAAAGTTCTGAGATAGGACAAACTCTGAGACTGGCCTGCTTGAGAAAGAGAAAGAAGGGCTGTGTCACTGGCATGCAGTGAAAGAGGGCAAAGGTAATACCATCACCGAGGTGGCCAGGAGTTTGCTCTTGTGGGTGTCTTTGAACCAGAGGAAACAGTTTGGATGTTATTCCAAGTGCAATGGGAAGCCATTGGAAGTTTCAGCAGGAGGAGCAACATGATTCAATTTTTTGTTTTTTTAAAAAAAAGAACATTGACATCTAGGAAGCATTAGAAGAAACAGTAGGAGCTGGGATATCAATGAGGAAACATGACAATTGATCAGCAAAGGATGGTGGCAAGGACTCAAGTGGCAGCAGTGCAGATGTACAGAGGTAGTAGGATACAAGCTAGGAGGATCACTAAACTATAAAAGGGTTTTACACAATATACATAAATCATTTGGAGAGCCATGCCCTTGGTCTGATGCTTTCAAATGCTCTCTCATATGGAGAGATGGATAATCCACTCTCTTATAATTCAGAAAGGGGTCCAATGTGAATTTCCTAAAAGCACTTTTGTGTGTCTTTCAGATGACAGAGAGGATGCATTTTGAACCATTTAATTGCTCCTATGAGCAACTTGCATAATGCCTATAGAACCATCTAGATGGCACATGTTGCCTGAAACAGCACATGCCAGTTGTTTCCTTTGCTGCCTTTAAAATGAGATTGCAAGCACATCTGAAGCTAAATGACTCTTGATGTGTGATTGTACCTTTACCACAATTCTAAGTAGAAAAGATGGCTTTTTTGTTCATTCATTTTCTAGCAGGAAGGGGTATTCCTATATTTGGCAATAGACTCATCAGAACTTGACAATGGATTAAGTGAAGGAAAAAAGAAAGAAAAAATAAATCAAGAATGATGTCTACATTTTTTGGTTTGTCCAATTGAGTACATGGTGGTTTGTTTACTGAGTTGGAGGAGGAAGAGATTTAGAATGGAAAAGTTCAGAGTTTTGTTTGGGCCATGTTAGGTTTGAGATGCATATTGTACTCCACCATCTAGGTAGAGAGCATCCATTATACATCGGATCTAAGAGTCTAGAGCTTAGTGGAAGGTCAAGGTTACAGATACAGTTTTGAGTGCTGTTTGCATAGGAGGTGGCACGTAAGGCCACCTATTGGATGATGACATCTAAAGGGAAAGGACATTGAGGTGAAGAGACCCAGGACAGGGCCCTGGCACTCCCCAACATTTGATGTCAAATGGAGGAGGAGGAATAAGCCGTGGATGCTAGGAAGGAAGTTCAGGGAGTCAGAAGGAAAACTGGGAGAATGGTATCTTGGAACCAAAGAGAAGTTATATGAATAAGACATAGCTGGGTGCCACTAAGGAAAATGCAGAATGATGATGAGAAATAGCAATCAGCCTGGGCCTGAAGCGAGACTTTTTGACCCAACCCTTTGTCCCTGAAGACTAAGAATAGGTAACTAGACCACCAGGAGAGCTTAAGCCTCTCTCTCTTTTTCCACTTTTACTTTTTCTCTCTCTCATTCTCTGCCTCTTGACCTAAGTCTCATTTTTCTGGAGAGTGTGACTCTCAAAATCTTGTACCCCAGTTTTCTCATTAGACTAGCAATCTTTTATCAGCGTTTTATTACATTTAGAAATATCAAGTTGGTAGTGCCTAAAAATTGATGGGAAATAGCACCCTCTTGACAAGAATCTCGATGTATAACAGTTGACACAGGAAAATGAACCACAGTAGAAATAATGGCCAATGAAAAAATCACTGTGGCAATATATATTTGAAATCATTGTGAATAAAAACTAATAGATGAAGCAAATATTTATTAAGGATTTTCAAAAAAAATGAGCTCATCCCTATGAAAATAATTTTGATAAAATAAAAATGAAAATTGAAAAATTGGAAATGATTTTGTGTTGGATAGAAACTTGATTAAAGGATTATGGCCAGGCTCAGTGGCTCATACCTGTAATCCCAGCACTTTGAGAGGCTGACGTGGGTAGATTACTTGAACTTTTGAGTTTGAGACCAGATTGGCCAAGATGGTGAAACCTCATCTCTACTAAAAATACAAAAATTAACCAGGTGTAAAGGTGGACACCAGTAATCCCAGCTACTCGGGAAGCTGAGATAGGAGAATCACTTGAACCCAAGATAGCTCACTGCTATCTCTGCAGTGAGCCGAGATAGTGCCACTGCACTCCAGCCTGGGCAACAAGAGCGAAACATTGTCTCAAAAAAAAAGAAAGAAATTCAGTTAAAGAATTAAACTGGCTTACTGATATTTGTCCAAGAAACAACTGCCTTGATGAAGATTCTCCAGTGTTGATTTAAGTCTGATTAATGTTTATAATCAAGGCATTTGTGGCATTGAAATGGAAGGGTCAAACCCTAGGGTGAAAATGTGTTACTCCCTGATAGACTCATTTTGTGCAATAATATATCATGAACACAAACTATCTTTAAAATACAGCAATTAAAGACTCATTGAAGTCATCTTTAATTTCAAAGCTCTTGATTTGAAAAAGTGATCTCTCTCGGACTGTGGCTTTCACTGTCCCAAGACTATAAATGTTAAAGAGGAAATAATTATTCCAGAATCTTATTCAGGAAGAGCTGCAGATTCCTTGCCTGAGCAAGGACAATTTCTAAATTAGTGTCATTTGAATTAGTGCCTTTTCAACTGGAAACAGTTCTCTCAAAAATACTTGATTGTTTTTATGCTTGTTTCCTTTTATAAAAAAAAAATCACATTGGGTTGCAATTGAGGTTAATGTTAGCTAAAATCTACTTTAATCATTAAATTCAGTATCATACTCTACCAGTTACTAGCTGTATGTCCTTAAATAAGTTACCTAATCTCCCTAATCCTATTTCCTCAACCATAAAGGGGACCAATAGCACACACCTCACAGGATTATTGTCAGGATTAAGTGAGAGGGAGACTTTAAATGCCCTGTTTCTTTTTATTTATTTAGAGAAAAGCTTTTGCTCTATTGTCCAGCCTGGAGTGTAGTGGTGATCACGGCTCACCGCAGCCTGGATCTCCCATGCTCAAGCCATCTTCCTGCCTCAGCCTCCTGAGTATCTGGGATTACAGTTGCATGCCGCCACACCACCCAGCTTTCTTTATTCTATTTTATTTTATTTTATTTTATTTATTTTATTAACTAAAGATGAGGTCTTGCTGTATTGCCCAGGCTGAAAGCCCTGGTTTAAAGTAGATGCTCAATGGAAGTCTTTACTATTGCTGCCATCATTAGCATACTGTACATTTTCTGTGTACACAATGTAATTACTTTAGCTATTTGGTCTGAACAATTTGTCTCCCAAATAGTTTGAAAATTTTCCCAGGCAAGGGTTAGGCTCTCAACCTTTATTAATGTCTTTCATTCCTCTGTATCAGTCGTAGCAGAACACAGCTGGCTCACCCAGACTGGGTAATTGAGGGGTACATAATGAAGGGATTATTTAAAGAAGGTTGGACAGAGCAAGAAAAAGCTACAAGGGATGGAGAAACACCCTGGGGCTAGCAACAGCAGGGAGCCCGTAGGTTTTAGAGGCAGAGGAGGAGGTTATCAGCTTGGAGCACAAAAGACAGGCCACTCAACAAGGACTGCAGCTTTAGATAGAGAAGTGCCAAAGTGCTATCTGGCAGGAAGGGAGCCAGTAGGTTAAATACTCCAACCTCTCTCTCTTCCCACCCTGATCTCCTGCTGCTGCCTTCTCATTAGCTGGGCTCAACAGAAAAGCATCAGGCAAGGAAGCTGGTTACAGCAGGCTATAGAAATCATCATACCTGAGCACAGAGCAGAGGAGGAAGGGGAAGAGAATGGATCTAGGGAAATAAAGAGTAAGCAGCAGAGCCTTTCCAGCCCAGTCAGTTAATACAGGTGCTTTACATACAATTAGTGCTGATACATGTTTGTGGGAGGAAGGGAAAGGAAAACTGATTGAAGGCAGTTTATAAACCATAGACAATTCATCTTTAAATGAAGATAGAGAAAAATTTTATGTAATAGCATAATAGTTTAGAGGTAAGGTTTGAAATCAGACCAACCCCAGTGTGAATCATGCCTTGGCACTTCCTAACGGAGTGATCAAAGGCAGTTACTAAATGACTTAGCCTCAGTTTCTTCCTCAGACAAAAAGAGATAAGGTTAATAGCTGCTTCATAGGTTGCTTCTGAGCAGTAACTGAGGGTGGATACAGTACACCTGGCACAGAAATAAGTACTTAAGAAATGTTAGCAAATGAATTCTCAGTAACAGTGAGCGGTTCTCAACTAGGGGTGATTTTGATCCCTAACTCCATTCCAGGGAACATTCTGCAGGGTCAGGAGGTATTTTTTGTTGAAACAACTGGGGAGTGCTACTGGCATGTAGTTGATAGAAGCCATGAATCCTGCTTAAATATCCCACCATGCCTAGGACTGCCCCCTACCACAAAGAATTATCTGGCCCAAAATGTAAATAGCTCTGAGGGTGAGAAACCCCTCCCTGTACTGATTTCATCTCTGTATTTCCATCCTTGGGCCTCTGTATTTCTTGATACTGGTTCTTAAGATCCATGATTATTTTGTACTTTGTTCACTCAGTAAATTTAAAGGTTTTGTCCTCCCCTTCCCATAAAAAGCTCAGAACATACTGTGTATATGGCACTTGAACACAATGTGATCTTGTCTTTCCACCATTTGAAGTAAATAAACAATACATAAACAAAGATAAAATAGAAATCACAGTGATATGTTGTAACCTGAACTACAGCCACCCAGCATTAAGCACTTATGTCACTTACAGATATGCAAGGCAACAACAATACGCAATACAGAGCTATCTCTAGGGGTGTTTCAAATCACCAGGGAGCAGCATATTGAAACGTGTTGTTTCTGCAGCTGTAATCTCTGGTGAGCCTCTTTCCAAAAGAAAAACAAAAAGGCACAGTAAAGCTAGTGAGTCTAAACTAGGTCAGTGGAATTAAACATTAATTTAAATAAAGGCTGTCCTTCAATATAATCCGAATGTATTTCCTCTGTCTCAGTCACTCACCCCTATCACCCAACCCATCCCTATTCTACCCAGAATTGCCCCTGGCAACAGTGACCTTTCCCCTTGAGAAAGCTGACCTGATTGAAACAGAATGCCATTGGCCTCAAGATGGCTCTGAGTCTTCACTATGTGTTTTGTATCCTCCAATCTCAAAGGAGGAGTGATCTTCCCAGCTCCCCAATTTATTCATTTATCTGTCCATTCATTCATCCATCAAGTATTTATTGTGGTCCTTGACTTGGGCAGTACAGGCATAATGGTCCCTATCCACATGGAGCGTGTAATCGACTTGGGGATGGAGACATTTGTCAAGTAAGCAAACAAATTAAACATCCTGATTGTGACCAGGGCTGTTCATGGAGCAGGGAGGCACCAGAGAAAATAAAATCAGAGTCCTACTGAGGCAATGTGGTCAGGAAAGGTCTCTTTGAGGTGATGACGTTGCCAGTGACACTAGAAAACCTTCTAAAAGTAAGGCGAGTAAAGGGTACCTGGGGAGAAGGACCAGCCTGTGCAAAGGCCCTAAAGCACAGAAAAGTTGGATCTGTTCAGGGCCTAGAAATTTGCAAATTAGGCTTCACTGGTGAGAGGTTATAGGACAAGATCAGCAGGTGAAGAACTTGAAGTAATCCTGAATGTTATCCTCTCATATCCGGGAAAAATGAGAGGATTTTTAAGCTACACAGCAGCTTAATATCTGTTAACCTTAGAGTGCTTTTTCTATGAGCCAAGAGCACTTTACAGATGGTAACACTAACACTCACGTTCACCTTGTGAGAGAAGACTGATTGTTATACCCACTTTTACGGATGAAAAATGGAGGCACAAGGAGGGTAGGAAACTCCGGTTCATACAGTTTTATATCAGAGTTTCTCATCTCTCCACTGTTAACATGTGGGGCAAGGGCCATCATGTTCATTTTGAGATGTTTAGCAGCAACACAGCCTTCTACCCACTAGATGCCAATAGTAGTCTCCCCTCACCTTCAGATGTGATAACTAAAATATGTGTCCAGACTTTGACAAATAGCCCTAGGGAAGGGGTGAGCAGCGTCCTCTCTGGTTGAGAACCCTGTTACATGGTGGGAAAAAAAGAAAGCATCTCAAATGCCATTATTCAGTGATGACCCTACCCTTGGTGTCTTAAAGGCTCTTTAATAAGCTTTCTCTGTGTTTTCAAGGATCAGTCTTCTAAGAGCAAGTCTTCTCTCCCTCCCCAGCTAGTGAATACGTGATCTTGTAGGTTTATCCGCTCAATAAATCGCTCAGCAGGTGTGGTGAGGTAAAGTTGCATGGTTCAGCTCTCCTATGCATTAAAATACATCTTAAAGGCAGAAGAATGGAGATTGGTAAGAGGAGGCAAAGCATCGAAGAGGCAAGTGTTCTCTGCCTCAGCCCTGTCCATTTCTAAGTGTTCTTCTTGCTCATTTCAGAAGCCCACTCAGCATTACTAGGTGACTTCCATTTGAATCTGAGAACTAGTGTCTCTTAGCAGTGCAGACATATTGCTGGTGATGACCTATTTGGGGACACAGAAGAGTGCCTCCATTCTCTGGATCAACATTCTGAACCAGACCAGAGAATAGTAGGAAAGAGAAGGATGGCCGGGGATTGCTTAGTGACCCTTAGAAAAGATTGTATGCCATAGTGAACTAGCTTCAGATTCTTGATTTGAAAAAGTGTGAAGGTGTCAAGCATTATGAATATCCACTGGATAAGTAACCCATCAGTGTTCATTTATTCATTCAATACCTAGGATTTTAAAGGTATATTTTGAGTTCTTTTCACTTTGTAACTACCTCCTTCATCCAGGGTCTCTAAATCTACCCCCATCAAAATCTTCCAGCCAGAGATTCACTGGTTCATTCAGTTAAAATGTTTTGAGTGTCTATCATTTTGGGTTAGAGACATTAAGAGAGGTGGACCTAATCATGAAGAGGGGCAACTGGGAGGTTGCTCAGTGAATGTGAAGGCTGTTCAGAGATTTGAAAAATGAGTAGAAGTGAATTAGATAAAGTGGTAAGAAGGAAAACATTCCAGGCAAGTAATAGAGGATGGACAAAGAGCCAGCAGACAAGCTGGTTTTGTAAGTGCAGACTTTTTGGACAATATTTCTTTTTTTCCCATTTATTTTATTGCATTTTAGGTTTTGGGGTATATGTGAAGAACATGCAAGATTGTTGCATAGGTACACACGTGGCAGTGTGATTTGCTGCCTTCCTCCCCATTACCTAAATCTGGCATCTCTCCCCTTGCTATCTCTCCCCAGCTCCCCACCCCCCACCGTCCCTCCCCTATTTCCCCCCAACTGACCCCAGTGTGTAGTGCTCCCCTCACTGTGTCCATGTGTTCTTATTGTTCAACACCTGCCTATGAGTGAGAACATGCAGTGTGTGATCTTCTGCTCTTCTGTCAGTTTGCTGAGAATGATGGTTTCCAGGTTGATCCATGTCCCTACAAAGGACCCAAACTCGTTGTTATTGATGGCTGCATAATATTCCATGGTGTATATATGCCACATTTTCCCTGTTTGGACAATATTTCAAGAAACTCGTAAGAGTATGTTTTACACTCTTGGTATATGGATTTGTGTATGTACACATGTGTGCATGTGTGTTTTAATGTGGCATCATTATACGCTGTCCACACCCCATAATACTACGTTAGAGTCAAGATTGGGCTTGGCCTTATGTGTCCTGTGGTTTAATCATGTTCCACTGATACATATTATTTGCTTACACAGAACAGACTTTTGCTGTGTATGTCAGCTTTGGGAGACAGAGTTGCCAATCTGAACCTTTCTCTTCACAAAGACTTCACTGGATAGAAACCACAAAACAATGTTTTAACACATCAAAGCGTGTTAAAACAAAGAGCGATGTCTGCACGTTTGTGTCCAACCAAATAACTGTAAAGAAAATAATAGGATTCAGGAAAATCTAGACAGCCTTGATGATTAAAACTGTGGAAAGAACTTACATTTTGAGATCAGAACTACCTGGATTTAAATCTCAGTTTCACCTCATGTGCCACCCTAAACAAAGTAGCTTCACTCAGCTGAGCCTATTTTTTAAATCTGTAAAAAGGGGTAATGACACCTGCTTCACAGGTTGATTTAGGAGTATGGATGATTTGTGAACAACACCAGGCGCATTATTGGTGTTAAATAAGTGGGAGCTACTATTATGGTTATTATTATCAAACAATATTTAATTTCTTGGACTTTAAACATGGAACCACAGATTTCATTTACAGGTTCCTGATAGCCACAGCACAACAGGAAAGTCTCATTATATTTTTCATGAATAAAAGCATAAAGATTCCTTAAGGAAAGACAAGATTATCTGGGAACTTACGCATGAAATAATGTTTTTCCTGGGTTTTCATTGATGTCTCATGGAGAAATGTAGGAGACACTGTCTTAAACATCATCCCTGTGGCAAATAAATATAAATTCTATGTGCTTATATCTTTTTTAATCTTTCAGAATAAGCCAAAGTCATAAAACCAAAGAACAGTTGTGGGACACGGACTATTTCTAATTCAACTTTAAATCTGCCAAAAATTTCTTACATCAGTGGCATTTGTGGAATAAATCATCTATGCTTTCCTTTCCTATTTTATAAGCACATATTTAACTAGTGTTCATGAAGCACTACCTTTTAGTTAAGCCTCTCAGTACCTCCTCAAGGTTTGTGGTATAATGTCCACTTTACAGATGTAGAAACTGGCTCACAGTCCAAGGTTACTCATCACGCTAGGAAGTGGGGAAGCCAGGACTTAAACCAAGATCCATTTGACTTGACTTTACTCTTACCATCTACCCCAGCCTGCCACCTTAACACACGTATCTAAGCTCTGTTTTCCCCTGAAGGGAAAATAAGGGCTTTGTATAAAAATAGAAAGAAGGAAAATTAAATTGGGGGCTCTAGATGTAAAACTGTTTTATTACTAAGACATCAAAAAAGAATGTTTTGTAAATGAATTTTCTGGGAGAGATGTTTTAATCTTTTTGTTGTTGTTTTGGTTTATTCCAAACCATTTAACTAAAATGACATAGATAAAAAGTATACTAAGAAACACATTTAACAAAATCACGGCACTACAATATACATACCAAATTGCACGGGTGGCTCTGATTTTGAATTCCGTGCCTTCAAAAATGCATTTCTATATTTAATAAGTCATGTTAACTCATATTCAGTAAACACACAGTAAACTCACATTTAAAATATCTTCCCAGTAAATTTAGTTTTCATTTTTCTATGTGATTCTAAGAGAGCATATAATAACTTAGTCATAGTCTATATATTAAAGTCAAATGATTAGTGCCTTCAAAGGCAGTGGTACCCCTGAATCATACAAGGAATTTCGCTTAGGATGAGGACCTTAATATTTGCTTTCAACATTTTCTTCACCCAAAAGAATGATGATGGTTATAGTGATGACAATTATCATTGTCAAGAACTGAGAAGAGTCTACAGTTGTACTATATTGAGCTTCCTAAATGCTGGCAGATGACCCAAAACTCCTGTGAAAATGGCAAAGGACTGTCCTGCTCACTCTATGGCAGAGGACATGTGCTTTCTGTTGGCACCCATTTCTCCTGTTCCCCAAGTCCTGCGGTGGTAACTTGGAGGAGCCCAGGCAGATACTGCAAACACAGTGAATCTGTGTCACAGCTAAGGAACCCTGCACTTAGGAAAGCCCAATCTTATAAGGTACTGCTAGCAAACCTGCAGTCTGTCTGGAGAGAAACATCATCCTTATTATCCTAGTCAGGAAACAAATCTTCCCTCTGCCCTTCAGAGAAGCTCTGTCTCTGTTTTCCAAGACTGTTTGACATGTAAATATCCTTGAAACGACAGTCAAGAATGCAAGCGGTCACAAGAAATGTAGAAGTATCACGGATAATGACTTCCCAACTGTGATGATGACGGTGGTGGTGGTGACAGTGGTAGCTAACATTTATTGAGCTCCCATTTCCCAGACATGATCGAGTTCTTTGCATACATAATCTCATTCAACCCCATTGTAAACCCAAAAGTATACAGTATTATCTACATTTATACATAAAAAAATAGCTGAGGCTCAGAGAGGTTAGGGAACTGCCCCAGGGTCTCATACAGAAACTGGAAGAGCCAACACCTGTGTGCAGCTTGATTTGACTCTAGAATTTGTGCCTGTAATCCTAACATTATCCTGCTGCTTGACAAAATGTAATTTAGACCTGAATATATTCCATAGCTGAAACAAGTTATTTAAAAATATAGATAAATTTAGAATCGGCCTGCGAAGATATTATTTTTCTTACCAAGATATCAAGGAAGAGTGTTTCATAGGTGAAGTTGTTGAGAAAGTAGGTGAGAGAGCCAATTTGAATCTAGGAAGTCTGCCTCCAGAGTTAGAGTGTGTCGCTACCAGGCTATATGGCTAACACTGGACAGAGGCACCCTTGGCTACAAAAGCCAGAATCTAGAGTAGTTAGCTTTGGACAAATAACCCCCTCATTTGGGTCTTAAATCTTTTGCTTAAGAAATGCACAGTTCCTCAGAGCACTCAAGTAAAGTGCTGTCAACAGTGGTGGACAATCTGTGAAGCACTGCTCTTCTCCTGGAGAGCATGGGCAAGGTAGGCACACATGACCCAAATATGCTGTCTAGAGGAGGGTCATCACAACAGGGTCCTGGAAGATGACCATCAGGTGAAGCTTGGACAGCAGCTCTAGAGGGTAACACTAGGAATGGCTGCTGACGTTCATACCAAAATATCTGCTGATGTCTGGAGTGACTCATGGCGGTGGATTCTCCATCAGTACTTGGGAGCTTCTGATGCTTTAAGAGCCGATGCAGGTCATTCATTCTTTACTCAACAATTTCTTAATGAATGTCTGCTCTATGGGAGATCCTTGTTCATAATCTGGTATAAATACCGACAAACAAGCCTGTTACTGGGATACAAAGTGAAATATCATGTAAAGAAGCTACGTAGAAAGATTAATGAGAGGAAGTAGGAAAAAGTACCTAACACATTCTAGGGATATTGAGGGAAGCTTCACAGGTGTAACACTTGGGCTGAACTTTAAAAGATGAGTGAAAATTTCATCTCCCTATTTGTGTGTATGTTCTCTAGTGGGACAGAATTAATAGGATAGATGTACATATGAAGGAGAGTTTATTAAGGAGTATTGACTCACACGATCACAAAGTGAAGTCCAACAGCAGGCCATCTGCAAGCTGAAGAGCAAGGAAGCCAGTCCAAGTCCCAAAACCTTTAAAAGTAGGGAAGCCGAAAGTGCAGGCTTCAATGATGTAAGTCCAAGACTCCTAAGGCTGAAGAATTTAGAGTCTGATGTTCAAGGTCAGGAAGCATACAGCATGGGAGAAAGATGAAGGCCAGAAGACTCAGCAAGTCCAGTCATTCCACGTTCTTCTGCCTGCTTTATCCTAGCCACACTGGCAGCTGATTAGATGGTGCCCACCCACCCAGATTAAGGGTGGATCTATCTCTCCCAATCCACTGACTCCAATGTTAGTCTCCTTTGGCAACACCCTCACAGACACACCCAGAAATAATACTTGGCATCCTTCAATCCAATCAAGTTGACACTCAGTATTAGCCATCACACTGTTTATGTGTTTCATTGCATTTATCTCAATCTGGAATGTTTATTTAATACTTACCGGTATATTGTCTGTCTGCCAGGTCTTTCATACTCACTTCTATATCCATAGCTCCAAGTATAGTGCCTAGAATACAGTAGATGCTCAGTATTTTTTGAATGAATGAATGAATGAATGTCAAACATTTAAGTTTTGCATTTATTCTTCATGGTGCTTTCTGAAATACATATATATTCCATTTTTCAGTCTCAAAATATTATTTCGTTATAGATTACTTTCAGGAAACCTTTTATTTTTTCTTTTTTTTTTAACTTTTAAGTTCAGGGGTACAAGTGCAGGTTTGTTACATAGGTAAACTTATGTCACGGGGTCTGTTGCACAGATTATTTTATCACCTAGGTGTTAAGCCTAGTACCCATTCTTTATTTTTCCTGACCCTCTCCCTCCTCACCGTCTACCCTTCAACAGGCCCTATTGTATATTGTTCTTCTCTTTGTGTCCATGTGTTCTCATTGTTCAGTTCCTACTTTAAAGTGAGAACATGTGATATTTGGTTTTCTGTTCTTGCATTACTTTGCTTAGGATAACAGCCTCCAGCTCCATCCACGTCCTTGCAAAGGACATGATCAGGAAACCTTTTACATTTGCCTTTCTGGAAATATCTACCTTCCCTATCAAACAGGAGACAAAGTGGAATGAGAGTTGATTGGATAACTCATTCATTATTCATTTGATATTTTATGAGCATCTACTGCATGCAAAGTGCTGGGAGGGGAGCAGTCACACAGAAGGCAAGACTTGATCTCTACCCATGAGAAAACCAAACAGGCATAGGACACAATTAGTGCGCCTACTATGTAAGAAAGAACAAAACAAAGAAACATAATAGCATCTCTCAAGAAAAGAATGGCGTTAAAGGGCAACTTCATGAACATTCCCTGAGCAAAAAAAACTGTACAGTAACTCAAACTAATTTTCTGGGAGAAAAAATTTTGGGTTGGATAATACAGGTTAACTCTGTGCATTAATTTCTCCAGACTCTTTCAACGCCATCTCACTTCTCTTTTTCTCTTAGAATAAAAGAAAAATTATGCAGTTGGTGAAATTGTAAATATAAGCATGCTTACAGTTTTAAGAAAAATAATGACTTAAGCTTAGAAATATTCTAGTATTTATTTAATTAGTAGGTGATTACTAAATACTAAATTATGGGAAGCAGTGTTTTCATAGCAATGGTTTGTTTACCCAAGGAATTTCTGTCACACATTTTTTGATTCCAACATTTCCTACATTTATTCAAATTTTATTTTTTTCCTCGGAAGCACTAAAACACACAATTTTATCAAGTAGCCTGGCTTGTCTGCAAATATGCTGATCCTGTATGGTTATAAAATATTTATGCAGGTCATTTAAGTTGAATCAGAAATGGTTTCCAATCAGAGTGAAATCATCTCTTAGTTTAAGCAAATGATGCCCGTATAAATAAGAGTTGTAATTATGCCCATGCTTAGACTCTCTCTGCTACAGAACTTCTCCAGAAAAAAATCGTTAATGTCTTTTTAACACGTCATTTGTCTTCTTATGTAATGTCTTCATGGATTTCATCATCCTTTTCCTTAACTTGACCAGGTGCAAATTGCTGCCCTTCATGAGCTCAAGAAAAGGAAGTTGTAAGCATGCTTCGTAAAAAGTCAAATAAGTCCCAGCATGGTGGCTTGTACCTGTGGTCCAAACTACTCCAGAGGCTGAGGCAGGAGGATCACTTGGGCCCAAGGGTTCTGGGCTGTAGTGTACTATGCCATTCTGTGTTTGTGCTGAGTTCAGCATCCATGTGGTTACCTCCTGGTAGCAGGGACCGCCAGGTTGCCTAAGGAGGGCCCAGCTTAAAAACAGAGCAGATCAAACTCTTGTGCTGATCAGTAGTGGAATTGCGCCTGTGAATAGCCACTGCACTCCAGCCTGGCAATGTAGTGAGACCCTGTCTCTGAAAAAAAATTCTAATGACATAATACCTTAATTTTCCTGAATAAAACCTTCATAGCTCTCAGTGCTTATAGGATCAAATTCAAGCTTTCTAGCACACGGTTCAAGACTTTCCATAACCTGGCCCATGCTATCCCTTCCTCATACTTAACCATCTAACATTTAATCATTTAGAGTGTCACCGCCATCATGATTTCTGTACCCCTGCTGATGTTGTTCCCTCCACCTGGAATATGGTCCCAGCTTTCTCTACTCAGTTACCTCCCACTGATCCTTCAGCAATCAGCTTCATTTCATGTCCTGCAGGAGGCCTTCCCCTACTATCTAAGTTTGGTTAGGAGCCCCTCTGTGCTCCATAATACCAATGGTAGACAGAAGGTTTGTGGAAATCATTTGTCCACATGTTCCTCACCCAAGAGACTAAATGTTCCTCAAGGGCCAGAATGTGTTTTATTCCTCTTTGAGCCCCAGTATCTGGCACTTTGTGAGCATTCAATGAATATTTGTTGAATGAATGAATGAGGACCTATGAAGAACAGCCTGAAATAGAAAGTTGGTAAAGTAGGATGGACCTTAAAAATACAATCCTTAGACTGAGCGTGGTGGCTCACACCTGTAATCCCAGCACTTTGGGAGGCTGAGGCTGGCAGATCACCTGGGGTTGGGAGTTCAAGATCAGCCTGACCAACATGGAGAAACCCCATCTCTACTAAAAATAAAAAAAATTAGCCCGGTGTGATGGTGCATGCCTGTAGTCCGAGTTACTCGGAAGGCTGAGGCAGGAGAATCATTTGAACCCAAGAGGCAGAGGTTGCAGTGGGCCGAGATTGTGCCGTTGCACGCCAGCCTGGGCAACAAGAGTGAAACTCTGTCTCAAAAAAAAAATAATAATATGTATACACGCGCACACACACACACACACACACACACACGTATATGTGTGTGTGTATATGCATATATATATATATATATGTATATATATATGCCTTAGAAAACAAGAAAAGTCTGAAGAATCCAGCTAATGTAAGGAGGAGCAAATTTATATATTTGTTGATTTAATGTTTATCGAGGGTCACATGCTAAGATAGAATGTGCAGTGATGAACAAGAAAAACCAGGGCCCTACCTCATAGAGCTTATGTCTAGGGTATATGCTAACAAGAGTATGTTTTTAATGGTAAGTACTATAAGGAAATAGAAAAGATGAAGGTGATGAAAGGGTTGTATGAAGAGGTTTAGATTGGATGATTACAGCAAGGCTTTTAGAGATGATGATTTCGAAAATGATACTAAAGGGTGAGAAGGTTTTGCCAAGAGCTGGTGGGAAAGCATTCTGGTGTGTGCAAAGGCCCTGCAGTGAGACAGAGTTCAAGATTTTGAGGAAGAGATTGTTTGTGAGTATATAGAAATCTTTAATTATATGGCCATTTTCCTTCAAGAGAGATGGAGACTCTGAGTTCTTAGGAAGATGTCAGTAAACATAAGAGTGGCTGTGGGTGGCTCTGATACCAAAAGTACTCAGCAGCCTGCAGGGAAAGGCCCCCTGAGAACCCATAGCGCTTTGGCAAAGAGACGGTGATTTGAATGAGAGCCTGCCACAGGATAATTACTGGCATCCACATTCTCTCAACTGATGTGCAAGAGAAGGGAGAAATTAGATTCTGTAAAATTCTTTACCTAAATTACTGAGACCAGAATATTCACCAAAAAGAGCTCTTGATTATTTTTTTTAAAGCACCTTGCCTCTGTCTTGTAAACATGAACAACAGATCCTCTAGCCCACAGAAATGTATGAGCAGGACCCTTCCATCCTTAGGGAAAAAAAGATGATGGAATGAGGGCCGTTAGCAATAGTTTTTGTTATATTTGTCATTACTATCAACCATAAATACAATAACAACAATGGCTAATATAAATGAGTATTTATTAAATACCTGTGACTATATCAAACATTTCACACAGAACGGTTTACATGTGGGCTCTGGAGTCAGGCCTCCTAAGTTCAAATACTACCTGCTGCACTTACCAACTCTGTTATTTTTCTGCAACTTACTAATAGATGTGCAATTATATCCTCATCTGTATAGTGGAGATGGAGGAGGGGAGATAACTGCATGTCCTCTGGGCCACTGTGAGGAGTAACTAGGGTAAAGAAGCACTTCGTACATGCTGATGTAAATGCAAGCTTCCGTCACTACTTATTTAATTATTACAACAAATGTATCTAGTTGACACAATTGTTACTCACATTCTACACACAAGCAAACTTCAGAGGCTTTATTGTCATGTGCCAAGGTTTCATGGTTAGTAGTTAATGGCAGAGCTGGAAATTGAACCCAGACTGAGTTTTACAGCCCAAGCTGTTACTCATCACTCCATCATATTTTATTTAAATTAGAGTTATCACTGGATTCCACTAGTGCATTTATTTACATGTGTATCTTGGCAGATTTTGATTGTATTTTTTATTTGTTTGCTTGTTCATTTGAGAGGGTGGGGGATAACTGAGTTGGAAGCCCAATGATCTGTAGTTTTGCCTAATCTTCTTGTCTCTAGAGCACCCCAGGGAGTTCCACAGGCACCAACAACAAAGTGGATGTTAATTGGAGCCCTTTCTCTTCTAGGGCTTTTCCACAGTGTATAACAATGATTTTGAGGAGCAAGATCATCAAACAAATATGCATGCATGCACACACAGCGCACGTGTGCACACACACATACACACACACCATATGCTGAGGATGGTTTCAATTTTTAAAAAAAATTTTTCTGAAATTCCATGAATGTAACTATTAGTTTTCTTAAAAAAACAGATTAACTACTCTCCAAAAATAACCCCAACCCTGATCAATATGAGATAACTGGTTTTCTGTAGCTGGGGTCAGGATGAGTCAGAGGAAAGGACCCAGTTACTTGGTACAGTCATTTTCCAGCAATGGTTTATATCAAAATGTCCACATTCTGGTATAACGGTGATGCTGCAAAATGAGAAATGATGCTTAATGGAGTGATCTGCTGTACATATTAGCTCAAATGCTGAATATTTTCCTCTAAACTCTTCCACAATTTTTAATCAACAGCATCACTGAAACTGATTCTGTAAAATTCAGGTCTGTTTTGAATTCCTTTGAAGAAGACCCAGTTACAGAGAATACCAAAAGGATCCTATTTTAGATAAATAGTGATACCACATTCTATATCATATTAAATTTTGTTTGTTAATGTTTCACAAGTATAGTAAATGCTTGTTGTCACTTGGCATTCATAAGTTATTGCAGCATTTGGTCTGAAAGCTAGGCAAAGTAGGGATACTACTAATTTGAAAAGAAAAGTATTTCCAAACACTTCTTATGCTGACAGTCTTTATGCAGTTTTTTAAAAGGTCATTCATTTTTTTAAAAGGCCATTTGTTTTTTTAAAAGGTCATTCATCACTGCGGTTTTTTTTAAAGGTGCATGTGTGGTTTTATTTTGTTAACTTCTGGTGCATTGTTAGTTTATATTTACTGAACTGCCAAGTACCTGACACTCTTTTTGAGTAAATGTATCAGCTCATTTAACTTTACCCAGCCATGTAGGTTGATGTTACCATTATTTCCATTTCATAGATGAAGAGACTAAGGTACAGGAACAATTTAAAATGTGCTACTAGGTGGCAGAACTGGGTTTCCATTTCCAATCCAGGTAGACTGGTTGTAGAATCTGTGCTTAAACCTTCTCCCAAAACTATGTTATCGATAAATATTTGTCAGCTGGGTGCAGTGACTTATGCCTGTAATCCCAGCACTTTGGGACGCTAAGGTAGGAGGATCACCTGAGGACAAGAGTTTGAGACCAGCCTGAGAAATACAGTGAGACCTTGTCCCTACAAAAAATAATTTTAAAAAATTGCCTGGCATGGTGGCAGTTTGAGCTAATATGTGCAGTTATGGTCCTAGCTACCTGGGAAGCTGATGCGGGAGGATTGTTTGAGCCTAGGAGTTAAAGGTTATAATGAGCTATGATTGTGCCACTGCACTCCAGCCTAGGTGACAGAATGACATTTTGTCTCCAAAAGGTAAAAAGTGAATTTTTTTAAGTAAATGAATTAGTATGTGGGCTTTAATTAGGAGAATGTACCAAGGTCCTGTGGCAGAAGACATGACATTTAAAAGTTAAACAAGGCTGGACACAATGGCTCACGTCTGTAATCCTAACACAGTGGGAAGCTGAGGCGTGAGCATTACTTGAGCCCAGGAGTTTGAGACTAGACCTGGTATCTTAGAAGACCCCATCTCTAGAGAATAATTTAAAAATTAGCCTATAATCCAAGCTACTCAGGAGGCTGAGGTGGGAGGATGGCTTGAGCCTGAGAGGCCAAAGCTGCAATGAGCTGTGATCACACTATTGCACTCCAGCCTGGGCAACAGAGCAAGACCCNAAAAAAAAAAAAAAAAAAAAAAAAAAAAAACCCAAAAGTTAAGCACAATCAGTCACATGACTTGATTCTCTTTTGACATTTTGTTTAATGAACAATATATCCATAATGAGGTGCTTTATCTTCCTACATGCTGATTTTGTTAAGAGTCCTGTAATCCCAGCACTCTGGGAAGCCAAGGCAGACAGATCACAAGGTCAGGAGATTGAGACCATCCTGGCCAACATGGTGAAACCCCATCTCTACTAAAAAAAGAAAAAACAAATATAAAAAGTAGCAAGATATGGTGGCAGGCGCCTGTAGTCCCAGCTACTGGGGAGGCTGAGGCAGGAGAATCACTTGAACCTGGGAGGAGGAGGTTGCAGTGAGCCGAGATCGTGCCACTGCACTGAACTCCAGCCTGGCAACAGAGTGAGATTCCGTCAAAAAAAAAAAAAAAGAAAAGAAAAAGAGTGGAGCATTCCTGGAGAACAAAGCCACAAAAGATTCAGCATCTTTTCAGCATACGCTGTAGTTAATACCTTCATCTTCTGCAAGGGTCCAGCTGGTTTAAGGGTGTGAATCTCCTGCAGCTTCATTATAAGAGCCTTGATAAGTAAAACTACCGTAAAATGACTATTTATTGGGTGCATGCTGTATGCCATGCATGTGCTAAGCACTTAAAGTACATTATCTAATTTAATCTTCATGAATTGTTTCTGTTTAAAGGACGGAAAACAGAGAGGTAAACTAGCTTGCCTGAGGTAACACATTTAGGAAAGGGCATTGCCAGCACAGTTTGACCTCTAGCTCATTGTCTTATCTACCATGCTGTAACTGCATAGTGCTTATTCCTATATCGTTTCTGTTTCCCTGCTGTGACTCATTCAGTGCCTGGTGCCATGAGCAGATACTGGTACCTGATGACTTATTGAAAGATCAATTGGTTGCTTGATTGACTGATGCAATGAAATGGAAACTTGAGCAATTTTCTCTAAAGCAATGCTTCTCATACATAAGTTTCTATCCGAATCACCTGGAGATCTTGTTAAAATGCAGATTCTGGTATAGTAGGTTACAAGACGGATTGAGATTCTGCATTTCTAATAATTCCCAGATAATGCTGATGCTGCTGGTCCATGAGCTGTATTCTGTATAGCAAGGCTGTAACCTGAGCTGCCTAATGTGTTAGTCACTAGCTGCAGGTAGTTATTTAAATTAATTGAAGTTAAATTCAGTTCTTTACTCACACTAGTCACATTGCAAATACTAACTAACTACATGTAGCTATTGTCTATCATATTGGATGGTGCAGATATAGAGCACTTCTACCATTCCAAAAAGTCCTATTGGACTACACTGCTATAGAATATTCAGTGCGTATAGAAAAAAAAAAAACTGCTTTAAAATTTGCAATTACATTCATATCTCATTTAATTTACTGGAATCTCATTTAAATTAATTTACCTGGAATTTTATCTCCCCTCTTGTTTTGTCCCATTCATGTATAAGTCACCCGAACCTTTGATAGGAAAGGGAAATATTGCACAAAGAATACTGATAGATGCTTTTTTGCTTAGGAGCCAACACATGTGCATGAGGGGAAAAAAAAAGTCACTGTTTTAAAAATAATACAGAATTATCACAACAGTGGTGAAAGCACCAGAACTTTATTGAAAATGCTCTAATTAGACTCAGTAAACATATGAGGATACATCTGTAAATAGACACTCTCTGGTCCCTTTGAGTCACAATGTGACTTTTCTCCTTAACTTTGTTAAGCACTGGACTTCCATGAATACCCAAGCGTCTAGAAGCCGTAGTCATTGTCAATAGAGCAAGGAAAATAACTTTTGATCATTGACAACATCCTTAAAAATCAGTTTTTACAATCCTTTCATTTTATAGATAGGTAAAGGAAGGCTCAAAGAAGAGATGTAATTTGAAGTTCTTGGTAGTTAGTGCAAAATGGTCCTAGGTGCAAAATGATATTTGCTGAACTGGTGTGAATCTAGTTCTGTGACTCCCTACTGTACTATTTGCCTCTAAATGACACAGTAATCACGGAAATATAGCACTGTTTACTTCCATTTCTTTGTACTCTTTTGAAAATACGTATGGAGACATTAGATTCAGAAACAAATATACGTAAAGACGTGAGATTCAGAACAAATTGTCTGGAATAGAAATGAATAGGGCTACAATATTTATAAGGTAATTTCTCTTGTATCAGTAGTACTTACCATAGAAATTTAGAAAAAATAAATTAAAATACATAAAATTTAAATCACCCACAATCTAATTTTTCAGAGATACTACTATAAAGTTGGTGATTATGTAGCTTTCTTATTTTTCCTGTGTCCATAATTTATAAAAATATATGTTGCATGCTCTGCTTCAGTATTATGAACATTTTCCTGCATCATTTCGTAAACTTCTAAATCATTTCTAGAGACTGAAGCATTATTTCATTGTATTACGATAATATCAAAAATCAAATGTTTTAAAGGATTATATGCCTTCTGATGCAAATTTTCAAATTTTCCTCCAAAAAGCCTGTACTCATGTATCTAAAAGACAATATATAAAAGTAAACTCCCTGAGAGCATGGACTATGGCTATTTTTTTTCAAGGCTCTATTCACAGAGTTGTTGCTCTATTCACAACACACTTCAAAGTATGTTGAAGGGAGCGAGAGCAGGAAAAAATATGTTAAGGACTTGGCCTAGAGCCTGGCACATAATGAGGCTTGATACATGTTAATTATAATTATTACTTTCTTTGAAGTTATTCATATTCTCACTATACTGCAATATTTTGATAGGTTTATTTGAAACTATGTCTAAGAATAAACATAAAACTTCTGAAAGACTCCAGCTAGTTTCTTTGTATTCTCATATGGATTACTTCTATCATTGAATATCTCTGGAACGTGACTATGAAACTGGCTTCTGCACCCCTCTCCATTTTTTTGCCAGGATATTTGTAAAATTTCTTTCTTGTTGTCAATTGATACTTACTGAGTCTCAAAGAACAACACATTGGTGTAAAGTAGCCTGAGCAACATACTATTAAATTCATGAAAACCAAGTAACAGGCCTGCCATTTTCAATAAAGTGCTTTTAAGTGTGCTGGTTAGACTCACATCCTCCTACTCCCCTTTAAGCGGGTACTACATAATGGGTTTATTAAGAACACTGGCTTTGGTTCGAGCTTGGAGTCTTCTTCCATCCTGGCTGTATGACTTTGGACACATTCCTCAGTCTCCTTAAGTCTTGGTTTCCTCACTTGTAATAGTGGTGCTTATTTCTCAGGATTGTCAAGAAAAATCCATAGGATAGTACATATAAAGCTCTTGGCACCAACTCTAGCTCGCATAGTGGCCATTGATACAGAACTTCATAAACACCAGTGATTGAGCTGTGTGTCAGCTTTATGTTGCCACAGTTCTGTTTTACAGACTTGACATTTGCTTCCAAATTCTAATACATTAGTGCATTTGATTTTGCTGGGCTTACCACTTGGGGAAATCTTTCAGCAGGTTTTATTGAGCCCATTTTCTGCTTGGAGAAAAGGAGACACCAAATTGCACGGTGAATGCTTCTGGTATGCTAGAGATTCAGAAAAATGTGGGAACTGGAACTTTAACCGAGGCATCTCCATTTCTACTTTAAAGTGTCAGACTATTTCATGGTAATCATGCAAATGGTGCTGGTGATAAACATGGTCATGATGAGATGCTGATGAAAGTTTACATATAACGAGTGCTTTTTTTGACCGGGCATTATGCATTTATACACATTAACTCATTTAATTCAACCATGAATGTAGGTGCTGCTTTTCCTAGAAAATGAGTTTATTTGTCTAGGATCATATGACTAGGAACTGCAGAAATATGACCAGAAACCAGTTCCATCTGATGCCAGAGTCTATGCTTTGAACCAACACAATCTGCCCAATAAAATCAATCACTCAGAAACTAATCTCTGCTCTCAGCAAAAATCAGGAAGAACATATTTTTTGTAATCATTGAATAAATTCCTTTGAAATCACCAGCATTGAATATGGAGCCAGATTAATTTTGGAAACTAAACTCTGTTTCCTCTTTGCAGTCCTATTTAAGATGAGTGAAACATACCCTAAGCCATTAGTCTTTTAAATTTCAACTTCAGTGGAGTTTATTTTTTAAATTCTCTTGGAAAAAATATGAGTGAAATCATGCTTTCCTTCATAAGAAGAGGTTTATTTTGCCCATATTTGTTAGCTGTCTGCTATAGTACAAAAAGAGGGGCAAGATAGCAGTTTATTTGAACAGAGAAATCATCTGATTGAAAGTATAATAATCCCATTATTTGGGAAAGACCCTGTCTGCAGGAAAACCCTACCAACAAGTAATACCATCACATCAAAAGCTAAAACAGGGACTAAAGTACACATACAATAGCTTTGTAAATTTTAAAAATACAGCTGTGTGGGGTCCCAAGGTCATTCTGGTAGGTCTTTAAAACACACTTATTTTTGAAGGCACAGATCTTATTTGAGATCATTTAAGATCTTATTTACAATCTTATTTAAGATCTAGACATTGAGAAGTGAGTAACTTTCCATGGGTCACCGACTTCCTAGTAAAGTGCATGCTTATTTCAACCTCTTAACTCAGTTGGTTTTCTTTCTTTTTTATGATTATTATTATACTTTAAGTCCTGGGGTACATGTGCAGAATGTGCAGGTTTGTTACATAGGTATACAAACAATCCCATCAAAAAGTGGACGAAGGATATGAACAGACACCTCTTAAAAGAAGACATTTATGCAGCCAACAAACACAAGAAAAAAAGCTCATCATCACTGGTCATTAGAGAAATGCAGATCAACACCCCACTGAGATACTATCTCATGCCAATTAGAATGGCGATCATTGAAAAATCAGGAGACAACAGATGCTGGAGAGGATGTGGAGAAATAGGAATACGTTTACACTGTTGGTGGAAGTGTAAATTAGTTCAACCATTGTGGAAGACAGTGTGGCAGTTCCTCAAGGATCTAGAAATAGAAATACCATTTAAGTCAGTTGGTTTTCATCTGAGAAAACTTGAGAAAACCTAAGGATTCAGCCACACATGCAGAACCCTAGAGGGAATTGAGGGAGGAATACATATGGTGAGAAGTTCTTGGCCTATGTCCTGCCTGATTTAGTGAATGATAACTATTTTTCATTTATGTACTTTGTAAATAATTAAAGGAGCTATCTAATAAGAAAAGGTATTGCATTCACTGCCTGCCCTTCAGTTATTTCAGATTTGACTGTGTGTTGTGTTCATATCACATCATTCAAGCAGGCCTTGAGGGACACCTGACCTAATTGAGCAGCTGTACCTTTGATAAAACTGTCAAAATAAATGACTTTTTTACATTATAGTTAGAGCATAAACAAATGATCATGACCAGACAGTTTGATTTCATCATGATGGTGATGATGACAAGGAAGAGGACGATTATGATATTATGGTGATAATACTTAATATTTTGGTATTCTAACTATGCGCCAAAGACAGCTACAACTTTACCCATTATCTCATTTAATCTTTAGAACATATAAAATACAGATGCTATTAATATACCTGTTTTACAGACAAACTGAGGCTTACATAAGTGAAGCTATTGTCTCAAGACCACAGTAGGCTTAAAATTCAAGCTTAAGCTGTCCAATTCCAAAATGAAGACCCTTAATCACTATATCCATGGTTTCTAAGCTATTTTGAACACACATCTTATCAGTAAAACATTTTGAGGACACCCTCTTCTTTGTACTCATTAATAACTAGCATCATGCTAATATTCTATGCCTGGACAAATACAGTTAAAAGTATACATTTAAAAGGAGGAACCATAGACAATATAATGTTTTGGTTGTATTATATTTATCAATGGTATAAAAGTGTTTTCACTCTCATGAAAATAAAATATTTTAATCAAAAATATGCTTGAATGTGCTTTAGGATTTTTGAAAATTTTTGTTTCAGGCTTTCCGAATTAGTAACTCAAAGGCGCAGTTCTGAGGCTTTTGGTTTTTTGCATGCATGTGTGAGACAGGGTCTTGCTCTGTTACCCCGGCTGGAGTGCAGTGGTGCAATCTCAGCTCACTGTAACCTCCACCTCCCAGACTCAAGTGATCCTCCCGCCTCAGCCTCCTAAGTAGCTGGGACAACAGGTGCATGCAACCACGCCCAGCTAATTTTTTGTATTTTTGGTAGAGACAGGGTTTCACTGCGTTCAGGCTGGTCTCTAACTCCTGAGCTCAAGTGATCCACCTGCCTCAGCCTCCCAAAGTGCGGAGATTACAGGTGTGAGCCACTGTGCCTGGCTTGAGGTTTTAAAAAAAATACTTGATCATAACGAAAAAAGGTACTTTAGAAAGATCCTTAGATTCAAATGAAAGATAGGCATTGCTTGTTGTGCATTTAATACCAAGATATCTGTGTTTCAGTTCTACCCACCAATTACGCCAAGATTTTAAAAAAAGAAATCTGCTAGCAAATTGCTAACTTTTCTTGTGGCAATCTATTATTATTATTCATTAACTGTTGTGTCTATTTTTTTTAGAAAATTTATTTAAAACTTACTAAAATTCTTAGTTAAAAACATTTGAAAGCAGATTAATCAAGTTTGTAAGATCCTTTACAGTATTTTAGGGAGGGGTGTGTGTGTGTGTGTGTGTGTGTGTGTGTGTGTGTGTGTGTGTGTGTTTTGTAGGGACTTGTTCTCACTCTGTCATCTAGGCTGAAGTGCAGTGGCATGATCATAGCTCACTTTAACCTCAAATTCCTGAGTTCAAGGCATTATCCTGCTTCAGCCTCCCAAGTAGCTGGGACTACAGGCATGTGACACCACACCTAGCTAATTTATTTATTTTTAGAGATGGGGACTTGTCATGTTGCCCTGCCTGCTCTTGAACTCCTGAACTTAAGCAATCCTCTTACCTTAGCCTCTCAAAATGCTGGGATTACCATTAGAGATTTTTATAGGCATATCAAATATATGGGTATATACTCATATCACACACTAAAAGAGTCATTTCCAAAAAGAGTTTCTACTTTCAAATTGCTTTCTCTATAACATCCTTTTTTTAATGGTTAACAAGAAAATAACTTCATTTTTATTTTTTATTTTTTAATTTTATTTTAAAACAGTATCTTGCTCTGTCCTCCAGGCTGGAGTGCAGTGGCATGATCTCAGCTCACTGCAACCTCCACCTCCCGGGTTCAAGCAATTCCCGTGCCTCAGCCTCCTAAGTAGCTGGGACTACAGGCATGTACCATCAGGCCTGGCTAATTTTTGTATTTTTAGTAAAGATGGGGTTTCACCATGATGGTCAGGCTGGTTTTGAACTCCTGGCCTCAAATGATCTGCCCGCCTTGGCCTCCCAAAGTGCTGGAATTATAGGTTTGAGCCACTTCACCTGACCACCACCCCCTTTGTGAAAAGAGTTTTTCTTTGTGTCCTAGACTCTTATTTTTTATGTGTTATTAATTATGATGGTTTCAAGCTATAATTAGCTGACATCTCAAGACACACTGTGCACAGGGCATGGTTCAGTGTTACTGATGATGATCCATATATCAAATATTTTTTCTGTTTACATTGGGAAGGGCTTGTCTTGAGAGATTTAAAGAACTCACCTTTGATTTTAACCTTATAATATGGCCAATGAGAAATAAGAAAAGTGTTGATTTTGCCGTTTTTCTGCTCACTGTGCTTACTTTCTTATCAACTTAATCATCTTGAGCAGGTATGGGAGCAGGGAAGCTGATGTGTCTCTAACAGTATCAAATTACATTCTTTCAGTCTTGGGAATGACCAGAGATTTCACCATTAGGTACTGGGTGAGTAACACAGTTCTATAAGAAGGCTACTTTGGTATCAACAACAACAAAAATGCTGTATGGCAAAAGCAAGACTCAAGGTGCATGACATTCAAAAAGCAGCTTTTCAAAATGTTTGCAGTATGGCACAAGCAAGTGAAACTCATGGTGTTAGGAGGTTGAGAAGAAGAATGATCATGGTGGGAAAGTTACTTTGCTATAAATAGACCTGGTCACTGGCATTCCCTGCCTTTGACCCCACTACTCCCACCAGAGTTAGATCACTTGCTAACTTTTTTAAAAGTCTAAATTATGAAAATATTAAACATATATATGTGTATATATGTATGTACGTATATATTTACATATGTACATACATATATACATGTATACACATATGTACATACATGTATATATGTATATACATATGTATATATACATGTATATATGTATATACATATGTAAATGTATTATATATTTATGTATACATGTATACATATATATTATATATACATATATACATATGTAAATGTATACATATATTATATATACATATATACATATGTAAATGTATACATATATACATGTGTAAATATATATACATGTGTATATAATATATATTTACATATATGTATATATATGCACACATACATGTGTGTGTATATATACATATATACACATACATATATACATATACATATGTATATATATGTATATATGTATATATATACATATATATGTATATATGTATGTATATATATGTATATATGTATGTGTGTGTGTATATATATGTATATATATATACACACACACATACATATATACATATATATACACACACACACGCAGGTAGAGGCTAGTGTAACAAACCCTCTACCAATCATCCAGCTTATTAATGATCACTTCATAACTCACCTGTTTCATTTATGCTCCCCATGCCCCTGAAATGAATTATTTTAAAGCATATTCCAGACATAACATTATTATATCCATAGATATTATACTATGAATCTCCAAAATATAAAGATCTCTCTTTCAAACATAACCCACCATACCATTATTATATCTGAAAGTCTAACAGTAAATCTTTCCTGTCCTCAAATATTCAGTCAGTTTTTGACTTCCTTGAAGATCTCACAAATATTTTCTAGTCCATTCATTCAAATCAGGCTCCAAATGAGGTACATACATTATAATTGATTGGTATAGCCCTTATGTATCTTTTAATCTACAGAATTTCTCTTTCCCTATTTTTTTTTGCTTGCATTTTTTTTCTTGAAGATATTAGGAGAGTTTTCCATCATCTAGATTTTGCTGGCTATACCCCTTGATATCATTTAACATAGTTCTCGCCATTCCCCATAAATTGGTAATAGGATTCAGTGATTATCACATTAATATTTCATTCTTCTACAAGAATACTTCAGAGGCAGTATTTGTACTTCCATTAGTAGACATATAATAACTAGTTCTCTCTCTTTGGGGACTTAATATCCATCAGCGACAATTGCCTTCATCCATTATTTTTTTGGGAGTTGCAACAGGGTGAAGATTATCGTTCTATTTTTCATGTATTAGCTGGAAAAAGTATATAAAGAGAAAGTTTCTCTCATGAATTATTTAATCTGAGATGCAGTTCATATGGTATGCACAAACACACACAAAAGCTTGATACTTATGTTATGAAAATAATGGGTTGGTTCCTTAACATCCTTGAAAGGTTATTTATATTTTTTGTTATGTGAGTAATATTATGATTTATTTGACAACAATACTATGCAGTCATTATTATTACACATTCTTAAGCCATCTGTGGCCAGTGAGAGCCTCCTTTAGTTGGTTCCTGAGTCCTTTAAACAGAATCCTATCAGTCTTTGATAGCTTCCTTAATTTCTGGTAAGATTAGGGTCATCATGTACATTTCATGCTTAAGACGGAAAATTGGCCATTGCTCCAAGGAACCCTAGTTAAGTTTCATAGGAAATGGTATTCAGAGATCACACTCTAGACATCATTTCATTTTAAGCTTTAGTTTGTCTTCCATTAAAAAAAAAATTTTATTTTACTTTAGATGCATACTGTATCTAGCATTTCTCCCCATGTTATCCCTCCCCACCCTCCCCTCCCTCCCCACTCCCCGCTGTCTCTCCCCTACCCCCGCAACTGCCCCCAGTGTATGATGCTCCTCTCCCTGAGGCCACGTGTTCTTGTTGTTCAACACCCCACCTATGAGCGAGAACATGCAGTGTTTGGCTTTCTGTTCTTGTGTCAGTTTGCTGAGAATGATGGTTTCCAGATTCATTCAAGTCCCTACAAAGGACACGAACTCATTTTTTATGGCTGCATAGTATTCCATGGTGTATATGTACCACATTTTCTTTGTCCAGCCTATCATTGATGGGCATTTGGGTTGGTTCCAGGTCTTTGCTATTGTTCACAGGGCTGCAATGAACATACATGTGCATGTGTCTTTATAATAAAATGATTTATAGTTCTTTGGGTATATATCCAGTAATTGGATTGCTGGGTCAAATGGAATTTCTATTTCTAGATCCTTGAGAAGTTGCCACACTGTCTTCCATAATGGTTGAACTAATTTACACCCCCACCAACTGTATAAGAATGTTTCTATTTCTCCACATCCTCTCCAGCATCTGTTGTCTCCAGATTTTTTAATGATCGCCATTCTAAATGGCACAAGATGGTATCTCAATGTGGTTTTGATTTGCATTTCTCTAATGATCAGTGATGATGAGCATTTTTTGCTATGTTTGTTGGCCTCAAATATGTCTTCTTTTGAAAAATGTCTGTTTATCTCCTTCGCCCACTTTTCAATGGGGTTGTTTGTTTTTTTCTTGTATATCTGTTTTGTTTCTTTGTACATTCTGGATAGCAGCCCTTTGTCAGCAGGGTAGATTGCAAAAATTTTTTCCCATTCTGTTGGTTGCTGATTCGCTCTAATTATGGTTTCTTTTGCTGTACAGAATTATGGTTTCTTTTGCTGGAGTTTAATTAGATCACATTTGTCTATCTTGTCTTTCATTGCCATTGCTTTTGGTGTTTTAGTCATGAAGTCCTTGCCTATGCCTATCCTGGATGGTTTTGTCTACATTTTCTTCTAGCGTTTTTATGGTGTTAGGTTTTATGTTTAAATCTTTGATCCATCTGGAGTTAATTTTAGTATAAGGTGACAGGTAGGGGTCCAGTTTCTGCTTTCTGCACATTGCTAGCCAGTTTTCCCAACATGATTTATTAAACGTGAGTCCTTTCCCCATTGCTTGTTTTTGCCAGGTTTGTCAAAAATCAAATGGTTGTAGATGTGTGGTGTTTCCTCTGGGGCCATGTAAGCGTGCTTTTGTGCATTCACACATGTGCATTTGTATTTCTCTCCTTCTCTCTTAGATAAATAGCATCATGCTACACATGTATTTCTCAACTTCATATTTTTAAATTGACAATATTCAATGGAGGTCATTCCATACCAGTATCTAAAGCTATTCTCCACTCCTTTTTTATTTGTACAGTACTTGATCATGTGGTGACACAGTTGTTATTTAACCAGTCCCCAGCAATAGACATTTGTTATTATAAATAAAACTTTAACAAATAGCCTTGCACATATATCTTTTTTAACTTGCCTCCCCTAACTTTGTAATTGTGTCTGATAGGTTAAAAATTTGCCTAAGTTCTCACGACTAATAAGTGCTGATCCAGAATTCAAGTCCCACATGGTTGTCTAGCTCCAGAGCCCAGGAGCACGGATGTATATTTGCTGTCTCTCAACTTTCCCAGGACCGCTAACACATCAGAACTGGAATTATGTCAGTTCCGTGTAGAGCTACTGCTGATCTGAGGCTCCAGTAAACAAAAATAAGAAATAGTCTTTGTTTATCATTACTTGATAAATACAGAGTTTTAGGAAGTTGTCTTTCAGAACTTGGGTCTGTAGAAGGAAACAATAGTAGTTCTTAGCGGTTTAAAAAAATTTGAGGTGCACCATTCCCACCTGTGCTTGAAAATGGAGTTTGCCTTTTACTGGGACAAGGAGAGAACACACATCACTGACATTGCTTGGCAGGTCTCAGATTGATCACTGAGGTCACCTTTGTGCGAGGAAAGCCGCACATTTTTAGTGTTTGTTTTCTTTCTGGAACCTTAACAGTTTTCTGGAGGAATGTAAGATGCTATATTAAAAAATGCTAGACTAGTGCAGGTGCAATGGCTCACGTCTGTAATCCCAGCACTTTGGGAGGCCGAGGTGGGTGGATCACCTGAGGTCAGGAGTTTAAGACCTAGCCAACATGGGGAAACCACGTTCCCTACTAAAAATATAAAAATTAGCCAGGCATGGTGGCAGGTGCCTGTAATCTCAGCTACTTGAGAAACTAAGGCAGGAGAATTGTTTGAACCCAGGAGATGGAGTTTGAACCTAGTGAGATGAGACCAGTCTACTGCCCTCCGGCCTGTGCGACAGAACAAGACTTCCATTTCAAAAAAAAAAAAAAATGCTAGAGACTATATGCAAAACTCCTAAAATCTTATGCTTATGCACCAAAGGTAATTTTTGAGGCCGCATTCCTCTGATCCAGTGTTTAGCCCCCATGCAATCTAATATTTCTTCTCTTTAAATGCTGTACATCTTTTTAGAGAAAGAAATGTGACCATTGTTTATGGCCAAATTTGAGTCATAAACCCATTTTGCCCTTTGGTGTCTTCATAAATAGTGTTAATCCAAATTTACTTCTTTTAATGACACATTATGTAAAGTGTTGTGTGTGAACTCCTATCATCCATTGGGTCTCATGATCATCAACTAGAACAATAGTTCCAAAAGGGCAAGATTTATTGCTCTTTAAATGATCACTGACTTTTCAGTGCCTAGAACTGTGTGTGACACATAGTGATGCTTAATAAGTAGTTGAACAGGTGGGTGTACGGGTTCATGAGTGGATGGATGGATGAACAGATGAAAGAATGGATGGATGGATGGAAGGGCACATGGATGGATGGATGGATGAATGGATGAATTAGGGCTTCAGAAATTTGAACAGTAAGTGCTGATTTGAACAGTAAGTACAGAGCGGGAAATGTCTTTTCCCCCCTCTGGTATTTCTTTTCTGTCTCCCACCTTTGGATATCTTCTCCTTTTCCTGTATATTTTTAACCAACATTCCAGAGTGATGCCTCTGTCCTTCTCAACCTTCACCAAAAATCCAGGTCTATCAGCAGAGCAGATGTCACCTGAGTATGTGTAAGGGGAGACATTAGGAAATGAATGACTAGAAATTGATACTTAACTTTTCATAGAAGCTTCTTAGAACTCAAAAATCTCAGTCACATTGTGAGGGTTCTGGGGACCAAATACAAATAAATGAAAAATTTCAGTGAAGTGAAGGCTGTAAGGCCTGCTCTGGTCCATTATTATTACTTTTTAAATCAAAGAGACAAGCTTCCAAAAGGAGGTCTTTGAGTTGCAAAGATTTGGAATGTGCAGCTTTCATATCTCCCCTGCCATCTTGCAGTCTGCTTGGCTTTGGGTTCTGGCTTCCATGGGGCATCTGAGATCACCTCAGCTGCCATCTATGCCACACACACAATTATGGGTGTTTTCTCGTTCCCAGGATTAGTTTTCTCTCTAGCCCTTTGGTCCCTCCTGACAGAATTTAACTTGCTAATTTTTTTTTTTTTTTTTTGTATTTTTTGTAGAGACGGGGTTTCACCATGTTGGCCAGGATGGTCTCGATCTCTTGACCTCATGGTCTGCCCACCTCAGCCTCCCAAAGTGCTGAGATTACAGGCTTGAGCCACCGTGCCCAGCCTAACTTGCTCTTTTAAGAAGACTTGTCCCACATTGTTCCCCTGTCCATTTCTGCTCCTGGATTCTTGGTTGCCCATGCTGGGAGTCACGTATGTCATTGTTCCTTCCCTGCTGATGTGTCAGAGGCCCAAGAAGCTGACTCAGCTCAGTGTATTTACCCTTCTCTACTGGTATCTACTCTCTGACACCCAACTTTGAATCTACTTATTCTTTGAAAGGACGTTTGCATAGGAGGGCCTTTGTATTTCTAAATGGGAGTGTATCCATGGAGGATGTGTTCTGACATGGCCTCAAGTTGTTCCTGCTAGTGGATTCACTGCTCTTATATTTGGCAGCAGCCAACTCAGCTGCAAAGGACTGGTGGCTTTGTCTGCTGTAAGCCTTCAGGGCAGCAAATATTCCTGAAAGTGTGGAGTCTGCCCTAGGACAAGCTTCCTGGTTATGTCTTATGTGAATACAGTGGTACGTCTTCTTTTACCCCAGAAAAGTACACCTCCTGCAACACAAGGTGGTTGCTTATCTGAATAGATCTCATGCATATGAGCAGCCAGAAACACAGATAATGAAGCAGATTGTACCCTAATAGCATCTTTTAAAAAAATAAACATACAGAGTCCTCCTAAGAGATAGATAATGACTAACACTTATTGGATAGCACTTAACTGCCGAGTCTTATGATAAGTCCTTTAAATATTGTCAAAGTATATTTTTCACAAAGTTAAAAACATGACTCCTATAAATATCTAATGAGTCGTTATCAAAGATTTATTTAACTCATTAATGAAGGAACTAGCAAAATGGAAAAGCTGGTTCCAAGTGCAATAAAGGATGAGAGATTTATATAGACGGCCAGCAAAGGGATGCAAAAAATAAGTTTGCTGAGTTACATTCAAAATTGGTTAATGTTCTTTAGATCAATAATGATATAGTTTGGGGGGTTATCTTTTTTCCAGTAGACAGAGATTATTTATAATTTATCAGTATTCTACAAGTTAACTTCTAGCTTCATAGAATCTGGACCTAATCAGTAGAAAAAAGTAAGTTAAACAAACATAGAGGTTTTCTGGAGAATGAGAGGACCTCATTCTCCAGCCTTGTTAAACAATGCCCTTCATCACAAACTAGGTGACACATTCGTCTTTCATTTTTATTTTCAAGTTTAATTTTTATTGTTTTTATTATTTTTTTTGAGATGGGTCTCTGTCATCCAGGCTGGAGTGCAGTGGTGCCATCATAGGTCACTGCAGCCTCAATCTGCTGGGCTCAAGTAATCCCCAAACCTCATTCTCCAATGTAACTGGGACCACAGTCATGCGCCACTATGACTGGTTAATTTTTTGAGAAAGTTTTTAGGTATGGGATCTCGCTATGTTGCCCAGGCTTTATTTTCAAGTTTTAGATAATTTTTTCTATTTGGAAAATACCTCTGGGGTCAGACACAGTGGCTCACACCTGTAATCCCAGCATTTTGGGAAACCAAGGTGGGAGCATTACCTGAGCCCAGGAGTTTGAGACCAGCCTGGGAAACATAAAGGAAAAAAACCCTATGACACTAAGTATCATAAACTCTATGTGCAAGGGGCTGTGGTAGTCACATACTCTCTAGGTTGCATCAGATGACAACCTAATTCATTTATAAAAAGCTCCAAATAACAGAGCTTCATCCTTATGTTACCCCTAAATCTGCTTCACTGTACCATCTACTGAGTCCTCATTTAGTCTTCTAAAACTGCATTGAAAAATCTAGTTTCCTTCTCACTGAACGCCACTGACATGGTGCTCAGGAGTTTCATGGAGGTTGGCCAGATAGCCTACATCTTCTTTGGGCCTTATGCTGGAAAATTGATCACAATTGTAGAGGTTATTGATCAGAACAGGCCTTTGGTTGATGAACCTTGCACTCATGTAAGGAGATAGGCTATGCCTTTCAAATGCATGCAGCTCGCTGACTTCATCCTCAAGTTTCCACACAGTGCCCACCAAGGCTTATGTCCCACAAGCCTGGCAGAAGGTAGACAATACAAAATGGGCAGACACACAATAGGCCGAAAAGATTGAAGCCAGAGAATGGAAAGCCAAGATGGCAGATTTTGATCATTTTAAAGTCATAAAGGCAAAATGAGGAACAGAATAATCAAGAATGAAGTTAAGAAGTTTCAAAAGGCAGCTCTCCTGAAAGCTTCTCCCAGAAAAGCACCTGTTTTTAAGAGTGCTGCTGCTAAAGTTCCAGCAAAAAAAAGATGACCACTGCGGGCAAGAAGGCTGCAGCCCAGAAGGTGCCTGCCCAGAAAGCCACAGGCCAGGAGGCAGTGCCACCTCTGGAAGCTCAGAAGGGTCATAAAAACTCAGCCCAGAAAGCACCAGCTCCAAAAACGTCTGGCAAGAAAGCATAAGAGGTTACTATAATCCCAGCACTTTGGTAGGCCGCAGTGGGTGGATCACCTGAGGTCAAGAGTTCTGGGCCAGCCTGGCCAACATGGCAAAAGCCCGTCTCTACTAAAACTACAAAAATTAGCCAGGCATGGTGGCATGTGCCTATATTCCCAGCTACTCAGGAGGCTGAGATAGGAGAATTGCTTGAACCCAGGAGGCAGAGGTTGCAGTGAACAGAGATCATGCCACTGGGTGGCAGAGCAAAACTCTATCTTAAAAAAAAAAAAAAAAGTACATTAAGGTTCTTTCTGAAAAAGAAAAATCTAGTTTCTATTTCACATGAAGTTGCAGAATATTTAACTCATACTAAAAAGAATAGGAAATACCTTAAATTCTTTATAAAAATATGCCATAGGTCAGTTCGTTCAGCAGGTGTTTCTTGCAATGTCTCTCAACTTTGGCTTATATCAGAAATGCTCATAAAGTTTCTAAACTTGTACATACCTGGGTTTCTATTCCCAGCCATTCTGAGTGAGTGGGTCTGTGGTGGGATTATAGGCATCAATATTTTCTGCAAGCTTCATGGGTAATGCTGATGCAAGGCAGACATTAAAGTTTATGCTTTATACTAATCATATAATAAATACCAAGAGTCAGGGATGAGTGAGTTTGGACAAAAAAACTATCATTCAGGGGCTGGAGGGGCCATTAGACAGAAGTGATCTGAAATAGACTTTTGGTAGACAAGCAAGGTTTTGCCAAGTGAAAAAAGTAAAGGGAAAAGACAGAAAGACTTTTAAATGGCATTAATACCTTTAAAATGCATCAGTGGAATTACTAAAACAGTAGATTTACCAAAAAATGAAATTTGAACTACTGTTAACCATAGAGACATGTTCTTGACATTTCTTTCAAACAAATACTATAAAGGGAAAAATCTCCAAAATGATTTCAGTAATATTCCGTGAAGTATCTCCACGTGTTTACCAATACATGAAATAAACACTGTTTGTCCATTGATAGGACAAGTGGTGTCACTCAGTGTTGAGGGAATTTCAACCTCTCCACTGCTTCCAAAAGAATCAAAAGCTATTTCCCTGTCAGATGAAGCAAGAGTAATCAAATCACTGATGCCTTTAAATTATCAATAATACAAAATCACAGAGGGAGAATTGAGCCATGATAAATGTCATTTTAATAAGCCATAACTCATTTACGGGTGCAGAAAAGTCTCTGAAATCTCTGTACAATTCAGCCAGCTCATATTGCTGTAATGAGTTTCATCAGGTGGTGAAACTCAGATGGGCTGATGGCTTTTTACTCTTTCCTGCTTCTGAATATCAGGACAGGCTTGAGTGATAGAATTTTCTGTTCTTCCCTGGACATGCTTAGGCCTGCATCATGTGTGCTGCTATATTTGGATCCTTTATAGAAGGTCTTTGTGTGCACATGTGTGTGTCTCCTTAATTAATATGCTTTATTTTTAGAGCAGTTTGGGGCTTATAGAAAAATTGAGCAGAAGGTACAGAGAGTTCTCATATACTCCTTATCCCCCTACCTCCAACACAGTTTCCCCTATCATTAACACCTTGCATTAGTGTGCTGTATTTGTTGCAGTCGATGAGCCAATGCAGATACATTATTATTAACTAAAGTTCCTAGTATACATTAGGGTGTGCACTTGTGTTTTCTGTATTTCCCAGTTTCAGATCACCTTCAGACTGTCTTGTTTCTTCTCTCTGCTCTTCTGGATCCTGAATGGCAATTGTTAGAACAACCAGCCAAGATGTCCACATTCCTCCACATCCCCTAGCAGCCTGAAAAATGACTGCCAATCGCATGTACCTTCTCTCCCTGTTCATGGTGAACAGGATAAGGTTCTTATCTAAATCAGTGTCAGTGAAGCTTATGGTCACAGTTTGTGAATGTTACATTAGCATCACGTATAACCTGTACATAGACTGCATTCAGATTTTTTTTAACTTTTTCTCTGGAAATAATTGCTACTGATAAGTTCACTATTAAACTTTATAAGACCCAAGATGGTGTGTGGTGATCTAGTGATTTCATATGTTGCTGTTCTAGTCTTTTAATCTGAGCTCCAGCCAAATGGAACTCTCTGCCGTTTCATTTCTAATAGTTGTGACTTTATTTCAGGACTCCTCTGTTGTGTATACTCACACAAACAGCTGCCTCCAATCCTTGTTTTTCGAGCCAGCAGGGTCTAGATTGTAAATTGACAAAAGAGATTCTTACTGTATCCTGCAAGAAGGCCACACATTTTCTCACCTTTGCCTTTCCTCTGCCCGTTTTGGACCCTCACCCTGAATGCCCTCCTTATCTGTGTCTCGCCTTTTCTCCCTGCCACCTTCCTCTTTTCCCAGCTATCCCTGTCTCTGAAAACTGAGATTCTAGATGCTATTCAGGACCCTCCTCTCAAATATCACAGCAAGCCTGAAACATTCTCCTGATTCTATGCTCACCCCCAGAACTCATTTCTGTTCCCTGATTCTGCATGTTCTTAAACCATGTCACTCCTTTGCAAAACACTTAGATGGTTTCCCATCATTCTTTGAATTAAAGCCTAACTCCTCAGTTTGGCATGCAAGCCCCTGTACCATGTTCTATTTCCTGCCTATTACATTCTCACGCTGTGTTCTCCAAGTTCATACCCTACGCTCTCCTCCTGACTACTGTCTTGCTGGTAGTAGATTCACTACTAGCAGATTCATTGCTTCACTAGAGCAGTGGTTCTCAAAGCATAGTCTACATGCCCCTGGAAGTCTGCAAGGTGATTTTCCTAGTGATGCCAAGATATTATACGCTTTTTTTCTCACTGTATTAACATTTTCAACAATGATGCAAAAGTGATGATGAGGAAGACTGCTGGTACTTTAGCACAAACCAAGGCAGTGGTGCCAAACTATACTAGTAATCATTGTATCTCTTATGGCCATGTACTTCCTGCTTAAAAACAGCCAACTTCATGGAATACTTTCCTTGACAAAACCATAGAAAGTGTTAATTTTATTAAATTTTTTGGGCACATACTTTTTAATATCCGATACAATAAAATGATAAATATGCATAAAGCACTTAGGCAGCATGAGGAAGGATAATTGTTGTCTCCTGAGAAGGGAATTGTCTGTTTGAGTTGCCAACTAAGCGAGCTTTTTAAAAAAATGGAATATCATTTTTACTTGGAAAAACAATCACAGACAAATTTAAATATTTTGTAGATGGAGGGAGCCTGTTACTTTAAGTAAAACAACTGACAGTGTTTTTTGCCGGTAATAAAATGAGATTTCCATCCACCACCATAATCTGGACAGTGCCTTAATACCTAAAGATTTTTTTGATATCAATGGTAATATTAAATCATACGATTTTTATTTATTGTGTGATTGAAATGTGTAAACATTTGGAAAATTAATATAACTCACTGAATTCATTTTTGGTATGACTAATATATGATTTTTAAAAAAATAAAACTACTTATGGGCCAGGTGCAGTGGCTCATGCTTATAATCCCAGCACTTTGGGAGGCCAAGGCGGGTGGATTGCCTGAGGCCAGAAGTTTGAGACCAGCCTGGCCAACATGGTGAAAAGCCATCTTTACAAAAAAAAAAAAAAAACACACACACACACAAATTGATTGGCTGGTGTGGTAGTACACACCTGTAATCCCAGCTACTTGGTAGGCTGAAGCATGATAATTGCTTGAACCTGGGGGGCAGAGGTTGCAGTGAGCAGAGGTCACACCAATGCACTCCAGCCTGAATGACAGAATGAAAGACTCTGCCTCAAAAACAAAACAAAACAAAACAAAAAAAACACTTATGGGTAAAACATTCATTCAAATAGCAAGACAGATCAATGGGTTTTAATGTAAGTGAATATGAAAAGCTCATTGATACAGTGTCTGATTTTACATTGCATCTAACTTTCAAGATAACACCACTATTTGAGCTTTGTTATAGTATCAGAAAGACTATCCCATTTAACTGAAAAGGCTATTACAATATCCCTCAGTTTTCCAACAGTTTATCTGTGGGAGCCCAGATTTTCTTCATATACTTCAACCAAAACAGTATTTCACAACAGGCTGAATGCAGAAACACAAATGAGAATCTATCTGTCCTCTACTAATCTCTAAAATACATTTGCAATGCTATAAAATGTTGTCAGTCTTTTCACTATTATTTTGTTTTGGAAAATATTATTTTCATAAAAGGGTATTATTTCAATTTGACATATGAGTTTATTGTTATTTTTAATGAGTTAATATTTTAAACTCCCAGTTTTAATATCTACTTCAATATTTGTTAATAGCTATAAAACAACTTATATAAACAAAACCTCTTTGAAGTCTTCAGTGATTTTTAAGAGGGGAAAGAGACTTGAAATCGAAACGTTTGAGAACGGTGGCAACTCGCCAACTATCTCTTAATGCGACCTTTGTCTCTAGAACTCCTTATTTGACCACATGCCGTAAGAATCCATGTGAGTACGCCTGAGTACCTCCAAATTGGAAAAATATGTTCTTTTTTTGTAATGTTTTTGAGTTCAAGGGTAGAACATTTGTCCTATTAAAGAACAACTTTTAAAAGCTTTGTAGGCAAAAGGGTAAAAAGTAGACCTTCACCTTCTCTTCTCTTCTTCCCCTTTCTTTGATCCTTTTCCTCTTCTCTTTTGACCTTCAGTCCAATCTTTAGCCCCAACTCACCTTCTAGATGCATTTTTCCCATTTTTTTCCTCTTCTGCTAGATAATTGTTTGCTGCAAGAATCCCATGCTAATCAATGTTCAAATTATGTCTCCAAGTTCATTTCCCTGTAGGTCATAGAACTCTGTTATAGTATTATGTGGCCATCTTATCGTTCTTTATTCTTTCTCTTCTGCCCAAAAATAGATATTTAGGAATAACAAGCAGATTGGCCTTTCTATTATTAAATAATTTAAAAATTGAGCTAATTTTTAAAAAGTAGTAATTAACTTATATATAGCAGCTACCCGTTTTTTTGTTTGTTTGTTTGTTTTGTTTTGTTTGTTTGTTTGTTTTTGAGACACAGTCTCACTCTATCACCTGGAGTGCATTGGTGTGACCTCTGCTCACTGCAACCTCTGCCCCCCAGGTTCAAGCGATTATCATGCTTCAGCCTACCAAGTAGCTGGGATTACAGGTGTGTACTACCACACCAGCCAATCAATTTGTGTGTGTGTGGGTTTTTTTTTTTTTTTTGTAAAGATGGATTTTCACCATGTTGGCCAGGCTGGTCTCAAACTTCTGGCCTCAGGCAATCCACCCGCCTTGGCCTCCCAAAGTGCTGGGATTATAAGCATGAGCCACTGCACCTGGCCCATAAGTAGTTTTATTTTTTAAAAAATCATATATTAGTCATACCAAAAATGAATTCAGTGAGTTATATCAGGTTGGAGTGCAGTGGTGCCATCTTGGCTGACTGCAACCTCTGCCTCCTGGGTTTAAGCAATTCTCTTACCTCAGCCTCCTGAGTAACTGGAACTACAGGTGCACGCCACCACACCCAGCTAATTTTTGTATTTTTTGTAGAGACAGGGTTTCACCATGTTGATCAAGATAGTCTTGATCTCCTGACCTCATGATCTGCCGGCCTCAGCCTCCTGAAGTGCTGGGATTATAGGTGTGAGCCACCACACCTTGCCTACCCTAAATTTTTTTTTAATGAGCAAGAACTGTTATATATAGCAGAATTTTACATTTTTTTTTCTAAAGAAGCATCTCGTAAAATGTGGGAGAGGCATGAAAGAGTTGGAACATATCTATTTTAACTATAGCTGCTACATAAAGCCTGGGACTTCAGATATTATTGCTTAGAACAAGTTTTAGTTAAAAAAAAAGTGATTTGATATATTGTAATACAAAAACAAAAGGTAAATAGTACAGTTAGTACATGGGGAGGACATGCTTATGAGAGTATTACTTAAATAATTCAATTATTATTTGAATAGTTGAATTTTGGGAAACCATGTTCCAAAGGGAAGTCCAGGGTGACAGCCTCGTCATAACTCTTCCCACCTTCAATATGTTTGCCTCCTTCAACTTGCATTTCAGAAGTACTCGTTCCTATTTTACCATGATAAAGTCTTTCAGATTTTTTCTTCAAGCAAATGAATAAAACTCACTTAAAATGCCTTTCTCAGAGTGCGTTATATAATTATACACATATAATATAAAAGGTGAGAAGAACTTTATGTAAATAAGTAAATATTTGGTTAAGATGATACGATTGCTAAATTTTCTAAAAACAAGACTTCATTTAGGGTAGAAAATATTTTAGTCTGGTTGTAGAAAGGATATTTGATGTTTTAATAAAATTCATGGCCTGATATAAAATTCTGAAGTCTTCAAGGAATAAACATTGCCCTAATGTCTCCAGATTAGCTGATGATTTTTAAGCCCTTGTTGAGTTAACATTTTTTCCAGTTATCTATAATAAAGAAAAGCTTTTAAAACCTGTCTCCTTTTTTCAGATAATGATTTCTTTTTTAAAAAGAAAAAGCATAGCTCATATTATTAAATTGCAATATACAATGCTGACATTATACTTTAAGTAGAAAAGGACCTCACTCATGTGTAGAACCTGAACATCTCCATACACCCAAAGATACTTTCCTACTCCCTGTTGCCCATGCTTAGAATGCTGCTATTTCAAATTCCTTCTTTTACAGTAAGCATTGCTTCCCCCTTATTTCTGATAGAGTTGCTGTTGCAATAGGCGACGTATTAACCAATAAACATTTTAGTAAGTATGTGTTCTTCTATGACTATGGTAAACCACATGTATCCATTAAGAATGCATTCAGCGGCCAGTAAGAGAAAACATGCAGTGACTTGAACAAGTAGGCATTCATTTTTTTCTCACATAATGAGAAGCCCAGAGATGGGTGTCTACAAACATTTGTTCAGCCACCCAGAACCACATTTCTGTGATGCTCCTGGTTTTTCCTGGTTGGTCATGAGATAGATACTATGGCTGTAGACAATATATTTGTATTCTCAGCAGAAGAAGGGGCAGCAGGAAGAGAAAGGGTTATAACAGTAATTATGCTCCTTTTTATAAGGACTTTAAATATGTGTCCAGAAGACCCCGTGATAGTTTTCTGTCTGTTACATGGCCACCCAGAACTGCATGCAAAACAGGGAACGGAGTAATTGCCTTTGCAGCCTCTAAAACAGAGGGCCAAGAAAGAATGAGGTAAGGAATAGTACATCAATAATACCTTTAAAAGGCTGAGTAAATAAGAAAAAAAAACATTGAAAGAAGATAAAAGTTTAATGATAGGGAAAAGAAAATAATAATACTTCTTATATTGCTTTTATTGAGTCCTTACTGTATGCCAAATACTATGCTATATATATATTATAAATATGTGTATTATGTATATATTATTCCGCTAGTTCTCACAAAGACTGTGTAAAGTAGATATTGCTTTCCCCTATTTACAGAGGAAAAACCCAAAGCCAACTACTTGACCAAGGTCTCACAGCAGAGGTAGGATTTGACCTGAGCTTGCTCTAACTTCAACATTGCCTCTGCTGAGACCAACACTTAGAACATGCGGTTTTCTCACTGTAGATCACATTTCACACTTCTCCAGAATGGTTCAGTAAATTACAAACTGCTTGAAATCCAGTGGGAATTTTCAGTTCTTAGTTAATGAGGTAGATGGAACCAAGAATGCTTGAATAGTTCTAGCAAACGCTGCTGCTGCACTTTCTCTTACAATAATCATCTTTCATCTTTTCAGGTTTTCTGCTTGGAATTCCTTACTGCAATTCTGAATTCTGACCTTGATGCACAAGTAGTTTCTATACATATTAAATGCTTTTAGGTGGACTCTATTTTAGGAGGATTCGCTCTCTAAGCAGCTCATCGAAGCCCGTTTGTTTATTTAGAGTTTTACTGTCAGCTACTCTGGCCCAATTATTTCAGTTCATTCATGCAAGGTCACCTTTCGGGTTCAATTCTGTCTAGGTCAGTTAACTCTTAACCAGACAAACTCTCCCAAAATTGATTCTTAGACTGGCTTTGCGAGCTTCTAAGTAAGATTTTCATTTGCTCATGCAATTGGCAAAGGGTGTTAAGAAGTCAAAGAGGAGTATGCAATTTCTGACTCAACTGTGAGAAACTCTAGAACTAAGATTGTGCCTTGATACTGTTATATTGCCAGAGCCTAATAATATGCTTGGCATATATCAAGCCCTTAATAAGCTCCTGTATTTATCAAATATTTGTTGAGAGCCCACTGTGTGCATAGCAGTAAACAAGCAGATAGGTACAGCTATAAATAAGAAGCACAACAGTGAACAAGACAGATATGGTCCTTGTACTTGTGAAATATACATTCTGGTGGAGAGAAAGATAATGCAAAATAGGTATAATTTTAAAATAAAGAAAGACCTAATATACATCATAGGAAAGTGGATAAATTGTGGTATACCTATAAAATTGAATACTACTCAGCAATGCGGAGAGACCAGCTATTGCTACCTCTAACCACAGAGATGAATCTCATCATGTATGATTGTATTGATACCAACTTCAAAAACAGACAACACTCATTTATGATAATAGAAGTTAGGCTAGTGATCACTCTTGAAGGGAGCAATGACTTTGGGAATATGCAGGGGTTTCTGGGGTCTAGGTAATGTTATCTTGATATGAAAGTTTGTTATCTGGAAAAGTTTGCTTTGTGAGAATTTCTTATACTGAACAGGTGTGGTGGCTCACACTTATAATCCCAGCACTTTGGGAGGCCAAGGCAGGTGGATTACTTGAGGCCAGGAGTTCAAAATCAGCCTGGTCAACATGGCAAAACCCCATCTCTACTTAAAATAAAAAATGAGGCATGGTAGTGCTTGTCTATAATCCCAGCTACTCAGGAGACTGAGGCAGGAGAATCGCTTGAACCTGGGAGGTGGAGGTTGCAGTGAGCTGAGATCATGCCACTGCACTCGACCCTGGGTGACAGAGCAAGACTATGTCTCAAAAAAAAAAAAGAAAGAAAGAAAGAAAAAGAATTCCTCATACTGTATGCTGATAAAGTATATTTTTCTATTTACATGTTACAATTAAATAATTTTACCTTAGAGAAGATAAGTGCTAACTGTGATGACTATGAGGCATATGCTAAGGTTTCCGGGCACTGTGACAGAGATTAGCTGGGGGGATTTTACTGTGGACTGAATGTTCAGGGAAGAGCTTCCCAGAGGATGCCGGCTCGACTGAACCCTAAGGGGCCAGTCATGGGGAAAACCAGAAGAGCATCCCTGGCAAAGGGAACAGCAAGGGCAAAGGCTCTTAGGCAAGAAAAGTCAGGGCACAGTTGAGAAGTAGAAAAGACGCCAGCGTGCTCTACCAGAGTAGGTAGAGCAGAGTAGAGCAAGTCAGAGTCAGGCTACATCATGCAGAATCTTGGGGGCCACTGAGTTTGTCATCTGCCTCTTATCATTTGACTGTTCTTTTTTGCCAGACTATGTGTTAAGATCTTGAGATATATTATCCGATTTTCTTTTCATATTTTCAGCAACTTTGGGAGGTCAGATTTATCATCCAAAATTTTTAATGAGGAACCAAGGCTTAGGGAAAGTAGCTTGCCTAAGGTCATCCAGCTTGGAAGTGACTGATACTACCAGGATTTGAACCTGTGTCTCTTGGACCCCAAGCCTGTGCTCTCAACACCTGACTCATGGTTCTGCCTATGAGCACTCAAGTTTAAATAAATCACTACTTCACCACATAAAACATGCTCCCATAGGGCTTGAACAAAATGCTAAGAAAATAGTGACTTCCACCTGGGGAGTCTGTAAGAAAGTGCATGTACTAAATTTAAAGATGTGTACATGTGAAATGTCCCCAGAGGCGGGCATTCTTAAGGGAACAGTATGTACAAACACTAAAGATGAGAATTAGAGTGGGCGCAGTGGCTCACACCTGTAATCCCAACACTTTAGAAAGCTGAGGCAGGTAGATCACCTGAGGTCAGGAGTTCAAGACCAGCCTGGCCAACACAGTGAAACCCCATCTCTACTAAAAATACAGAAATTAGCCGGGTTTGGGAGTGCGCACTTGTAGTCCCAGCTATTTGGGAGGCTGAGGCACAAGAATCACTTGAACCCAGAAGGTGGAAGTTGTAGTGAACCGAGATCACACCACTGTACTCCAGCCTGGGCAACAGTGAGGCTCATGAGACTATGTATCAAAAAAAAAAAAAAAAGGTAATTCATCATCACAGTAGCTAACGTTTATTGAGCACTCATCCTGTGCTAAGTTTGCAGTGAGTATTTTGCTTATCTTAGTTAATGCTCATAACAAACCTATGAGGTCAATATTGGTCCCATTTTACAGATGAGAAAACCGAGCTTTAGAGAGGTTAGTCATTTGCCCAGGGAGACATGGGTAGTGAGTTGACTAAAGCACTAGGCTTGCTGAATTTGTGGTGAGAAAAGTAGTGAATTGTAAACCAGCAGGTGGCAAAACCCAGATATAAACAAAGTTCTGCCACTGAGGTCCATGCCCCCAACTCTCTTGCGGAGAGCTTAATGTGTGTCTTCATGATGTGTGTTCTCTGAACCTGACTGAAATTATTGTTCCTGAAGTTTCTTAGTTCCTTTCTCTTTTGAGAGTTTTATATTCTGTAATTTCTCTTCTCTGAAATCCTCAATCATAATTTTATGTGCTTTTTGGCTTGCCTTTTCCTCTCTGTCTAGACTATAAGATCCCTGAAAAAAGGACCTTATTTCTTTTGATTCCTTAGTGCCCAGCCCTAAGAAATGGCTAATGAGATCAGGGATTGAGTGTGCTGACCACTGAAACTTTAGAGTCTGGTGCAGGGCTGGGCAGAGGGTGGGTGCTCTGTAAATGTTTCTTAACTAAATGACCACCATACTTGTTTAAGGAAAGGTTAGAGAGAAAATAGACTTAGCCTGGGCCAAAAATCAATCTTGATCCTTCATATGGTATGAGCATAATTTTATTTCAATTACTTAAACATTTAGGACAACAGCGAGGCCTGTTGGCCTCCATTCCTCTCCTGCCTCATTATCCCACCCCACTCCCCAAATCATGCAAAGCTGGTATTGACACTGTCTTAGAAGGAATTCTGAGCAAGAAATCCTGTGAGACACCTTGGTTGGTCCTATACTGTAAGGATTTGTGAACTAGATTAACGCCAGTCTAGTTAAAATAAATTTATGTTATAGGTTATGAGCAAATCAACTGCTACCTAATATTACAGTTCAAATGGTTTCAAGCACAGAAAAAATAACTGTGATTTTCTCTTCAATTTCACTTATATCAATATCTGTGGGTCAGCAGGAAAGCTTAAGCAATTTAGAAGTGAGTTTATTCTGTGCTTTAGGTTTAACCTGCTCCAGTGCAATAGCCACTAGCCACATGTACATGTGGCTATTGAACACTTGCAATTTGGTTCCTCTGAATTGAGATATGGTGTAAGGGTAAAATACACCAGATTCCAAAGGCATAGCATTTTTTGAATGTAAACTATCTCATTAATAATGTATGTACCGATTACATGTTGAAATGTTAATTCAGCTATGTTGGGTTAGAAGAAGTTATTAAAATTCATTTCACCTGTTTCTATTTTCTTAATGTGGCAACTATAAAACTTAAAATTATACATGTGTCTGACATTGAATAGTGGTGCCCTAGAATGTAACAAATATGACTCTGATAAATTTCCAATTCCTTTTAATCTACCCTTGACTTGTTTATTCCCCAACTTCCTCCAAAGATACAAAAATTAACGAAAGCACCCAGGTTTCTTCTATGTCACAAACAAAATTCTGTTTTGTTTTTGTTTCTTGACTGAGTCAAAGTTCATGCTGGCTTTGAGTCTCCTGAAGCTTTAAACTTTATTTTCTAATTATATTGATTCTAATGGTAAAATCACTTGAATTTACATAAAAACATGTAATTTTTCTTTAAATAACTCATTATGTTATTGAATAACTATAAGTATCCCAGGACAGTGGATAATTAGAATTACCACCATTTTCCAAGTGAGAAAACTAAGGATGAGGTAAAATGTATTTATTTAAAACCAGCCCTGATCCACAAAGGCTGGCTCTTCACTGTCAGGTCAATGCAGAATGTAAGTAGCTTTTCCCAGGTGACACAGTGCTCAACAGAACTGGTACTGGAATGATGATCTTCTTACTTTTCCCACTAAGGCAGTGGTTCTCAGATGCAGTTTCTCATGATCAATTATAAAGCATAACTTTTTACAAAAAGTTTAACTTTTTCAAATTTAGAATTCTGTTTTTAATTTTTAAAACAGCAATGTTTTGGCTGACTTTTTAATATACATACTTTATATAAATTAGAACCAATTAAAAGATGTCTGAAAATAACATGTCTTGCATATACTCCCTTCATTCATTCATGTAATCAGCTCTGAGTGTCTGGCACATGTAAGGCAGTTAGCTATGCCCTGGGAAAATATCAATGAATAAGACAGCAAGAAAAGACACATCATGTAACAAATTTAATCATCAACAAGCAGTTAAATAAACAGTGTGCTATGCACTCACATAGCAGGAAGATCTGCCCCAGCCTAGGGTCTGGGAAGGGCTTCATAAATTAGTGCTGCCTGCATCAATACTGATGGATTGTGGGACAGAGCCACATAAGGGGTGAGGAGGAGAAATGGGTATGAATCTTTTAGGAAAGCTTTCCTAAGAAAGAAAGGTGGATTTGATAGTCAAGGAATTGCACATAATCCAGTACCCAAATTCTCTATACCACATCCCTGAAGTGTATCCTGTACCCAAACATCATCTGTCATGTGATCATGGATGTACCATCAACAGTAAAGTTTGAAAACCTCTGCATATTGTCATACCGCATTTATCAAGGTATCTCAGACCACCAGAGGGGTATATGCAGTGTTGTGTTTGCTGTTACGTGTTTAACAACCATCTCTCAAGAGGGGCAAAAAAGTTGCAGCATTTGCTAATTTCCGTGATATAAATATTCCCACCATGGCTGATATAAAGCTGCCAATGAGACAGCACTGAATGTGGAGCTGAAAAGAGATGGGTGGTAGCACTCCCTTCTGTATCATTTCCCTCATGCAAATATCGTAGGATTAAGTAACCTCGAAAGCACTGATAAAAGTGAAAAGTGGTAAAATAACTAGGAGGCAATGAATTTTTAGTATTGCAATTGTATTAACTTTGTTTTTAATATGATTTATTTATATATTATTTTAAAATAATGGTTGTGTTTAGCACTGGCTCACAGAAGTTTCTGCAGATTGACTAATCGGCTCTCACGCACCTGTACAAGCCAGCTCCAATACACCAATGGACCTGGCATCTTTGGCATAAAGTATCCATGATGCTTGGCTATAACAAGTTCTCACATTTCCCTCTTTTTCTGTTTGTTACAGATCAGCAAACAGCAGTTGCAGACAGTCAAGGACAGGTTTCAGGCTTTCCTCAATGGGGAAACCCAGATCATGGCTGACGAAGCCTTCATGAATGCTGTGCAGAGTTACTATGAGGTGAGAATCACCATGCGGAAGAATGCCAAGACCACTCAAGCCCTAGGCCTGGGGATTCTGAGCTTCAGGGCAATGGGGACAATAGATTTGGTTTGGTTTACTACAAGACCATCCCTCCTAAGGCAAAGGGTTTGGTGATTGGTTACAATGTTAAGAAATAACAGTATTTTGTTTGGGGGAAAAACTAAATGTAAGCTAATATTTAACAACTGATTTTTATACCAGACAATATACTGAATGTTTTTAATACAAGATATTACAATCTTATAAATTAGGTCTGATTGTATTTCCATTTTATTGATAAAGAGACTGAGGCTCAGAGAGGTTAAATGAATTACTCAAGGTCACATAGCCTGAAAAAATCACAACCTAAGACTTTGAGTCAGGAGCATTTTTCTCACCCTTTACACCGTTTTTAAAGTATATTAGCATCTCCCAAGGATGGTGGCTTTAGGAGCTTCCTTGTTTTTTCTTTTAAAATGCTGCTTTTTTTTTCTGGAGCTGGGACCACTGTCCAGAATGCAGTGCTGTTCTCTAGAGAAAATGTACAAAAGAGAGAATATGTTCTGAGTATGTATTAGAGGTAAATTGTAACCACTAGACCTCAGAAGTTTATCAGTAAAGTGCATTTGCATTTCTGTAAATATTTTTAAGTTTTGTAAGTGTTCTTTCTCAGTGTGCACATTGGCATCATTGTACATAATTATGAAATGGACATGCCATACATTCCTATTGGCAATGATTTCCTCATATGCATATTTTCAAAAGTGATTATTTGATCACTGAATGACATTTTACTTTATATTAATCTATTTTAATGTGAACCAGGTAAATACTCTGTGTTTGGAATCCTAAGACCTAAATGTCTTATGCATTGTCAAGGCTAAATGACAACCATTAGAGACCAGCTCCTAAGCACTGAAAGCTTATAACATCTTGTATATACAATTCAAAGTAATAATGATAAACTTTAAGATAGGCATAAGAGAAACCTAACAAAATCTGATATTCCTCCGGGACTGCTTCACTGATGTCCTTCCTTTCTTCTTTCCTTTACTTATTAGACAGAAAATTATTTCAAAACAAAAAATCGGTATGCCTACTTTGCTGGTGCTCTAAGCACATATGTGGTCTGCCCATCTGATTCAGCCCATAACAGATGCTTTCAATATGTTAATTGATTGAAGCCTTGGTAGAGGCAAAATCCTGATTTGGCAAAACTCTTCTTCCCACTTGCTAAAGCACTTGACTCCTCCTTTCATGGAGAGAGTAAGACTGCAATTAGATCTTGTGAAAATCTTATTGATTGGTTTGCTAATTAGCATTTAATAGTAAACAATCTTTGTGATGTTTGCTGGGACCAACCACAGACTCATTTTACACACCATTTCCTTAATGAAATTTTTATTTGGATCCGTTTTAGAAGTCAAATTTGTTTTTCTATTTGTCCAGATTTAAATCTTTCTAAAATTTGCAAGTATCATTCATTATCACCAATGAGTGTCATACTTACTGCTTCATCTGATGTGGCGCATTTTTTCAGTTGAATTTCATGGGGAGTAGAAATGAGATTTGGAATCACAGTGATATATGATAGTGAATAACTTGAATATATTTAACAAAGTTTTGTTTAGAAACTGTCCGGGAATGAAATTAATTTTCCCTCTTTATTAACATTCTGAAACCTAATGGGAGAGTAATGGCAGAACCCTTGTCAGACCAAGCAGACCCCTGTCAATAGTTCTCCATATTTAGAGTCATTCACCAGAGTTTATAAATTCGTAGATTGCAAATCTTAATTAGAAAGCTAATTTGACTAATGGCATAAATTAAAAGAAAGTGTCATTTCTATCTATTAGTTAAGTGTGAAAATTAATAGTCATCAACTTGCTAATGAGTCTCTGGAAATTACCATTACATCTATAGTGATCCCAATATTTTCCTCTATCGTGACTAGTTTATTTGAAAGTTTCTGTTTTGTCTGGTAAGAATACAGGCATTGAGAAATTACTGAATATTTCATGTTAGCATTTGAGTAACATAAGAAAGCCTGTGGAGTATTAATGATGTAACCACTGTCTTCATTAGCAAATGCTTTAGAGAGTTTTAGGTTCACTTTTCCAGGGAAGTCTAATCCTCTGAAGCCAAGGTTCTTTATCAGGAGGCCAGAGTTAACACTTTACTTGGGAGCTCTCCAAGTCAACCTTCCTTTCTCCTTTTCCCTTCATTCTTGGGCTATGGAGAAGCTGCTGTCTCTTCCTCTACCCAACTCTAGGTTCCAATTGCTTCTCTGTTGGCCCCTGTCTTGGTCAGGACTCTTTGGATTATGAGTGACTAATACCTAGGTCAAACTGGATAAGCCTAAAAAGAGATTTATTTCTGCAAGTAACTTGAAGTCCCAGGGTAGACCTGGCTTTAAACATGGCTGGATCCAGAGACTCTAAAGTTACCAGCAGGTTAGGTATCTTCCCCCCACCTCTCCACTGTGCTCATCCCTTTTCAGGAAAAGTATAATGGTATCTTAATAAAATATTAGGCTGCTTTTTGCCAAAAGAGGGGGAATACATGGTCAGCAGACAAAACCAACAGATATCCTCCTTCCAAATTCTCTCTCTTCCACATACAAACACAGCCCACCCTACCATGCCACAACTTCACATTCTAGTTTACCAACAGCAATGACATTTAAAAAATAGTGTAACAGCAATACTCTCAAAATGTTCTAGGACTTCTGTACTTTACAAAGTCGGTTTCAGGTATTGGCCTTGTTTTGCTAATGCAGTATATTTATCCCTTGGCATCCACGGACCATTAGTTCCAGGACTTCCTCAAACAGAAAATCCTCAGATGCTCAAGTCCCTGATATAAAATAGCTTAGTATTTGCATATAGTCTATACACCTCCTTTCATATACTTTTTTTTTTTTTTTTGTCAGGGTCTCCCTCTGTCACCCAGGCCTGAGTACAGTGGTACAATCACAGCTCACTGCAGCCTGAACCTCCCAGGCTAAATCAATCCTCCCTCCTCAGCCTCCCAAGTAGTTGGACTACAGGTGCATGCCACCATGCCAGACTAATTTTTGTATTTTTTGTAGAGAGAGGGTTTCGCTATGTTACCCAGGATGATCTTCACCTCCTGGGCTCAAGCGATTCTCCCACCTCAGCCTCCCAAATAGCTGAAACTATAGGTGCATGTCACCATGCCAGACTAATTTTTGTATTTTTTGTAGAGAGAGGGTTTCGCTATGTTACCCAAGCTGGTCTTGAACTCCTGGGCTCAAGCAATCCAACCACATTGGCCTCCCAAAGTGCTGGGCTTACAGGCATGAGCCATCACACCTGGCCTTCTCCCATATACGTTAAATCATCTCTAGATTACTCAGAAAACCTAATGCAATATAAATACTTGTCATACTATATTGGTTTGATTTATATTACTTTTTATTGTGTTGTTTCTTATTTTATATATTTTGGATTCGTGGCTGGTTGAATGCATGAGGGTGGAACCCACAGATAGAGAGCCAACTGCTCTTATGTTCTCTCAGCATGCTAGAGTAGTAAAGATCATTTTTTAAAAAATGAGAGGAGTGAGGAGGTGCTCTTTTCCATCTGTGCCCATCTAGCCCAGTCTGAACCAAGCCGGCCAACATTAGCAGCAAGTTGGTGAGGCCTGGGTCCTGACTGGGGATGGGAGAAAGGAGACCAAGGTCCCCAATGCTCTCAAGAGCAGGCAGGTTTATTTTTGTCCTTTCCTGATGGCCCTGACTGTCAGAGCAGATCAAGCGGGGCAGCAGATTAATCCATTAATCTCTTCAATTCTGGCTTTCAGGGCCAAGGGCCGGGGGCTGGGGTGGGTGCTCTAAAATCTGGCCCAGCAAATTCTGTCTGGCTCTCACACCCCTGGTCCTGAGATACGGCATCAGAGAGCCATTTCTCTGCATTCCCCACACCTTTTCTAACTATTTTTTAAGACAGATGTCCAAAATATAAGCCCTCCCTCGCTCTCTCCCTCCCTCCTCACACTTACCTCTTCCTGCTTACTTCCTCACCTCCCTGTTGATTTTAATTTCTTCATGTGCTGGTCCTGGTGTCAGAGAAAAGAGGTGAACAAAAAAGTTTTACAAAACTCAGATTCTTCCTGGAGGAAAACATGGGGTATTTGCAAGAAAGTGGGAGTGTCAAATGTGGCGGAAGACATAAAAATTCTCTTCAGGATACTGCATCTGACATCTGAACATCAGCCAGTGAAGCTGCTATGTTTGAGCTTTGTTTGGGGCATGTGTGTGTTTTTTGTTGTTGTTTTATAATGGCCTGGTTGATTTTTGTCAAACTAGCTTTGAATGTTGCAACAGACAGAATTCTTTAGTTGCTAGCAACAGAAACTGACTGTGGTTAAATTAAGCCCTATTGTCATCAGGATAACAACAGCAGCAGCAACACAACAATACTTTGCTGTTGTTGTTGATATTGTTGTTATCAGAAGAAACAGCTAAGCTTCAGAAAAGAAGGAAACCAGAGCAGTTTAACTTCAGGAAGCCAGATAGCAAGATATAACAGACACTTCATCATTGGCATAAATCTGCTCCAGCCCAAACCATTCTCATGCCAACCCACTCAGAATGTGAACTCAAGAAGTGGCAGTCTTATTGACCAAGCTCAGATCCCAACCCACCGCTTGGCTAAAGAAGGACGAAGTCCTATGACTGACAATCCCACTGCAACTGTGTGCAATGGCAAAGGGGTTCTTGAAAGAAAGACTGAGTTACTATTATCAGAAGAGGAAGGACAGCTGGCAGGCAAACACTGCAGGTGCCATTGATGCAAGAAGACATATTTTGTTTTTATGGTTGAACTTTTTATATTTAAGAGGAGTGTAAATCAGGTCACACTGGCTGTTTTTCTAAAATGAAGCAATATATTTTCTAGTAATTAGAACAACTACAACTACTGCATGGCCTTACCAGGTACATCCCTGGGGGAAGAGTAACTGCCCACTCTTAAGCATTGATTCTTGTAGGGAAAGCTCAGCAAGGCAGAAGCAGGAGTCAAAAGGCAGAGTGTTTAAGAGAATGAATTTAGTGTCCAAGGCCAGGTGCAGTTCACATCTGTAATCCCGGTACTTTGCAAGGCTGAGGTGGGAGGATCACTTGGGGCCTGGAGTTCAAGGCTGCAGTGAGCTGAGATTGCACCACTGCACCCCAGCGTGGGTGACAGAATGAGACCCTGTCTCTAAATAAATTAAAAATAAAAATTGTGTCCGACAGAGGTGGGTTGAATTCTAGTCCTGTTACACACTGACTGTGGTACCTCGGCCAAGTCTGAGCCTCAGTGCTTCATCTGTAATAGGCCCTTCCTTGTATAATTGCTCTCAAGACTAAATAAGAATATACATACCTGACAATTCCATTATTAAGGTTAGAATATATTAATATGTTAAGGTGAGAAATGAGCATGGTGGTATGGTGTCCATATGCTGCGTAGAAATAGAGTAAAAAAGTTGAATGTTGATAGAATCAATTCACTCACTGGGCATGGAGGAAGGAAGGTGCAAGATGCAGTAGGGGAAAATGATACAGAAAAGAGAAAGGAAAGCAATTCTGCTCCTAATCCAGCACCACCTCCACAAGGTCATGGCCCTAGATCTGCTTCTGAAACTTTACCCAGAGTCCTTTACTTTTTGGTGAAGAATATTTTTAAAATTGAAAATACATTTTATTTTGGAAATGAAAATGCACCTCACCTTAAAGAAGGTAAAATTTGTATTTTTCCACGTAGAAAAAATGTGTTTCAAATGACTTTGAAAGTAAAACATGCCCATTATAAAAATAAAGCAGGCAATGTAGAAAAATCTCTGCATTTAAATGGTTAAAAAAATAGTTGCAATTTCATCATTCTAGATAATCACAATTAAACTTTTGGTTTATATCTTTCCAGATACTTTTAATGTATCTATACATGTCAAGATAACTATTTGGCTTGCATATTAAGGTGGGAAATTACTACAAAATATTAATAACCCACTTCTTTTATTTAACACACTTGTTTTCAATATCCTTTCTCCCTTTACAAAAGTCGCATAAATGACATACTGTCATCAGTAAACTGTATTATTTCCTATGGTATTCTAAATTCAGGGCCATGTTCCTATCCTCTAATCCCACCCCACCCCTGCCACTGGAAGGCTGTGGTCTGATAATCATACATCATGGACGTCTTTGGATGCTAATGAAAATATATTTATCTTTTTTCATGGTTGCATCATACTCTATTAAAAAGTAACAGCTAACTTGTATTACATTCTTAGCCTGTAGTAGGCAATAGGCTAACCAACTTGTATGCATAATATCACTGAATCAGGATTCAGGGCTCACCAAAATCCTACAAAGAAAGGTTGCTATAACACCCATTTTAAAGGTTAGGAAATTAGAGCCCAGGAAGATGAAGTAACTTGCTCAGGTGGCAAAGCTAGCAAGCAACAGAGCCAGGACTTTTACCCAGGTGGTCTAATACCAGGGCCCACCCTCCTAACCATAATGTCTACTCCTCTCATTAGTTATGTGCCATTTATTAATAGCGACAAGGTTTGTGTTTCTTGTAAATCTTATTTACTCCAGTATCTAGGTGTTTTTCTTACTTATGTTGAAAGGATATGCTTTTTTCAGAGCAGGAATGAATCTGCCCTGGCTTCTCAGGGCAGGGAAGCTAATGGGAGCTAGGACAACCTCATCAGTAGTGTGAACAATCACTAAGTACTGCTGCGTTTGTGTGTTTCTAAAATGACCTTGATGTCACTTGGCTCTGGTGATGGAGGGAAGGACTGATGGATGAGGTCGAGTCGCTGAATTGACTGCCCTTCACAATTCCGTATTTATTTGTTTATCTTCCTTCTCTCATTATGACCTGTCTGGAAGCTGGCAGAAAAGCAGGGAGGATTTATGGATGTGCCCAAATAGAACTGGGCTTCAGGTTAAAGTCTCTTGTGGCAGCCACTAAAAAGCAAAAACAGAAACAAACACACATTCAAAATATAGAGAGAGCTCCTGGCACAATTGAGTTTGAATAGTTGTTTTACAGACACACAGGCACGTCGGTACTTAGTGTTTGTATTCATTACAGGGTAAGGCTGGCCCAGGCCACATTTCCTCTTTGACAGACTGAGAAGCCAAGACAGATGATGTACCTGGAAAAATAGTTTCCTGCTGCCACCTTCTCTCCCCATGGCTGTCTTGCCTTCATTGGGCAATTCATCTTTACTGTCTCCCCAGTTTTCAGCCTCCTTCCTCCACGTTCTTGACATTCCACTCATCTCTCCTCCTTCTAGGATCTGGCAGTTTTATCTTAACACAGGACAGATAGATCCCTCCACTTTTCAAAGTCTTCCCAGTTTGATCCTCATCAAAGAAGAAAGGCTGGATTCCTTCATTGTTGACCATGAAGGAGAGTGAGATTGATGGAAGTTAGATGACTTGTCTTCCACTGGTAATTCAGAAGTATTTATTGAGTAGCTACTATGTATTAAAAGAAGGGACTATGTGAAGCAGATGGCATGTCCAGGATTCAGGGTTTACCTGATATGGTTTGGCTGTGTCCCCACCCAAATCTCACCTTGAATTGTAGCTCCCATAATTCCCATGTGGGATGGGGGGACCCAGTGAGAGGTAGTTGAATCATGGAGGCAGGTCTTTCCCATGCTGTTCTCGTGATAGTGAATAAATCTCACAAGATCTGATGGTTTGATAAAGGGGTGTTCCCATGCACACACTCCATTGCCTGCTGCCAGGTAAGACATGCCTTTGCACCTCCCTTGCCTTATGCCATGATTGTGAGGCCTTCGCAGTCATGTGGAACTGTGAATCCATTAAATGTCTTTTCTTTACAAATTACCCAGTCTTGGGTATGTCTTTATTAGCAGCCTGAGAACAGACTAATACATCACCCAACCAGTTAGGCTCCAGCTGGTCCCAAGTGTTGACACTGAGTGTATCTTAACACAGGACAGATAGATCCCTCCATTTTTCTAAGTCTTCTCAGTTTGAACCTCATCAAAGAAGAAAGGCAGGATTCCTTCATTGATGACCAGGAAGGACAGTGAGATATCCTACCCCTTGTTATCAAGTCCCATGGAAAATCTAGCCTAAGTCACTTGTTTTGAGAGACCAATATGCTGTGCATGCTGGTTTCCCCTTAACCTTCTTGTCCCCATCCAGACATAGTCTCACTCCATAGTTTCCCTGCTGAAGGAGGCTGCTTTGCTCTTAGAGTTTCACTCATTCCACAAATATTTACTGAGCACCAGCTACGTGCCAGGCATTGTCTCAAGCACTAAGAAGGAGTAATAGAAACCAAGAGAGACAACCCTGCCTCCCTGGAACTTATAGTCTAGCTGGAGACCAGATATTTACCAGTCATAAAAACAATGGCAGATGGCAGCTCCATAAGGACCTTGACGGAAAAGAATCTGGGGCTGAGAGCTTATAACTGGGGCCCACTTCAGGTTTGCGGGATAATAATATGAACAGACGTAGAGGAGAGTATAACTTCATTGTTGATTGAATATTTTCGAGTCACCCCATATGTTTATCAGCACTGACGACAAAGGCTTAACCCCTTAGTGTCCCCACTGCCATCACATGCACCTGCCATCACATGCACCATCACATGCCACAGCCACACTGACTCCTCCTTATTTCCTCAGGCAGTTGGGGTCTTCACACATGTTGTTCCTTCTCTCTGAAATAACTTAGAGCTCTCCACTCACCTATCCATCTTTCGTACATCATCTCAAAGGTGTTTTCTTTAACTCTACAAGCACCTCTCAACTGGCCTCCCTAACTATTTTCTTGGCTCCCTTCAGTCTGTTTTCCACATTAAAGCCAAGGAATGTGAACTGGTTTATGCCATGTTCCAGCTTAAAACTTTCAGTGGCTTTTCAGCACCCTTAAAATGAAGACCAACAACCCTAGTCCCCTCCTCCTCCTGAATGCCTCCTCCTCCTCAGTGCCTCCCTGGGCTCTGTGGCCCCCTCCCTGCCCATCTCACATCCCTCACTCCCAGCCCTCATTGCCACAGCCACACTGACTCCTCCTTATTTCCTCAGGCAGTTGGGGTCTTCACACATGTTGTTCCTTCTCTCTGAAATAACTTAGAGCTCTCCACTCACCTATCCATCTTTCGTACATCATCTCAAAGGTGTTTTCTTTCAGGAAGGCTATCTGGACCACATATTAGAATAGATTCCTAGCTATAGGTTCCCTTGGACCCTTGTCTTGATAGCACCTGTTCCAGATCATAATCATATTTGCATGGCACTATTAGGATTGTGTCAGTTGGACTCCATGAGAGCTAAATCTGAATCTGTATCTTCCTCACCATTGTATTCCTGGTACCTGGTACAGTGTCTTCCACCTAGGGAGCACCCAAAGAAACATGTAAGATGGGCAGGGAGGGGTCACAGAGCCCAGGGAGGCATTGAAGAGGAGGAGTTCAAGGCCAGCCTGGCCTACATGGTGAAACCCCATCTCTACTAAAAAAAAAAAAAATACAAAAATTAGCTGGGCATGGGGCAGATGCCTGTAATCCCATCTACTTGGGAGGCTGAGGCAGGAGAATCTCCTGAATCCAGGAGGTGGAGGTTGCAGTGAGCCAAGATTACACCACTGTACTCCAGCCTGGGTAACAAAGTGAGATTCTTGTCTCAAAAAAAAAAAAAGAAAGAAATTAGAGAATCAGAGAGGGGAGGTGATTTACTGAAGGTCACACAGCAAGTTAGAGGCAGAGCTAGCCTCAGATCATGATTTACAGCTTCTGCCACAATGCTCTGTTGCCTCTCCAGAGACTTCCTTCGCTAGCCTCAAAAAGCTGGTGTTTGGGATCTCTAATGTGTTGGTTAGATGGAGAAACCATCCCCATTAAGTGTTACAGGATTACAGGTAAATTGTTTAGCTCATTAAGGCTTATCAGGCTTGAAGATTCATTTGAAATTCTTTTTCTATAATTAATTTTCAAATTAACCCTAAGATCTCATCTGAGTACCAGTTCCCAGTCATAGGGGAGCAGGCCATGGCCTCTGCCCTGTGAGGCAAACCCTCAGCCCACCTTTCTAAATTAGTTCATTAAAGTCAACAATAAATGGGAAACTTTTGTAAAAAAAACATTGCTTCACCCCAGAAAGCCTTTGTGATGAAGCATGAGGCAATGAGATGCCTCCAGGCAATGCTGTCTCATGGCCAACAAGTGCATTTCCTGAAATCTGACAGGGGAATGAACGTTTGCTCTGCCTCTCGAAGGATATTTATGCACCTTCTGAAGTGTGACCAGGACACAGCTCTAATGTGTCAGATGCTTCCTCTCTGTGAATATGAAATGGCGACTTCACTGCCTTGTATTACACCCCAGAACCGTGTAGCTTGTGTAAGCTTCTGAATGGTAGGCAGTGGAGCGAAAGTAAGACATTCTTAATAGAAGGCTTGGTCCCAGGACTCCCACAGCACCAGCAGACCAATCAGGGATTTTCCACCAGGCGGAAGAGGTTCTCATGAAGCAGGAGAGCCCTGCAGGGAAGGAGGGAACCAGGGTGAAATAAAAAGACTACCCATTTGTAGTTAGACAATTTGAGTTACCAAAGGGAAGTCCCTTCTCCTCTCTGAAGTCTTGGTTTTTCATCCACAAAATAAACAGAACGTAACACCTATATTCATTGTTAATTCACTTATAAAGTGTCAGGTGCTGAAGACATTCTAGGAACTGAAGACATTGGGAGGAACAAGAAGGACACATTTTTTGCCCAAGTAGAGTTTACATTTCATGAAGGAAGATAGGTAATTAAACATATGTTTACCTGATACTTGTATATTTTCAGGTAAGAGTATCATTGAAGGGATAAAAGGAGATGCAAAAAGTGGTTACTGTTTAATGCTATGTGCTGGCTGTCATACCAGGTACTTTACATGTAATAATAATAGCAACAAGTATAATATGGGCCAGGCACTATTTTATTTGTGTTTTACACATTAACACATTTAATCCTCATTTTAAAATATGTACTGCCCTGGACAACAGAGCAAGACCCTGTCTCTACAAAAAGTTTTAAAACTTATCGAGGCATAGTGGCACACACCTGTAGTTCCAGTGACTTGGGAGGCTAAGGCCAGAGGATGGCTTAAGCCTAGAAGTTTGAGGCTGCAGTGCATCATGATCACCACTGCAGTCTGGCTTAGATAACAGAGCTAAGCCCTGCCTCTACTTAAAATAAAAAATTAAATACTGGGTGCACTGACTGACGCCTGCAATCCAGCACTTTTGAGGGCCAAGGTGGATGGGTTGCTTGAGCCCAGGAGTTCAAGACCAGCCTGGGCAACATGGTAAAACCCTGTCTCTACCAAAAATAAAAATAAAATAATAATAAATTAGCCAGGTGTGGTGGTATGCATCTATAGTCCCAGCTACTTAGGAGGCTGAGGCTGGAGGTCACTTGAGCCTGGGAGGCAGAGGCTGCAGTGAGCTGTGATTATGTCACTGTACTCCAGCCTAGGTGACAGAGCAAGACTCTCTCAAAAAGATATTAAACATGAAATAAATACTGCTATCCCATTTTCTAAATGAGAACACTGAGGTAGGTACAAAGAGGCTAATTTGCCCGAAGTCACACAGCCACTAAGGGACAAAGAACCCATGCAGCCTGAGCACAGGTCTGTATACTATGTGCTGCCTTTCATTATGGTATCATCTCATTTAATCTTTGCAACAGCCTGGTATGTATAATTGTTATTCTCATCTTACAGATGTGGACACAGAAGCAGAATGTGTAAGTGACTAGTCTGAGTTTGCATAGCTAGGAGGTGGTGGGGCAGGACAAGACCCACAGTGGTTCCTCCTGGGATGCACGTGAGGTGGCCTGGCCCAGTGTCCAGCCGCAGGGAACTGGTCCCTCTGTGGTCAACTCTCACACTGTCTTTCCTGTCCCTGTTCTTGCTTAGGTGTTCCTGAAGAGCGACCGCGTGGCCCGCATGGTGCAGAGTGGAGGCTGTTCCGCCAATGACTCCAGGGAAGTCTTCAAGAAGCACATTGAGAAGAGGGTGCGAAGTCTGCCCGAGATTGACGGCCTCAGCAAGGAGACTGTGCTGAGCTCCTGGATGGCCAAGTTTGATGCCATCTACCGTGGGGAAGAGGACCCTCGGAAGCAGCAGGCCCGGATGACGGCCAGCGCAGCCTCTGAGCTGATTCTGAGCAAGGAGCAACTTTACGAGATGTTCCAGAACATCCTTGGGATCAAGAAATTTGAACATCAGCTCCTGTACAATGCCTGCCAGGTAAGGTGTTTCTCACCTGGGCCCAGAGCTGTGGGTAAGCAGAGCTACATTCCAACTTGCATGAGATGCTTCTTGATTTTTTTTAAAAAAGATTAAAAGTTATATTTTATTATTGTACTGGTAAAAAGTTGAATACAATTCAGGCTATATTATGCTCATGCTTTTCTCCTGATTAAAAAAAAAAAACTTAAAACATTTTTGTGAGTCCCTAAAAGTCTCAGGGCCCTAGGCACTGAGCTCATTGTGTCTAATGGCTTAGTTGGCCCTATGAATAAGGCCTGGTTTCCAAGTGTCAAAAGTGCTAAAAAATCTAAAAAAAAAAAAAAAAATCTGCCTTTGGTGTTTGCCAGTTGAAGGGCTTGTGCTTCCTCAGCTGGGAAGACAACTGAACTTAGTACCTGCCTGTCAAGAATAATTATTTAAAGTGGAAGCTTGCACAAGGCCCGATACCTGTATATTAGTCACATCATGAATTTCTGAGTGGTTCTGATGGGGAGAGCTGAGGCTCTGCCTGCGTCCACCCCTAAATGGACCTATATTTCCTCTAGATGGAGGATTAGGGAAGTGAGGTATCCCCTATCTTGATATCTTACCTAACCTTAGCATTATATTCATTTACTCAACAAGTATTTATTATGTACCTATATTGCAGTCTGAAATTCTTACTGGGTGTCACTTAAGGGCAATTTAAAAATGCACATTCCTAGCCCTAGAGATTCTCATTATGCAGCCTCAGAGCATGGCCCAGGAATCTGCATTTTAAATAAGGGCCTTCCTTCCTGGTAATTATGTTGCCCTTCCACTTCGAAGAACTATCAGAGAGATTCATCTTTGCCTTATTTGCTAATATTCCCAGTGTATAAAATCTTGGCACACGGTGAATGCTCAGTAAATGTTTACTGAATTAATAAATGGATAATGGAAAATTATTTTAATTGGTAGATAGGGTCTTATCAACTATGACATATCACCCAGAATTTTCTGGATATTTTAGTAAGAGTCTGTTTAGTGCTTCATAATATAACACATGCATTACATTCAAAGATATTGTTGGTATCAACTTTCATCTCATCCAACTTTAATTCAAAGCATTGATCACAAATCTGGAGGTGAAAGGTTTCTGTGATGGGTCAAGAAGTATTCTGAAATTTCAAATCTCAATATAAAGCTAAACTTAATTGTTCTTTTAATTAAAATATTACTATATCCCAGTTTTAAAATGGGATAAGCAGGTGGTGTTAGCCTCTACCACCACTATCACCTCCACCAGCGTGTTTACCACAGGAAGGTGTCATAGCGTCCATATTGAAAAATCATCCACCTGAGTTATAAGTAAGATTCAGAATGACAGGGAGAGTCAAGTCTTCCTAAACCTTCTCCATACAGAATTATTCTAGGGATTAATTTTTCTTCATATTGCAACAGCTTATCGTGAATATTTTCTGTGCTTGCTCAAACCTCAGCATCATTGGAATGAATCTGTTGCTATGCCATTTCTTGTCTTACCTCAGTGTTTTTGCACTTGTTGAATCGAGTGGTCAGACCATACTTTACTCTTTTCTCCTAAAAAGTGAATTAATCCAACTCTTGTTCAACATCTTTTTTGTGTGCAATAGAAAAAAGTATAATAATATAAAAAAGTAATGCCTTCTCTCCCCAGAATAAAGATTGTACCCTTAGCCAAAAAAGAATTACAAGATAAGCCAGGCATGCTGGCTCATGCCTGTAATCTCAGCACTTTGGGAGGCTGAGGCAGGTGAATTACCTGAGGTCAGGATTCAAGACCAGCCTGGCCGACATGGTAAAACCCTGTCTCTACTAAAAATACAAAAATTAGCTGGGCGTGATGGTGGACACCTGTAATCCCAGCTACTCAGGAGACTGAGGCAGGAGAATTGCTTGAACCCAAGATTGCGCCACTGCACTTCAGCATGGGTGATGGAGAAAGACTCCATCTCAAAAAAAAAAAATTACAAGATAAAGGGAAGTACTTCTTGGGATGGGGATACTTAAGACATTTAGTATTTTACTCTCTATTCATACCTAAGTCTGATTATTGTTTCAGGGTTTCATATCAGTAGAAGTTAGGGCAAAAGAACATATGTAAGTAATCCACACATACAAAAATATACATGAATTCTAAATATATGGTTTTTTGACTTCTATGTCTTTAGTAATTTAAATTTAGGAGTGTATTGGCAAACAAAATCATTTTAAAATAAAGAAAACACTGGTCATGATAATATTTCAAAACATATAATGCTCATTTCTATGACAATACAGAAATGACTATTCTCATAACTTACTGTGACAATAAATTTTTAATGTAGCTTTTCTGTAATCTGTTAGCAGCAAAACAAATCTTTTGATCTAGGAGTTCTACCTTTAGGAATTCATTACAAGTAGGTACTGAGATGTGTGTACAAGAGTGTTAAGTCCAAAGATGTTCATTGCAACATTTTATATGATAGTGAAAAAATGGAAGCATGCTTATTTCCCAACAGTAGAGGATTAATTAAATTTTGATTTAACCCTACAAGGGAATACTCTTTATCCAATAAAACAGTAATAAAAGAGTTTTTAAAGAAGAAAGCTTACCATGTGGGAAAATGTTCCTTAGATATTGCTAAGCGGAGAATCTGGCTATGAAGCACAATATGGAGGCATAGTCCCATTTCAATGGGGAAAAAAGGATGGAAAAGGGTACTGGACAGCAAATAACAAAATGTAAATTGTGCTTATCTTTTTTTTTTTTTTTTTTTTTTTTTTTAAATATGAGACAGAGTCTCACTCTGTGGCCAGGCTGGAGTGCAGTGGCGCAATCTCAGCAACTGCAACGGCGCAATCTCAGCAACTGCAACCTCCACCTCCCTGGTTCAAGTGATTCTCCAGCCTCAGCCGCCTGAGTAGTTGGGACTACAGGCGCATGCCACCACACCCAGGTAGTTTTTTTGTATTTTTAGGAGAGTGAGGGTTTCACCACGTTGGCCAGATGGTCTCAATCTCTTGACCTTGTGATCTGCTCGCCTCGGCCTCCCAAACTGCTGAGATTATAGGCATGAGCCATCATGTCCAGTCAACTGTGCTTATCTTTAAATAGGATTATGGTTGATTTTTATGATTTTCATTTGTGCTTTTTTTATGTCTTCAAATTTTCTAACTTAAACACAGTTATTTTGTAAATGAGAACAAATACCAAAAGTCTCAACAAGGAAACCATCAGAACGATGAAATATGAAGAAAATCATCTTCTGAATTGTTTTTTAGACATCAGGTGTTAACCTAACACCTTTATGATTTTTGCCGTTTCCATGTATTACCTGGATGATTCTGGAATATTTCTTATTAAACCAACTCCCAAATTCACTTTTTTTTTTTTTTTTTTAGATGAAGAGTCTCACTCTGTCACTCAGGCTGGAGTGCAGTGGCACAAGCTTGGCTCACTGCAACCTCCACCTCCCAAGTTCAAGCGATTTTCATGCCTCAGCCTCCTGAGTAGCTGAGATTACAGGCATGCGCCACCATGCCCAGCTAATTTTTGCATTTTTAGTAAAGATGGGGTTTTGCCATGCTGGCCAGGCTGGTCTCAAACTCCTGACTTCAGGTAATCCACCCACCTTGGCCTCCCAAAGTGCTGGGATTACAGGCCTGAGCCACTGTGCTCGGCCCCAGATTCACTTTTTAAGCCCCTCTTTATCTTAGGTAATGTACATAAAATCACAGCTTTGATATATTCTTTTTACCAAAAAATAGTGTGCATTAAAGTGAAACCTGTCTATTAAAATAGAAACTTTCCATTGGCTGGCCCTCTTAGATCATTTCACACCACAGTGATGCAGAAGGCATGGTGGCGGTAGCCGGCGTGCTGATGTACTGTTGGGACAGAGTTCTCTGGCGTCATCCCTGAAAGCAGCCCCAGACTGACCACAGCAGCTTTCATAGGAGGTCGACATAGGCAGTCAGCAAAGCAGAGATTTAATTTACCCCCCTCCTCTTTTTTTGCTAGCAGGCTGTATGTAGACAGGCAGCAAATATAAAGTCCCTGTCATGCCTTTTCACCAGGTATCAGGCACTTACCATCAGGTGTCAGAAATTATAGATTTACCCTTTCTCGCAGACTACACTCTCAGCTCTGCACAACTCTTATCAACTCACAGGAGTAAGAATTACAGAAATGATATATCACTTTCTTCCTCACTCTACTTGAATTGTTTCTTGTTTAATTTTGTATTTTCTGAACCTTCTTCTCCTTATCAGACAAGGCAATTTCTAGGTGCTTCTGAAACCCAAAATGTGTTTAATGTTTTCCTTTTATGCATATCATATCCTAGGGGAAGCTATAATCTGATTTCTGCTGCTGCTTTGTGAAAGTTCTCATGCTCACTCTTGGTTCTGCCAGTAACTGTCATTTTTATCTCAAATGAGAAATGACGTTTATCAAAGAGTGATTATATCAGTTACATATCAGTGTTCTATTGTAACATGAACCATGTCTATCAAAACTTAGAAGAAAAGAGAGTTTAACAAATGTCTCTGAATTTGCACACGGAGTTTTTAAATGTCTTTTTTGTTTATTTGAGAATTAATGGATAAATCTCATAGAAGTTCATACTCAACATAATATCCAAAGTAAAATGACAACTCTTATGAATCAGTGTTGTTTTCATTTTTCATAGACTCTCTGGAAGATGCAGTCAATTATATAACTATTTGAGTTGAATTCTAAAGGTAACTCAAAAAAAGTCAGGTGGGCTGGGCACGCAGCTCTATTCTAGCACTTTGGGAAGCCAAGGTGGGAGGGTTGTGTGAGTCCAAGAGTTTGAGAGCAGTCTAGGCCACATCTCTACAAAAAAATCAAAAACTAGCTGGGTGTATACCCATAGTCCTAGCTACTCAGGAGGCTTAGGTGGGAGGATCACTTGAGCTGGGAAGTCAGGGCTACAGTGAGCCATGATCTCACTGCTACACTCCAGCCTGGGTGACAGAGTGAGACCCTGTCTCAAAAGACATTTTTTAAGTGAGAGAATTTAAGAATAGGTTGTATTATCTGAGAAATGAGGCTAAAGCAGACCTGCTTTCCATCTTCATGAAATGCGAAGTTGACAGTGATGATGATGTCATGATATTTAAAAACACTTTCGGGAGGCAGCATCTCTCCCCTTTCCCTTTAGTGAATTTCAAATTTGTGGTCAATTTTGATTCTCAGTTGCACCAGCTGTCTGCTACTTTCTACTCCTCTGCTTAACTTTATAGGTTATCCTTAACCACCTTATTCAAAAATGTGTGGACATTTTCCCTTGAAAAATACCTCAGAGGTTCATTTTAGGAGTAGGGTCTACATCTTCATCTATTTTTAAATGCAAATAGACCCTTCTTAGTGAAGCAATCCAGCTAATTTTGAAGAGACGTGATGAACATGATCTAAGGATGTCAGTTGTATCTCGATGTTTCCATTTTGCTCTTTGAAAATGCCATTTCTGGTTGTTCTGCTGCTGATCACACCCTTCCCTTCTAAACTAAGTGCAGCATGACTCCAACCTTCTCCTTAGCCATTACATGTGCCCAGCTGGCAGCAGGGATAACATGCACACTCCAACGAATGGGACATGGCAATAATCTCTTCATTTATTCTCTCTGAATTTCTAGAGATTTTTCAGATAAGTCTGAAAGAAGAAAGAAATCAAGAAACTTGATTTATATATAAACACCTTTGCATTTTTGATATTGGGTTCTCTATCATTATTGGACTGCTAATTTTCTTAACATTTAATTTCCTTTCCTTCCAACCATCATCAGCATGGCCTTTGATGATGTGGTTATCTTATTATGGTACTGTCTTCCTTTAACTTGATGAGCACTTGGCAGCTTTTCAGATAGTTAGACTCTGAAGAGAAACCTCAAATTATCAGGCTTTCAACTGTGACCCAGATTGCTGGGTTGTATCCGTACCTGATTACAGAGTCCTTAATATCCATTATAACTACATAGCTTTTTCCTGGTCCAGAAGTTTCTGGTAGGTCTGTTGACTGAACATTTGCTTTGGGGAAACAGACTCTATTTCTTCATCATTTTTCTTGATCCTGTAACAACAATATTGTTCTTTACATGAATGGTCTTTCACTGAATATCTACAGAAGAAATGCTTTAAAATCTGGAGATGGGAAGTGGTGATGGAAGGCTAATTTTAAACACTTTTATTTAGAAATATACTTTCATCATTCATTCATTGAACACATTTTAGCATGTACTGTGCACTAGGCATCACGTATTGTATGCTGAGGATAGAGCCTAAGCTTTCTTACTTTGTCTTAGAATGGCCCATGATGTGACTCCTGACTAATCATTCTCCTTGTTCACCACACACCTTTCAATGACATTATAGTTGTCCTTCTTAGATTATTGCTTTTGTTATCTTGGTTGTGTAACAAGTTGTCACAAATTTAGCAGCTTTAAAGAATTCCCATTTATTATCTCATAGTTTTTCTAGGTCAGAAGTCCAGGCATGACTTAGCCAGGTCCTCTGTTAAGAGTCTCACAAAGCTGGAATTAAGGTGCTGGCCAGGCTGTGTTTTCATCTGGAGGTTCTACAGGGAAGGATCCACTTCTAAGCTCCTTCATGTTGTTGGCAAAACTCCTTTCCTTGCAGATGTAGAATCTCCAGATCCAGTAACAGAGAGTCTCTGGTACATCAAATCTTTGATTTCTAGACCCACTATTAAAAGGATCACCTGGTTGGGCACAGTGGCTCATGCCTGAAATCCCAACACTTTGGGAGGCTGAGGAGGGAGGATTACTTGAGGCCAGAAGTTTGAGAATAGCCTGGGAAACATAGGGAGACTCAGTCTGTACAAAAAAATTTAAAAATTAGCCAGGCGTGGTGGCCTGTACCTGTGGTTCCAGCTACTTGAGAGGCTAAGGTGGGAGTTACTTGAGACCAGGAAGTGAAGGCTGAAGTGAGCCATGATCACACCCACCACAGCACTCCAGCCTGGCTGACAACCAATCAGTAAATCAATGGATCACTTGATTAAGTCAGGCCCGTGAGGTTAGTCTCCCTTTAGATTAGTTTAGAGTCAACTGATTAAGAATTTTCATCTGTAAAATGTCTTCATTCTTGTCATATACTATTGATTAGAAGCATATACTCTTGATAGAAGTTATATACTATTGATTAGGTTCCTCCCACACTCAAGGGTGGAATATAGTAGGGCAGAACTCAATGTGGGAGGCATCCTAAGGATTTTTGCCACTTTGTCTTTCCCGGCATCCCACAGGCTTTCATAAGGCTGGCTCCTTCAGGTGTCATTTTAAATGTAACCTTCGTAGAGAAGTTCTCCCTTACCGTTCTGCCTAAAATGGGCTCTTCAGTGTTTGCTTTTTGCCTTCCTTAAACAATATCCTGTTTATATAGCACTTAATGCAATCTGATACTGCTTTGCACACTTATCTTCTTTCTTATTGTATATCTCTTCTTCCAGATTTCATTAAGACTGATGTCTGTTGCATTCACCACTATACAGCCAACGCTTAGCACAGTGTCTGGCACAAAATAGATGCACAGTTAAATATTGGCTAACCTAGTAAATATAGAGTCTAAGGCAGTTATGGCCTCAAGGGACTTAAATGTCCTCATTACACAAGGTGCATGTTTGGTCATATTTTTTTTTTTTTTTTTTGGTTCAACAAAGTGCAGCAGTTTCACCGGTCTTCAGTATTCAGACTGAATTTACCTGCCAGTACTCCCGTTTTATAATGTGGATATCACCTGAGGGTCACAGTAATCTTTCAGGCATAAACTTTCCTTCTGACCACACTCAATCTGTCTCTTCCATCACATGACTGGCCAAAGAGGGACAGAAATTAACCTAGTCTTTTCAAAGTCATACACTGCCCCTAAAAGTCATTAGATATTCAAGGGACTGCCAGTTTTAAATGACTTTGCTTGCCAGATGTACTTTTATTTCAGCCATCTTCAAATGTGAAAATAGATTAATATGTATATACTGGCCAGGTGTAGTGGCTCACATGTGCAATGCCAGAACTTTGGGAGTCTGAGGAGTGTGGCTCACTTGAGGCTAGGAGTTCAGGACCAGCCTGGGCAACATGGCTAAATGCCATCTCTACAGAACAAAATACAAAATAATTTCACTGGGCATGGTGGCTCACACCTGTGGTCCCAGTTACTTGGGAGGCTGAGATGGGAGGATGACTTGAGCCTGGGAAGTCGAGGCTGCAATGAGCTGTAATTATGCTGCTGCACTTCAGCCTGGGTGACAGAGCAAGACCCTCCCTGTCTCAAAAAACAACAACAAAAAAGGTGCATATACTCAGTTACTAGGGACAAATTTAGAGGTATTAAATATGTGATTGGTACAGGGACAGAGAGCAATATTTAATTTCCCAAAGCAACAATTTTTGAAGACCCCATCATTATTTTTCTTATCACTCATTTCTAGAACACATGGCCAGATATTTCTGATTGCACCTGCTGTTACCAAGATGCTAACAGCAATGGAAAGTGGAAATTGAGAGACAGTGGGTATTCTGTATCTAGGGAGCAGGGAATTGGGCATTTTCTATGCAGCCTTCAAAACTGCTATAGACATTTCAACAATCTCTTTCCTTTGTTGCCGAAATGAAATCATAAATATGCTTGTTTATTCAAAGTCTTTTCATATGCATTGAACTGCAAAATTGTAATCAGAGATGTTAAAGAGGTGTAGTTTCAGAAAAAATACATACAAAAATAATATTTTCTGATTTTTTTTCTACCTTTTGCCAAATGACAAAACCTATAAGCCATCTATCACAGCCTTGCAAATAGAGATATTTTACCAGCCTTTAGACACGTTTTGCCAGTCCAGATCCCCCATACTAGTGATCTGAATTTTTCAAGCAGCCTTTTTGCCTCCTGAGTGATTTAGACCTAAATTAGCAGAAGCTTGGGTAATGGAGTATAGTGTGTTGATTAAATTTTGTTATTAACCCTTTGTGTTTCAATCCTCTTTGAAAATATGAATAAAATACATTAATTCCTTTTCCTTGTTGGCTAGTGAATGATTCCACGTCATTCTTTTAGAGTGAACTCTTAGTGGAGGCTTCATAATCTGTGTTCTGACCTCCAATTTGGACATAAATTTTACCTACCAAGTATTAAGTACTTACTATGTGCCAGACGGTAAGCCTAATACTTTATATGCATCATCATATTTAATCCTCATAACAAGCCTTTAAAGCAGATATTTTTACCACATTTTAATAAAGAACCTAAAAGGCAGGGGGATTAGACAATGTTTCCAAGGTCAAGCAGCCAGTCAGCAGCAAAGCTTGGATTTGAACTCAGGATTTCAAGACTTCAAAGCAAGTTCCTAAGTAGCCATCTTTTCCATAGAGATTTTGGAGATTAAGTAGAAAGTTTATTGATCCTGTCTATACTGTAGGAAGGTGTTAGGTATGTGTGTATTTTGCTAAGTCTTTTATGAATCTCTTTTATTTGGTCTGCTCTTTTTTTCCCCTAAAATTTGTTGGAGGAAAAGAAAGCTTAGTTGAGGACTCAATTCTGTGTATTGGCTGCACATTATTTGAATGGATGCATCTATTCAATAGTGACTGCTTAGGATTGTTTCCTTTGCTCATTTAGGTTCTACTCATAGCAATCCAAGTGTTTCCTGATATAATTTTTTAAAACATAGTTAACAAAGCCCTGCAATCTTCAGAGGATTGTTGGAAGATAGGGAATTCTCATTTTTCTTATCTTGTCATTGCTTATGCATGATCTGGCCAATTAGATGACCTGAAAACTGTAGCTATTTCATGTTGTTTCTTAGCTGGGCCAAATTTTTAAAAAGTTATTCTTTGGAGGAAGAACATACCCACAAAAGCAAGCATAAACTTCCAAATTACAAAGCTTCTCAGTTAATAAATAAACTAGGAGTTGGTAAATCTTTTAGGCTTTGTGAACCTCATGATCTTTTCAACAACTACTTAATTATGTCATTGTAGTGAAAGCCACATATAATATGTAAGGCATATGGGCATGGCTGTATCCTAGTTAAGCTTTATTTACAAAAACAGGCAGCTGGCATATTGACCCAATGGCTGCAGTTTGTTAACCCCTGAATTAAATAATTATCACATCATAACAGTAATAATTATTTACTTTCAAAAAATTATTATATGGATGTAAGATCTTACCTTTTCCACCCAAAAGCATTCCTTTTTCTCCACAACCTTGCCAACTCTGTTATTTTTTGACTTTTTAATAATAGCCATTCTGACTCGTGTGAGATGGTATCTCATTGTGGTTTTGATTTGTGTTTCTCTAATGATCAGTGATGTTGAGTTCTTTTTCATATCATTGTTGGCTGCATATATGTCTTCTTTTGAGAAGTGTTCATGTCCTTTGCCTACTTTTTAATGGGGTTGTTTCTTATAAATTTATTTAAGTTATTTAAAGATGCAGGATATTAGACTTTTGCCAGATGCATAGTTTACAAAAATTCTCCCCATTCTTTAGGTTGTATGTTGATAGTTTATTTTGCTGTGCAGAAGCCCTTTAGTTTTATTAGATCCCATTTGTCAATTTTTGCTTTTGTTGCAATTGCTTTCGGTGTCTTCATCATGAAATCATTGCCCATGCCTATGTCCTGAATGGTATTGCCTAGATTGTCTTCCAGAGTTTTTACAGTTTTGAGGTTTACATTTAAGTCTTTAATCCATCTTGAGTTAGTTTTTGTATTTGTTGTAAGGTAAGTATCCAGTTTCATTCTTTTGCATATGACTAGCCAGTTATCCCAGCACCATTTGTTAAATAGGGAATCCTTTCCCCATTACTTCTTTTTGTCAGGTTTGTGGAAGATCAGATATTTGTAGGTGTACAGTCTTATTTCTGCGTTCTCTATTCTGTTCCATTGGTCTTTATGACTGTTTTTCTAAAAAGTACCATACTGTTTTGGTTACTGTAGCCCTGTAGTATAGTTTGAAGTCAGGTAAAATAATGCTTCTAGCTTTGTTTTTTGTTTTCCTTAGGATTTCCTTGGCTATTCAGGCTCTTTTATCATTCCATATGAATTTTTAAATAGTTTTTTTCTAGTTATGTGAAAAATCTCAGTGATACATTAATAGGAATAGCATTGAATCTATAAATTGCTTTGAGCAGTATGGTCATTTTAACAGTATTGATTCTTTCTATCCATGAGCATTGAATGCTTTTCCATTTGTTTGTGTCATCTCTGATTTGTTGGAGTAGTGGTTTGTGGTTCTTCCTGTAGAGATATTTTACCTCCCTAGTTAGCTGTATTCCTGGGTATTTTATTCTTTTTGTGGCAGTTGTGAATGGCAGTTCTTTCCTGATTTGGCTGTCACCTTCACTGTTGTTGCTGTTTAGGAATACTAGTGATTTCTGCACATTGATTTTTGTATCCTGAGAATTTGCTGAAGTTGTTTATCAGCTTAAGAAACTTCTGGGCTGAGATGACAGGGGATTTTTAGATATAGCATTATGCCATCTGCAAACAGGGATAGTTTGACTACCTGTCTTCCTATTTGGATTCTCTTTTTTTTCTTTCTCTTTCCTGATTGTCCTGGCCAAGACTTCCAGTACTGTGTTTAATCGAAATGGTGAGGGAGGGAATCCTTGTCTTGTACCAGTTTTCAAGGGGAATGCTTCCAGCTTTTGCCTATTCAGTATGATGTTGGCTGTGGATTTGTCATAGATTGCTCTCATTATTTTGAGGTATGTTCCTTCAATACCTAGTTTGTTGTGAGTTTTTAACATGAATCGATGTTGATTTTTATTAAAAGCCTTTTCTGCATTTATTGAGATAATCATGTAGTTTTTGCCTTTAGTTCTGTTTATGTAATGAATCACATTTATTGACTTGCATATGTTGAACCAACCTTGCCTCCCAGTGATAAAGACTACTTGATCATGATGGATTAGCTTTTTATTTTTATTTTATTTATTTATTTTTTTTGAGATGGAGTTTCGCTCTTGTTACCCAGGTTGGAGTGCAATGACGCGATCTCAGCTCACCGCAACCTCGGCCTCCTGGGTTCAGGCAATTCTCCTGCCTCAGCCTCCTAAGTAGCTGTGATTACAGGCACGTGCCACCATGCCCGGCTAATTTTTTGTATTTTTAGTAGAGACGGGGTTTTTTTGATGTGTTGCTGGACTCAGTTTGCCAGTATTTTGCTGAGGATTTTGCATCAATGTTCATCAAGAAAATTGCCCTGAAGGTTTCTTTTTTTGCTATGTCTCTGCCAGGTTTTGGTATCAAGATGATGCTAGCCTTATAGAATCAGGCAGGAGTTCCTTCTCCTCAATTTCTTGGAATAGTTTCAATAGGAATGGTACCAGCTCTTCCTTGTACAGCTGGGATAGTACCCACTTAATAAGGTGATTGGTGCTAGTTATTATTAGCTACCATTAATCAGATTCCCACATCTTAAGACAGTTCCTTTCTGATGAATAATGAAGTACAGGGTAGGCTGGTTCTCTGGAATCAGTTATTGAAACAATCAATTAAATTGTGCCAGGGAACAACCTGAGAAAGTGCCTTCAAGAAGTATACAATGCAATTTGAAGGAACAAAATCTATCCACAATACATTCTAACTGTTAAAAAATCAATATGTAAAACAGTAGACAATTGTAATATACAGTAGCAGTGTAAATTCAGGCTTAGCTATTTATTATCTGTGTAACCTTTAGCAAGTTAATTAACTTTTCTATAAAACAATATTAAACAGATAATAATAACTACCAGATAGAAATAAGTTATGTAAGAGCCCATCACATTATAGGAACTCAGTAAATGACAGCCTGGGTTAGTAATGGTAGTTAGTGGCATGGTGATGGGGGCAGTAAGGGTGATAAAACAGTGGTATAAGTTTCAACAATTGCAGCACTTTAGAGATATCAGATAACAATGAGGTTTGATTGGTCAGCTGCTGCTTCACAGAGGCGGTACTAGGTGAGCTAGGTTTGAATGATAAAGTAATTGTTTAGGCTGAATAAAGAGAGTTGATCTGAGATATCTGGTATCTTCTTTTACCCAATGATAGAACAGAGTAGAGACAAAATTGTATCATAAGAGTAATGTGGTTGATTGGAATAATTGCCTCAATTCTTTGCTACCCTCTATTAAAATTAAATACACTACCATGGCTCATGGGACATTAAGTGAGCTTCTCCACCCCTTGACTTTGGTCCCAGCCATCATGCTTGCTTTGTCAGTGGGCTGTCGGCAGACTAAATAAGCAGAGGTCTTGAGATGTGCTTGTGTACCTGGTTTTGCTGTCATTGCACTTTGGGGCTCTTCCAAGAGAAGACCATGCACCAGGCAGGTGTTACCCCTCTAGCCTGGGCCTCTGCATGTTACACATGAAACAAATCTAACTGAACTCACAGCCTGGAACCAAGCCCAGCTACACCATCTCTAAAGCAGCTCACAGGCTAAAGCCTACAGCCATGCCCAGACTAGATCCACAGAACCACAATTAGCTCACAGACCCATGAACATGGCAATAAACATATATTAGTATAAGTCGCCAGTTTCAAGGGTGGTTTCTTACCCAGCATTATTGTGTTAACAGCTTATGAACACAAACAGCACTTAAACATTATGAGTAGTGGATGACTAGTAAAATACAGGCATAACTATAGTGGGGTTCTAGTGTTAGCTACCAAATTCCCTTTACTGTGGCAACTGTAAATTCCTAATCTGGAATCTCTTCCTTTGTCTCTTTCATTCTCTGTCTTCAACTTGAATTGTCCACTTTTCTGAACTCTACTGGTGTGCTTGCTTCCTGGCATCAATGCTGATATGCTAGCTTTAAAAGACTGCCTCTGTGAAATTAGAAGGGAGAAGATAGGTTGGCTGAGGTAAAGGAACTCAAGCTAGATGGAGTTCCTCATTATCCCAGAGTAAGGGTGGAATCTGAGTAGATGTTGGAACTGGACAAGAGATAAGAAGTCTGAAATCCTTATTTATAGGGAGGTCAAAAATACTTAGAAAGCTGCAAAGCCCTTGCCTTTATAAGGGATTTTTAATTTTACTATTGTGGCAATACCTGTATGGGTCAGCTGTTGCTGCATAACAAACAATCATTAAACTCAATTGCTTAAAACAAGAAACATTCGTTATTGCTCACAAACCTACAAATGAGATGGGTAGCTCTTCTGGTCTTGGTTGGGCTCACTTACTGACTTTGTTGTGTTTGTTGTCAGCTGTGGGTTTGGTAGGAAGCTTTGTTCTATTTGAAGACCAGATGATTACAGATTGATCTAGGATAACTTCAGTTGGAATGATTCCACACTCTAGACTTTTTCACATGGTCATTAGACAAGGTTCTAAGTAAAAGTGTGGAAGAGTACAAGGCCTCTGGAAGTCTTGGTTCAGAACTGTTATACTGTTGCTTCCACTGTATTCTACTGGCAAAGGAAGTTACAAGGTCAGCCAAGATTCAAGGGGAGAGAAAGGGACCCCATCTCTTGATGGGAGGAGCTGCAAATTCACATTGAAAATGGTGTGGTTACAATCAGAGTGAAAGATTGTGGCCACTTTTGCATCCATCATAGTTTCTCAAATTATTGTTGACATGCCCTGGCATACAACTGTTTAAAGCCAATATATGCCCGATTTATTTTACCAGTTTCTTTTAGTAAACAGGCAATGTTTTATTATAAAATAATGTTTTATATTGCTAGAGTAAATAAAACCACTACATATAACATGGGATTAAGACCTGAAGGTAATTGACCTCTCCTAATGAAAAAGAAATCAATTTATTTTATTTCATTATTTATTTTATTTTTTGAGATGGAGATTCACTCTTGTTGCCCAGGCTGGTGCAACCTCCACTCACTGCAACCTCCACCTCCCAGGTTCATGTGATTCTCCTACTTCAGCCTCCCAAGTAACTGGGATTACAGGTGGCCACCAGCATGCCCAGCTAATTCTTGTGTATTTTTAGTAGAGACAGGATTTCACCATTTTGGCCAGGCTGGTCTCAATCTCCTGACCTCAGGTGATCCACCTGCCTTGCCCTCCCAAAATGCTGGGATTACAAATTACAAATGAGGTGGGTAGTTCTTATGGTCTTGGCTGGGCTCACTTATTGAGTTTATTGTGTTTGTTGTCAGCCGTGGGTTTGGTAGGAACCCACCACACAAGGCATCAATTTTTTTTTTTTAATGTGGAAGTTTTTTTGTTCTTCAGAAATTATTAGCAACTGTAGAAAGATAAGTAATGTTTTTAATTGGCAGTTTTGAGAGTCATTAGCTTGTTATATCAAATACTTTTCAGAGAAAGTAACATATTTTCTCTCTGATCCTTTTGTCATCAGAAAATACTAGCTACTTCATTATGTCACTCTGAAATGGGAAGGCACTGTTTTTTCCATCTTAAAATACTGTCTTGATTACAATAAAATCAGAAAAACCTCATAGAAAAGTGAGGTGAGAGTGAAAGGTGTGTCAGACTAGATGCATAATTAATGATAAAACAACATTCAACTGTGCATTTATTCAGTGTGAGTTGAGTGCCTATCATACACCAGACACTGTGTAGTCTCTATCATATACCAGGAACTGAGTATATAGCAGCAAATCTAACAGATAAGATTTCTGCTCCCACAAAACTGATGTTTAACGGGCAAAACAAGAAAAAAAAAAAAAGGTATATCATGTCATAAAAAATATCCGATATGGGCTATAAAGAAAAACACATCAGAATGAGGGGACAGAGGATAATGGTGGCATTTGAGATTATGTAGACAGAGAAGTCTCTGTAGGGTTTGTGATCCTTCTGCAGAGGCCTGATGGAAATGAATGAACAGCCTGGGGAAGATCATACCTAGAAAAGGAAGTGCTTTTGATGAAACAAAGCAATGAGTTTGGTTCAAAGAATACCAAGACATAAGATCAGTGTGGATGGAGCACAAAGACCAAGCAGAAACGTAAAGGAAGTACATTTGGACAACTGGGCTGGGGACGCACAGTGCATCTTAGGCCATAGCTCAGAGCTTGGATTTACTCCAAGGATTATGAGAAGCTCTTAGGCATTTGTGAGTGAGAGACTGACAGATCTGATTTGCCCAGTGGAAGGAAAGATGAGAACATCATCAGTGTCTATAGAGTCTTGATATGACTTTTTCATATATTTTTTTTTCTTTTTTCTTTTTTTCTTTAAAAGACACGGTCTCACTCTGTCGCCCAGGCCAGATTGCAGTGGTGCAATCTCAGCTCACTGCAACCTCTACCTCCTGGGCTCAGCGGTTCTCCTGCCTCAGCCTCCTGAGTAGCTGAGACTACAGGCATGTACCACCACATCTGGCTACTATGTTTTTGTTTTTAATTATTGTAGAGAGTGGGTGGCACTATGTTGCCCAGACTGGTCTCAAACTCCTGACCTCAAGTGATCTTCCCACCTTGGCCTCCTATATGACTGACTTATTTACTTAGATGTTTTAAGTTTAATAAATCTGTTGTTTGGAGACAGAATTGTTTGCCATGGTTTTTGGATTTCTGCAACTTGTACAGATATGAGAAATATAGTAAGAAATCCACTAGAAAGAAATCAGGACTTCTTTTCATATTCCAGCATTGTTTCTTCACTCTTTCTATCTAACTCAGTCTAACTTCTTTTAAAGAAACAAACAACATAAGGCGGCAATTTAATTTTTCCTATATAATGACCGAACACTTTCCTTAGGTTTATTCTAAGTATTTGTTTCTTTCATGGAATAAGATAGAAAACTGCAGAATTTATGGATAAAAAATGTTTATGCAAGAAATTATAAAAATGCTTATTCAAAAATTTGCCTACAAGGATAATTGCCTGTAAACTGTCCCAGATGGTTAAGTGTCCAAGATTTGCTCTGTAGATGTCTTTCCTATAAATGGTCTTTTAAATAATATGTTCATGTTGTTAATTCTTTATGAACTTACTGGAATGAACTGTGTTTTTAAATTTGTTTAAAATATAAGGTTTTGTGGAAATGGTATTAGGTTGTGCAGTATCTTTCTCTTCATGCTAATTTAGATTTTATACCAAGTTAGGCAGTTGGCATTATTTTATTTGGTCTTCACAGCTCCCCAACAAGGCAAGGAGGACGTCTTCCTATTTCCCCTTAAAGATGAGGAAAATGATATATGGACAGGTGAAGGACTGGCTCAAGGTCACACAGGTGTCCTTAGAACTTGAACCCAACATGTCAAACTCCACATGTGAATCTTTGCACTCTTGCAGTGCTTCCCATGCCTCATCTCGAAAACTGATTCCCCTTTATGGTAATCAAGGAGATAAGTTATATCAGTTAGATACCACTGGTCCAGCTGACTGTATTATAATAGTTGGATGTAGCTAAACTGCTGTAACCTAAGAGACCCAAAGAGCTTTATTCTTCTGTGATGTAAAAGTCTGAGCTAGTAGTTCTTCAATTCCACTGCAGCATCACCTATGGTATCATCTGTGTGCATGGGACCAAAGCTGTCTCACCACCATGTTCATATTCACCCCAAAGAAAATAGAAGGAGGCAGCGATAGACAAGATGTTTCCTTTTAAGAATATAACCCGGAAGCTGTACTCACCTCTGCTCAGATCCCATTGGCAAAAACTCAGTCACATGGCCATATTACCACAATCCTGAGAGACATAGTTCTAGCTGTGCAGCTGTGTACAAGGTTAATCTCTTGTAGGGGTTGAGGGATTCAAGCACGGAATAGAAGGAAGTGAAAATGCCTACTAGTGCAGGTTTAGCAGTCTCCAACACTTTGAGTTCTTTGTTATTACATAATAATTAAGACATGCAAAATGATACTTAATGTAACATCAACACCTGTGTACCCATGACACAGGTTAATAAATAAATGTCGTGGTGCATTTGAAGTATCCTTCCTTCACTCTGCCCAAAATGCAGCATAATCATTTATTGCTTTGTTGTTAATTTCTTAATACTTTCATTACCAATATACATAACCTTAACAGATCTATAGTAGTGTTTTAACTATTTTAAATCTTTGTATATACCATATTGGACTGTACTTTTCTGCCACTGCTTTTTTGAATCAATATATTGGAGAGATTAATTTATATTGATACATATAGCTTTATTTCTTCATTTTTCTGGATGATATCTCTATATGGATAAGCTGTCATTTACTCAATGAAATAAGTATATTTTTTGATATTACCAAAAAATGCTGTTATAAATATTTCTGTACATGTCTCCTTGTGCATATATATTAAGAATTTCTTCAGGGAACATGCCTAGAAGTATAATTACTGGGACGTAAGGTAATTGCATCTTAGTTATTAGATATTGTCCATAATGCTTCAATTAGGTGTACATTCTCTTGAATATAAGTAATTATTTTACTCTTTACAAATAGCCATGTTGCAAATGTAAAATTTTATTATAATGAAACAGCTAGATGTTTTCTACATTGCTATGGGGAGGATAAGGCTCAGTAGATCCAGCCTTTGGTAAATACCCAGGAGAAATCAGCATATTTGTCCACCAACAGATATGCACAAGAATATTTGTAGTAGTTTAGTTTCTAAAGTTAGAAAAAAACTAAATATCCATCAGTAGTAGAATGGACAAACTATGGCATAGTCATACAATAGAATACAGTAACAATAAATGTTTAAAAGAAGGATAACTGCTGCCACATTCAACAGAAAAGATGAACCTCATAGACATTATATTGAGGATAAATGTCCAACCCAAGGAGTATATTTTCTATGATTTCATTTATATGAAATTCAAGATCAGGAAAAACGAATCTTGGCAATAGAAATCAGAATAGTGGCTACTTGAGAGGGAAAAGGAGGGGGCACCAGGTAAGTGTTGATTTAAAAGTGCACCAGGGCGCTTCTGAGATGATGGCAATGTTCTATGTCTGTAATATCCAAAATGGTAGCCACTCCCTCATTAAATAAATTTCAAATTCAGTTTTTCAATCATACCACATTTCTGCTACTCAATAGCCATGTGTGACTTGTAGCTGCTAAAATGGACAGCAAAGACATAGAACATTTCCATCATCACAGAAAGCTCTTTGTGAAGCATTGGTCTATATCTAGGGTTGGGTGGTATTTATGAATGGGTACACATGTAAAAATTCATCAAACTGGCCCTTAAAACTTGCTCTTTTAGAAATCATTGTATGAAAAAGACACATGCATATACATGTTTAGAGCAGCACAATTCAAAATTGCAAAAATATGGAACCAATCTAAATGTCCATCGACCAGCAAGTGGGTAAAGAAAATGTGGTACATATGCACCATAGAATACTACTCACCATAAAATGGAATGAAAGAAGTAACTAGGAATGGAAAAACAACTATTGTATGTTTTTACTTATAAGTGGAAGTTAAGCTATGAGGTTGCAAAGGCATAAGAATGACAAAATGAACTTTGGGGACACGGGGAAGGGTAGGAGTGGGGTGAGGGACAAAAGACTACATATTGGGTACAGTGTACACTACTCGGATGACAGGTTTACCAAAATCTCAGAAATCACCACTAAATAACTTACCCATGTAACCAAAAACCACCTTTTCCTCAAAAACTATCCAAATTAAAACTTTAAAAATTTTTTTCCCTCATATGTTTACCTCATAAATAAAATATGCTTCAAAACAAATATGCCTCATAAAATGGGAAGAAAAGTAAGAAAAGAAAGAGAAAAAAGGAAAGGAATAAAACCAAATATTTCAGTGCCTTTTAAATTTAAATTTTGAATGTAATACATGTCATGACCTCAGGAGGAAAACGTACAAGAGCTCTGTACAAAAGTAACAAGTTATTAAGACTTTTAAAATGGAGATTCATTCTCATTAACTTTAATTAGCGTCCTTCTAGGTTTGCAGATTTGGCAAATTATCAAAACAAAATAAAAACATTAGGCTCATCTCTCAGGCAAGTTCCTTCAAATTCTGAAGCATCCATAGATGCTCTGCTGGCATCTTTGCCTTCGTTACATTTCTATGTAACTAATTTCTGTTGCTAATTTGATTCCATCATGAAGTATGGTTTCAATCATTTTCTGACCGACACCAGCATCTTTGCCTTTGTAGAGATGGGTGACCCCAACTGTGATCAAATGCATACAGCGTAATGAGTTAGAGTGGTCTGATTTCTGGTTTATGAAAGTTAATTGGAAGTATACTTAATCTTTGTCACAGAACCCTAATTAACCCATTGCCTAATTTACATTTGCAAGAAAGAATGCATTTCAGCATATAGTTTCTAGATTATCAAGGAGCATAAGAGAAAAGCCACCGAGTATTCTAGGTCAAAATAGTCTTGCACACCAAGATAAACGCACACCCTCCATCACAATGAACAGAGCAGAATGCATCAGAAGAGCTCTGTGACCTTGGGCAACTTCTTACCCTCACTGAGCCTCAGTCTCCTCACTTCCTGCCTTCTGTGACTGCCAGACAGGGTTATTATCTCCCTTATATTCGTTTTCACCACAAGACATTGCAACCACTGGAAAAGTACAGAGTACACTTGTCCTGTCATTTAGTACCAAGCACACCATTCCCTCTATGAGTCTATGAGATGGCAAAGTGCATGTTTATTTCCTTTGGCCATTGCCTGGTCTGCAGAAAATCTAAAAAGGGATTTGTTGAATACGTGAATCAGTGAATACATGCATGAATGCTATATTATCTATTGCCGTGTAACACATTCCTTTAAAATGTAGTTGTTTGAAACAACGCACATTTCTTATCATCCCATTTCTGAGGGTCAGGAATCTGGGTACAGCTTAGCTGAGTCTGCTTCTTCGGTGTCTCTCACAGGCTGCAAGGAAGGTGCTGGCCAGAGTCACAACCCTCCCAACTAGGGCTGGATCTGTATCCAAGCTCACTCAGCGGTGGTTGGAAAGATTCAGTTCCTTGTGGGCTGTTGGACTGAGGTCTTCGCTTCCTTCCCATGTGAGACTTTCCAACTTGACAGCTTGCACCAGCAAGAGAGAGTCTGCTTGCGAGAGGGCAGTTACACATTTTTCTAACCTAATCACCGAAGTGACATTCCATGGTTTTTGCTGTGTCAGATTTGTTAGGAGCAAGCCACTAGATCCAAGCCTCATGCAAGAAGAGATTACACAAAGTCATGAGTACCAAGACACAGACAATTAGGGGCCTGTTAGATGCTGCCTACCACAAATGTCTCCTTCACAAGACTATGAGGAAGTTCAAAATGAGACAATGTGGAACAAAGTTCTGATAGGACTGCCGTTTTCTCTTTCTAAATTGTTCTTTCCCCTTTGAAGATACTGCCCCTACGTCCTTCTCATTTCTTAGGTTTCAGCTTACATGGCTCCACCTCCAGGGAGCACTCACTGAATATGAAAGCGGGATCACTGACCCATTCTTAACCTATTATCCTTTCATTTTCTTTTCCGCACAAATTACCATCTATCTTTTTTATTTCTCCTTCCTTTATTCCTTCCTTTTCTTTCTGTTCTTTCTTTCTCTTTTTCTTTCCTTCTTTGTTTCTTTCTGTCTTGCTTTTTTTCCTTCCTTCCTTCTTTCTCTTTCTCTCTTTCTTTCTTGCTTTCTCTCTTTCCCTTTTTTTTTCTCTCTCTTTATATATATTTCTTTCTTTCTTTCTGCATATGATCAGTTTCTTCCACCAGGAAATCAGCTCTGTGAGGGCAGGAGCTGGCCTGTCTGATTCACTCCTCGCTCTCCAGTGCCTCACATATAGTAGGCCTCAAGAAATAGGTGTTGACAAATTGTATTGCTATCTAACATTGCAATTCGTTGGCTTTGTAAAATTAGTGCCAGTTGGAGAGCTAGTACTTGTGATAGTTTTTCAGAAGTTTAGAATCTGAGCTGTGCCAGTATAGTGGACTCTTTCTTGTTCTGAGATTAGAGAGTATACATCCCAATGAAGCAAACTAATTTGGGCTACAAGTTATTAGTAAACTACAGTGACAAATATGGACTACCTCAGTTTGGAAGGTAAGACAATATTAAGGCACCATCACACACATGATACTGACATTTGAGATTTTTGCCATCTCCCTACCTGGCCTTCTCCAGACTTCTTTATACCTCTAAAGAAGGCAGCAGCCTTACACCTCTGTGCCATCCCTCTCAGCTCCACCCTCTGCTCCAGAAGCAAGGGCTAAATTTCCCAGTGGTGTAGTAGCCACCATTTAGTGAGTGAGAACTACATGCCGGGCATTGGCTAAAGATTTTACATATGTCCTTCCTGATTCTCATCACAACTTTTATATAGGAGACTGAAATACGGATAAAGTAAAATCAAAACTTCAGGGCCATCAGAATTGGAAGGCCAAAGTAATTCCACTATGCACTGTATTCATCACTCACTCACCAAGCCCACTTTCCTCTCCAACATAGATTTTAAAAGACTAGAGATGAGGGAATGAGCAGGTCTTGCTTGTGGTCATGGTTATATCTCTAATCATGTCACCTTAGACATGTCATTTCTGCTAGTCAATGTCTTTGAAAGAGGTCTATTAGAATCTCAGTTCAAACAGCTCACAGATACTGGACTGTCAGAAGCCTGGGCCCAGATGGCTATCTCATGCCTGTGCCAAATTCCTCTTCCCTTCCAAGCCTGCAAACTAAAATGTGTCATGATCTAGAATATGGTTTTTGTGCAATTTTGCTCAGGAAAGTATACAACTCAGTGGCAAAATAATAGCTCTGCAGTGGAAGAACAGAAAGAGACCTCTGCAGGAGAAAGTGGTTTTGTTTCTCCTGCAGTGTCTGGTTTCCCAGTCTGGTGCAACCCTGAAGGTACCCTCTGAAGGAGTGGCCTACAGAATATTCATGGCAGAATGTTTATTGGCCCCATCTTAGTTGTCAGTGTCCCGGGACACCAAGCTTAGTAAGGAATGAGCATGTCCCTGCGGTGGACCTGCCACTCCAGCTATATTATCCAATCACAGGAAGTGAGACAGGGTGAGCAGTGTAAGAGGCTGAGAGGAGCTCAGTATTGGACTAGAATACTATTCACATCTTTCAGCTGGATAATTTGATGTTTTAGAGGCTGTGCTGTGCATTGTAGGATGTTTAGCAGCGTCCCAAACTTCTACTCACTAGATATCAGTAGCACAACCTTCTATTTGTGACAACAAAAATGTCCCCAGGCATTGTCACATGTCACTAGGAGATGTGGCAGAGGCTAAATCACCACCAGCTGGGAAGCACTAGACCAGGGGTAGGGATGTGATGTCAGTCATGGTAGGCCAGATATGCTATAGCAACAACCCCATCATCTCAATAGCTAAAAAGGCCATCATGAAGTGACAGAATTACTGTACTGCACAGATACTTCATAGATTCACAGTCTGCTTCAGACACGCTGGCTGATGAGCCAATGTGTCCAATATCATGAATTGCCATGCCAGAGGGAATAGAGTGCTCTGAAGGGGCTCAAACCAGAAATTAAATGCTTTATGCCATAAGTTTCATATCACTTGCTCTCACAACCCACTGGCCGGAATTAGACTCACTCAATACAAGGAGAGCTGAGAGTATAGCCTTACCACATGCCCAGCGGAGAGGAGAACCAGAACTACTTGGCAAGCAGCATTAATGGCCACCACAGTTGCAAAGAAGGTCTCCCTTCCTTGTTGATGTAGAATGAGAAAGTGTTAAAGGCAGGATGTACAAAGCTACTCAGCACTTGCAGAAAATAACAATGGTAATAACATTGAGGTGATAGTGACTACAATTTGGATTATGCTTATTATGTATCAGACAACTTAATTCTCACACAACAACCCAATAAGGTAAATACTTTTTTTCTTTTCATTTTAAAGATTGTGAAATTGATACGCAAAATGCTTAAGTAACTTGCCTAAAACCACACTAGTGAATAGCAGACCTGAGATTTGATCAGAGGTCTCTCTGATACTAAGGCTGAGCTCTTAAGCTTCACTTTATAAATCAGTTTGGCTGGTGTGTAAACCACCTTCTCTCATTATGGGGTTGAATGAGCAAGTTATCTCCCCTATAACCTGCTCTGCAACTTTGTGGTTTCAGTTAAGGGCATTTGCAGATGCCTTCTATCCTTCCACTCCCTGACAATTTTTCTTAATGGATTCCACCATTCCTAGAGCATTTGGAAGAAACCCTTAGTCACTTGGTCGTGAGGGTGATCATGCTCAGAGAAACAAATGAAATCTGTTTCCAAATATTGTAAGACAGCACTGATCTCCACATCAATTTAGGTGCTAAGAAAACCGACACACTAAAATCAGGTGGTGGAGTCAGCAGTGTGAATCTTTTAGATGCTGTGACCACCCCACTTGAGGTAGATCCAGATGCTAAGGCCAAGGGGTTAAATACAAAAGCATGCAATGATGGAAAGAATTAGCATTTATGCTAGGGGTTAGTATAAGTGTGCATTATCTTATGTAGATAGTGTCAGGACCATTTTAGAGATAAGAAAACTAAAGTTGTAAAAAGTTAACTAACCAAGGTCACACAACATGTTTTTGGAGGGATTCCAGATTTCTTCCAAATTGCGAGCATTTATCCACACTATTGGACACAAGAGGCTGCTTAAGTTTTGAGCATACCCTCTCATCTCTTTCTAGTTTTGCCCCTGCACCCAAGTCAAGCTTACAATATTTATGTTAAAGATAACAGAGAATAAAACACAGATATTTATTTCACTTTCTTCTTCCTTTGGTTAAAGGGTTTATCTGAGAGTATTAAGCACAAGCAGCCAGGCTTTGCCAAGAAGCTTCCAGAATGAGATAACTCAGTCACTTATATTATTATCATTAAGAGAACATTTACATTTAGAAATGAAACAACAATGAGTCCAAAATCTCTCACAAGCTCCAGCTCTAGTTTTCAATGCCATATTCGAGGTGGGTGCTAAAGACCTTTGGTAACAATTATTTGTAAAGAAGGAAGTTAAGGAAATGAAGATGTAGCCAGAAAAGGGAAAACTGAGATTTGGCTCAGTATCTTCCAGAAAAATTAAATGAATTTATTTAAGGAAAATGTGAGATGAGTCTTAGATGTATGAAATTTTCCTAATTAGATTGTAAACAGATTGTTAAAGGTAATAAGGAACATATAACATCTACCTCTCTGCAGATGTCCAGGAAGCGGACAGTCTTTATTGGGGGAAAGAACCCAGGTGGTAGAAAGAACATAGACTTTGCTAACAGACCCTTTTGGATTTGAATTTCAGCTCTGCACATTTATTATATCGGTGCAAAAGTATTGCTGGCTTTGCCTTTAAATAATTGCAAAAACCACAATTACTTTTGTACCAGCCTAAATATTAACTGTATGACCTTGGCCAGTGACTTCACCTTGATAAGCCTCATTTTCCCTACCTGAAAAATAACAGTGCCATGTGCTTTATTGGCCTCATAGAGTTATAAACATAAGAAAAGAACGTAAAGTATATATGGCCATTTCTAATCTTATAAGAGCTAAGCAAACACAAGTTGAACCAAAATTGAGTTTGTGTCATTTCTTAAAATCTACTCTTTCTCCTGAACTTACAGAAAAAGAACAAGACCATCAGGCAGAACATTTTCATTTTAATGTCACTCTGGGTATAAGTGAGCTAAGTATTTGGGGGGGAAGCATCGTCAGAATTTCCATTTCCTGTATCCAGTTCCCATCAGATGAATCACAAACTCCCAGAATGGAAATGTTAGTTTCTAAGTGAATGTTAGTCGTGTCCCTCAAGACATTGGTTATAAAAGGCCTCCATGGTTTTCTCTTTCAATGTTGTATTAGTATTATAATTTTCAAAATAATTCCTCTAAATGAGAAAAAGTAGGAAGCGCCACATCTCCACAGGTGCCTCTTTAACAGGGTATTGCCCACTTTCACAGGCAGCTGTTGAGAATGACTATTTCTTTTGTTGAAGAGGCTACCCATCTTAGAGTCTGTGACTATTGCTATGGAGACAACTGCGAAATCAGAGGATAGCTGGATATCGGGCCTGTAAAATCAACAGTATTCCGCAGATTTCTCACCAACTTAAAATGTTCTTACAAATTATTTTTTCCCGCTTTGAACTTCTGATAAATGAAATTATATCTACCCTCTTGTGTCTGCCTTCTCTTGATCAACTTCACATCTCTGAGATTTATTTATATTATGCAAGTAACAGTAGTTTGTTCTCCTTCACTGCTATGCAGTATTTCGGTGTGTGTGTGACTAAACCACAAGGTATTTATTCATTCAGCTACTATGAATAAAACTGTTCTGAAATACTCCTATACATGCTCTTTGATGTATGCTAGCACTCAATTCTTATTTCTTTTGGAAAGATGCACAGGAATGGAATTCTGGAGCTAGGTATTTAGATATCTATAAGTAGATACTCAACTTTAGTAAAGAGTGCCAAGAAGTTGTCCAGGGTGCTTTTAATAATAAGTGCAGCTACCAGCAATCTAAGATAGTATAGATGCTTCCTGTTTTCGCCTCCAAAATAGGCCTTACCATGTGATCTTAAAGCAATGACTTCTTTTTAAAGAGTTGCTTGCAAAAACCTGTACAAGTCCATGTAACTCCCAAATGCATACCAATGCCAAATAGAAACTTGAATAGAGCAAGAATTTGACTCTGTTGTGGAAAGTTTTACTAATCTTACTGTGCCATTAAGAAAGGAGAATTTTTGTCTGAGGGTTTGTTGGTTGGTAGGAAATAGAAGGGTTAATTACTTTTGGTAAATAGTATTTTTGCTTCCTTTGGCCAGAATCCTTTATTATTTATCATTAGCAATTGATCAATACACTTAATGGGTCACTCAAAGCTATTGCACATTCCCTGAATAACCAGACACTGAGCAATCTTGGATTCCTGTAATTAAAGATAAAGGAAATTAGCTTTCCTAGTAGAGATAATTCCATGTCTCCTCTAGTGAGGACTGAGTCCATGGCCCCTGACATAAGGGGGTAAATACTCAATACACCTGATATTTGTGTCTAAGGCCTGGTCTACTGAGAAACTCAGGGTTGTTCTCATTCAGTCCAAGGGGTGTGACTCTCTCATTTAGTCTGGAACCAAAGTGTTATTACAAATTTGAATATAGGAAAGTCGAGGAGGTGCAAATATGTTACTTATGCTATGAGGAGCAATGAAGGAAATTCTTCCAGCCAAATGAATTCAAAAGCTCTTTATGGACCCGAAGTGGACAACTCTGTCCCTGTTGTCCTTTCCAAGGTGGATCTATGCCAGGCTGGAGTTACCAACAATAGCAGCAGGCAGTGACTGCCCAGAGGCTACTCATCCCTCCATCCTTTAGTTATCCAAGGATAGAGCTTTAAAAATATCTCCTGTGTTCCTCCTTCACCCTGTTGATCCCCTCATCTTTTCCTTCTGTGATCTGCCTTTAGTCAGAGTAGCATTCTTCACCATAGGCCATCAGCCTCTTCCTTTCTCAGTGATCAGGGAGCGGGCGGCTTGACACCCTGTGATGAGCCTAGTGTCGAAAGCCAGACTGTGGCGGATTCTAGCAATGTGACCTTGGATGAACTGCTTATGACTCTATGCCTCAGTTGCCCTGTCTTTGAAATGGAGAGGAGTGATAATGCCTGCTAGGAGGGCAGTGAGTGTCAGGTGAGATCCTGTAGAATGTCATCATAAATGTTTGCCTTGGCCACTGCTGCCATGAGTGAGGGCAACTCCTCTAAAGCACTGATTTAGGAGCAGGACCTGGTGTATTTTTTCAGCAGTTAGCCCAGACTTGCTCATGAGCTTCCCACATAGTATGAACTACGTAAATAATAACAATAGCAAATGTACCAGTGCTTCCTATATGCCAGCAGTGTCTAAACATTTTGCACATATTAACTCATTTTATCATCATGCAACCCCACGAGATGGGTGCTATTATCATTCTTGCTTTAATGGTTGAGGAAACTGGGTTGTTAAACTGTTCAAGATCACAGAGCTAATTGGTGCAAGAGCCAGGGTTCAAACCTAGAAGGTCTAGGCCTGCTATACTAACTTTTCCTTTGAACATTTATGGGATAATTGATCCAGGCTGAAGATTATTGTTAGGAATTAAATGTACAGAGAAATATCTAAACCTGCACTGTCCAGTACCATAGCCATTAGTCATGTGTCACTTATCCAACTTTAATTACAATTTACTCAAAATAGGAAGTAATTCCTCTATCACACTGGCCACATTTCAGATGCTCACCAGCCACTTAGAGCTATAAACTACCATCTTGGACAGTGCAGGTGTGGACTGTTTCCATCATTGCAGACCGTTCTATTAGATGTTACATTTTTAATAAAGGAAATAAGAGAGAGAAGTTCAAGTTGGGTTTTGAGAAGATTGGGAATCCCAAGGCTGGTAGTCCAGAAGTATGAGAAAGGAGTAAGCACAGACAACTGGAAGTCTTCCAGCAGGCAGACAGGCTGGCCAGGCCACCTGGGGAGCCTGGGGCTCACTAGCACAGAGAACTCTCACTGCAGTCAGACATGCCTGGAGTCCAAACCCAGGCTCTGTCAAGAATTAGCCATGAAATTCAAGCAGATCATTTTGCATCTATTTCCCCAAGTGTGTTTCAGCTTATCCTAAGGATAACTGAGGGGCTGTTGGAGGGTTTTTCAGCAGTGGAGAGGTATGATCAGAATCTATCTTTTGAAGGTTTCATGGAGAGGAAGAGAGAAATATGAGTTGGGGAAATGAGGAAGCTGGTTCTCATGTGTGGGCCCATGGACTGGTGACAGTTCTTGGCAGAGTTTTCACTGATGCATTGCTAAATGAGGAAGGTAAAGACTGAGTGTGAGTGATGCATGACACCACGTGTATGAGAATACCAACAGTCACAATTGTACTTTCTTGAGGACGCTTTATTATTTGAAAACTACTGCTTTTCCACCTTTTTTGGCACTAAAATTGCTTTTGTTTATGAAATAATGTTCACAGTAGGATATTAAATAGTAGGCATTTTTTCATGTCATTACCAGACAAAATAAATGTCTGTGTGTGTCACTCGATTCGTTTGTTTTTAAACTGTTATTGTTTCTTAGTCCATGCAATTCCCAAATCTGGGAACTTCTGAGCTGCATGCCATCGCCATGGTGCCCAGGTGAGAGCTGATGCGTTCATAGGTAAAAGGGAGGCAGGTTTCAGAGTGACTGAGATAAAAGCTTGTAGACATATAGACCAGGAAAGAAATCCAAGAGGAAGGAATATAGGAAAGGCAGTAGTCTCCAAAGAGCCCATGGTGAATGAAAGTGCAGCACAGGCAGTGAAAGAGGACCTTTAGCCCTGCTGCAGTGGCATCCCTGTTTCTGTTTTGCCCGTTTCAGGGGAGCTCCTGAGCATTCTTCCTGAGTGCACATACACCAAGGTTAAGTGTTTGCAGGGAAACAGCTGGCGTCCATCTCACTGCACCAGCAAGCCACAGGCACAGCTCCCTTGGACACTGCAGTGCCCACCTGAGGCCACCTGAACTGTGACACTCTCCATCCAGTGGTCTTCCTCCACCCTGCCTTGAGCATGTGGCTCTGAGGCAAAGACTCTCCAAAGCCTTCCACTGAATTCTGACTCTCTGAGACCATGGGCTACCTCGGTGCCTCTCCAGGCAGAGCCTGTAGAGGCAGGAGAGGAAGCCAGCGAAGTGTCAGCGTGTAGGGAGCTGCCAGGCTCAGAGCAGCAGGCTTCTCGCATTTTAAGCAGCATATGCAAATTAAATTAGCAAGGGTTCCACTTCATCTCCTCAGCAGCTCAGACACACTCCCCAATAATTCCCAAGCCAAACTGACCCAGTTTGAAATGAAAATCAGTTTATTTTTAGAGTGATATATTTTCCCTTGCCTCGGTCTCAGTGGATGTTTTGTTTTTCCATTTGGCCTGATAAACATCTGAGTACATTATCCCTAGACCTGTGGAGTCCTCTGACAGCTACTTGATAAATCAAAGGCATAGTAGAGTCTAGCTCATATATATTCAGACAGCAGAGGTGAGCCCCACGTGCCCTCTTGTGTGCAAGGAAGGCTGTGTCCATTTTCCTCCACCCATCCGCAGCCTTAAGGCTGGCATCAAGCTCCCCTGAACTGGAAAAGCTTTAGAGTTTAAGATGGTTTAGAGCCTGGTCATACTCAGGTTCAGCAGAATCTACTGGCATTCGTTGGAGACCTATAACGTCTTCTCTAAATAAAAATCTAGTCGATATGAATTGTCTCCTTGCAACTGGGTTTAAGAATATTTTTCTTCCTAGCTAAAGGCATGGTACTTTTCCTTTATAGTACTTTCTACAATAAATTATTCCCATAATTGTGTGGTTAACATCTGCTCTTTTTTCTCAAAACTGGGAGCTCTCTGATGGCCCCAGCTTGCACCCATTACTGTCTGCCCTCAAAGGCTATTACTATATTAAGTCCTCAACAAATGAATAAAATTTGCTGCTAGATTGGTGGTTCCCAGCTAGGGGCAATTTTGACACTACCCCTCTCCTCTCCCAGACATATGTGAGTTTTTTATTCAGCTGGGGGTAAGAGGATTTTTCTACTGGCATCTAGTAGAAGCCAGAGGCCGCCATGCTGCAAAACATCGCACAGAGAACAGGACCCTTGCACCCTCCACCACACACACAGACACACCCCCACAGCAAACGATTACCCAGCCTCAAATGTCAATTGTGCCGAGATCAAGAAAGTCTGTGCTCTATCAATCTGTTCATGTGTGGTTATGCCTAGGCTGGGAAGGTTTGCTCTTTCAATTATGGAAACCATTGGGTAATAATTTTTTGGTCATAGTTGGAGAGACCAACGCCCTCACCAGAAATGTCACCAAAAATCTAAGCTGTTTATCTTAGATTTTCCTCAGTGGAGCAAAGATGGAAGTTGATTTGCTCAAAGGCAAATGAGCCTGTGAAAGCACTGCAACAACTCATTTTTTCTGGCTCCAACCTCCACCTGCGTCACGCGGGATCTCAGCTGGCCCCTCAGTTACTTCTGAGATGTTCACCTGGGCTTATGTCCTTGTTTATGAAGCCACGTGAAGGTGGTTTTCATCACACCACTGTTGCCACTACCCTCTATAAAGGTTCTAGCTCCCTTCCAGGATCCTGTCTTCAGGAACTTCCAAAGCTGCTGAGCCTTGAAGTGCCCTGCAGCCCTCACCTCACCAAGTCAGCACAGCCGCCTTCCACAGAAAGGTAGGAAGAAGCCCTTCTCTCTAATTCTGTGTGAAATCTTTTCTCAATGCAGGGCACAGTGAGCACTCTAGAGCCAGACAACCTAAGTTAAAGTTCAGAGGCTGCCACTCACTAGTTTTGTGATTTCGGACACGATACTTCACCCTTCCAAGCCTCCATTTCCTCAACTATAAGGACAGTACCAACCCCATCAGGTGGTTATGTGCATGGAAAGAGGAGATGAATGCATCCTTAGTGGAGTTGCTAGCACCACACAGCTAATATTTGTTGAGTGCTTTCTATTATTGTGGCGGTGTTCTTATGTGGTTGCCATTCGCATCATGTTTTAAAGCCAGACTGGGATTTACAACCGGGATCTGATGCCAGTGGCTGCATGACTTGAGCAATTACTTAAACATCTCCTGCCTCAGTTTCCTCATTTGCGAAATGGGGATTTAAAATACCTACTTCACAAGGTTGATAAGAACATTAAATAAATGAAGTAATGTGCATAAAGCCCTTAGAATAGTGCCTAGCACGTAGTAATAATAATTATTGTCATATAAAATATTATTTAATTATTACTAACAATAAGTAATGTTTTGTTTGGCTTTTTTGTTGAACTTAAGTTAGAAAGATCTCTGTCAAACTAGATACTGACAATGTTGTAAAGCAGCAGAACAGTCTGGAAGTTGTCTGTTTCAGGAAGCTTCACAGCATTCCAATTAAAGTGTTTTCTGAGTTGCTTAGGATGCAGTGATAGGATGTTCTCCAAATCTTTGTGGTCACCTACCCATGGCTTGGCACACTGAACTTCAGTTTTCCAAGTTTTCTACTGTTGTTTGGGTACAAAGATTCTCCTCCATGGTAAATTAAATTCCTCTATAAAATCTGCTGCAGAGTAAACCCTGGCTAAAATGCTCCCTGGTGAGCAGTATTGTTAGGCATATTCAGCTAGGGGTCCCGGTGGTTTTTCTCACCAACAAATATCTGTTGTGGGAGGATGGTCCCACTATCCTGAGATCCCATCTGCGCTGATGAGCAGAAGCACTTTATACCTTCTTCCCCCACACAGAGGCCTGGATGTCTATTTTCACTTTCTTTCTTCTACCTTTTTTTAAAAAATACAACCTAACAATGTAATAGATAATATGGATAAAATGGTAATTAACAATATATGACCTTTGAAGTAAAGCAGAATCAGGCCCCATCTCTTGCAAACAAACTGACATTGCACAATTTGCTTGGCTTCCTTGAGCCTGATTTCTCCATCTGTATACCTTAATTAAAAATGTTCTTCCCTAGAGCCAGGTGCAGCGGCTTATGCCTATAATCCCAGCACTTTGGGAGGCTGAAACAGGAGGATCACTTGAGGCCAGGTGTTTGAGACCAGACTAGACAACATAGCAAGACTCCATTTTTGCAGAAAATAATTTTTTAAAAAATAACTGAGTGTGGTATATGCATGTCTGTAGTCCTAGATACTCAGGAGGCTGAGGTGGGAGGACTGCTTAAGCCCAGAAGTCTCAGGAGTTCCATGTTATGATCTTGCCTAGTATGGGTGACAGAGCGAGACCTTGTTTAAAAAAAAAAAAAAGCTCCCTGATACCATTCCTGCATTCTTGTGAGGCTGAAATGAAATAGGTAATTCCTATAAAGCCTATAGAACTATATCTGACACATGATAACGTTTCAACAAGTTTTTATGATTGTTATTGTTGTTGCTATGGTTACTGTTTGAGTAAGTTTGGATTCAGCTCTTCCATCAGTCAGGGTAAGCTACATTGTACAGTGGTTACAATTCAAATTCTCAGTCCCTTAGAAGAGTTTCTTTCTTTGTGTGTTTTTTGTCCACCATCAGTTGACAGAGACTCTGTTACCCTATGTTCCAGGCTGATGGTGCAGACCCCATTTCAACTGATGCTCCCGCTGTGCCAGAGCACAAGAAAGCTCTGGAGGATCTTTTACCAGAAAATACAGGTTTCAGCCTAAAAGGGACACAGAGCACTTCTGGTCACAATTCATAGGCCAGAAGCAGTCATGTTCCTCACAAATCCCAAGGCTATAGGCAGTCAAATTCTACCATACTCCGAGAAGGTAGAGAGCTGGAAATATTTTCCTAACAACTGAGTGGTGAATGACCACCATGGCCATTTAGTTAGTGTTAATGACAGGATGAACCTTTCCTTTGGCAATGGCTACATTTTTCAGGATATTTATTTTCTAGGAATGCATTATCCTTATTTGCAGATTACCCAATTATTTATATGCAACAAATCCTTGCTAAAGGTGGGCACCATGCTTGGCACTGAGAATCTAATGGTAAGCAAACACAAGCAAAGTCCCTTGTACTGCATACCCTGCAGACCATTGAGGGAGATCCAAGTTAATTTAAATATCACACCAGGGAGTTTATAGTTAGAAATTGAGATTAAAACCCTGACAGAATCTGGTATAGTCTGCGGGGTCAGGGGTAGTTTCTACTAACTGTTGCTTGAGTTTGGTATGTAAAAGGTGAATAGCCTTTCACCAGGTGAAGTAGGGAGGGCAGGAGAAACAATTGGGACAGAGGGAATAGCATGTGCAAAGGCCCTGGGCCAGGAGAGTGTCTAGAAGTCACAAGAGTCGAAAGGTCTGTGTAGCTAGAACAGGGCCTAGGAGGGGTATGATAAAAGACCATGCCAGAAAGGCAGGTAGGGGCTAGGCCTTGCAGATCCCAGCTAAGGTCTCTTCAGGATCTGAGTCATTATCTCTACTGAGCTGAAGCCTGAGGCTCATGTTAGGGATTGACATATAAACCCAGATGGCATTGCCAGGACCTCTGAATGTACAAAGGAGTCCCTGTGTTTGGAAGGCCTTCCGATTCCTTCCCCTCACCAAAAATGATCTGCAATCATATGTCCATATTTTATCTGTGACATTTTAAAGCTAATATCCTGAGCCTCTCTTCAAACCCGAAGCGGGCTTCTGTACAACAAATGTGTCCCTTTCTGTTTGCACTTGTCACATTCAAGGAGGCCTCCCACGGACTCTGGGAAGGAAATGTGATATCCACGCACAGCAGTGCCACTGCCTGCAGAGAGCAAAATGCTCCTAATGCAGCTGACAATATGTTGTTCCCTCCTGGGAATGTGGGTTGCACTCTGTCTTTCAGAAATGGAGGATTGGAATGTGTCATCTCCTTAACCTTGGAGGATTGGAGTTTGTAGATCTGCTGCCAAACTGACTCAACCCACTGAGCCCACCCCAGTCTCATGTCTACACATGAATGAGAATAACTGAGCAACAGTTACTCAACTAGGAAACATCTAGGATTCTCTGACTGGTATTCTAGGAATTTCACCTGGCTATGCTAGAGAAAAGGAGTTTGGATTTTATACCCTTTGGGCCTGTATAGAAAAACAGCAGGTTCTCTGATTGTTTCTCTTTGAGTTGAAAGATAACAGTCTAGAAACACTTTACAGGTAGAAATTGTTTGACCTCCTCGTTCATAGTGGTCTCTCAAACATTTACATGAGTAGATTTTTACAAATGTATTAATTCATTCATTCACCAAGCTACCATGTATTGAGCATCTACAATCAGTTAGACATGATGCTAGAGAGGTGATAAATGGGTTCTTGGCTCCAGGGAGCTTTCATTCTGCTAAAAGCACAGCCAATAAACATGTGAGTAATGAAATATGATTATTGCAGATGGTAGTAAGTGCTATAAAATAAGTAAAAAAAGACAATAAGATAGAATGTCCAGAAAAGAGAGAAGTGATTTCTTTAGCTAGAATGGTCAAGAGAAAAAAAAAATTAAGGTATGAAATGTGGCCCAAGAACTGAATATTGAGAAGGAGGCAGCCATGAACTAGATGGGAAGTAAGTTTTCAGGTAGAGGGAACAGCAAGAGGAAACTGAGTGTGATGTGTTGTGAGAACACGTGTGACAGGGAGGATGGTGGTAAATGATGAAGTCAGAAAGGTGAGTAGGATCCAGATCTAATGGGGTCAGTCAGGTAGATCATGATGATGGATTTGGATGTCAATGGTGAATTTTAGGCAAAGTAGTAATAGGATTTCATTTATGCCTTGAGAGGATCACCTTGGCTATTTTAGGGAAAATGGACTGAAATGTGGATGTAGGGAGACTACGTAGGAATCTGATGCAGCGAGAGTTGATGGTGGCTTGCGATATCGAGAAGCTGTCAAATTCATCAGAACAATATGGAAACGGGGCCAATAAGAATGCTGAGCTATAGATATGAATGTGAGGGGGGAAAAGGAAGTAAGGATGATGGGCTGAAATGGGTGGAATGTAGGTGTTATTTTCGAAGATGAGAAAGGAACAGGTTTGGAGGAGGGCGGAGTCAAGATTTCTTTTTCATGCAAGTTATCTTTGATATTTCGATTAGATATCTAAGTGGACATTTAAATATACATGGAACTCAGGGCCAGAGATATGATTGGATTATTTGGTTGTGTAATAAATGCTAAGCACCACAGGACTCATTTGCATTGTTACCAGACCATTTGGCATTCGACAAAGATGTGTTAACACAACAGCATATGAGATTCTGTACTGAACTCTAGCAAATCTGATCACGTCTTGGCTGGTGATGAGCTAGTAATCCAATTCTTTGTTGGTTGTTTTATCTGTCTCGTCTTCAATGCAGTGGGCGTACTGAGTGAGAGGTGAATGATATGGAGATATTTGCATAGAGAAGAAAAATACAAAATCAATCTGTTCCAGTATGTAAATTTTTCTGTGACTGTTGCCGTCAGAGAAAACTATCCTGCCATAAAGTTCTGAAATAAGCAAAATTAAAAGGGTGGCTTGGATGGTCCATGCTGTGGGCTTCACTAGTCTTTTAATTATCTCTGCCTGCCTAACGTTGATGTTTTGAACCATTAACATTTGAAGAATCTGCATGTGTACCACCAAAAAAGTAGAAAAATTGTTCCATTTGGGATAAGGGCACTAGCTTTTCATGATTTTGTGAGGCTTTGACTGTCTCCCAAGTATCTACTAATTCAATCAAAAAATCAATCAAACTACATGATATGTGTTAGACAGTCAAAATGAGCAGATGATGGAAGACCAATATATAATTTGGCTAATTGGTCTGATCCCCCATGAACCTGATGTAAAAGATAAAGATCATGTCATTGCTCTGTCCCAATTCTGTCATTTTTTAAAGGTTTGGTTTTGATATAGAGTGGTAGAAAATTACAGTAAAGTCATCTTGTTTAGGTGACAGTATCTAATATAATGCCACCTTCAGAAAAGAGCAAATTGCTTTGATCTGTCAGACCATGTAGCAAGCAAATGATATGGAACATTCTGAGTTTGCATAAAGGTCTTACTTCATGCTTTAAAAAACCAAACCAAAACTATCATTTAAGTACCTGAACTCTAAGCTTTCTATATTTTTTCAAAGATTTCTCCACCATTCTCTACTAAATCTCGATGTATTATCACAGGCCAGACACTGTGGCTCACACATGTAATCTCAGCACTTTGGGAGGCCAAGGTGGACAGATCACTTGAGGGCAGGAGTTTCAGACCACCCTAGCCAGCATGGCCAAACCTTGTTTCTACCAAAAATACAAAAATTAGCTGGTGGCAGATGCCTGTAGTCCCAGCTACTTGGGAGGCTGATGCACAAGAATCACTTGAACCCGAGAGGTGGAGTTTGCAGTGAGCCAAGATCATGCCACTGCACTCCAGCCTGGATGACAGAGCGACAATCTGTCTCAAAAAATAAAGTGATTTTTAAAAAATAGATTTATAATCATTATAAATTGAAATGTGGTAGTATATATTACAATCTATTTTTTTCTTGTCTACAAGCAAGAGATAAATGTGAATTTGCATAGTCTGATAGTATTCCAAATGTCATATACTGTATTTTAAATAACTAAGGGGAATGTCTTAAATTTTATTTAAAAAGACTTTATATATCCACAAGTATTATAGCATTTATGATAATGTGTATGTGTTAATATGTGGCAGTGATTTCTAAGGTTCATGGAAACCACTTTTATACTGAAATGTGGTCTCTTTTGTGACTCAAGCAAATGTAATATAATGCTTAATTTCCCAGCAAAATATATATATATATATATATATGTGTGTGTGTGTGTGTGTGTGTGTGTGTGTGTGTGTATATACATATATATATAAATTTTTCTATTATTCTCTATCAAATCTGGATTTATAATCATAGGCCAGGCACAGTGGCTCACACATGTAATCTCAGCACTCTGGGAGGCTGAGGTAAATGAATCACTTGAGGCCAAAAGTTTGAGACCAGCCTGGCCAACATGGCAAAACCTTGTCTCTACCAAAAATACAAAAATTAGCTGGGAGTGGTGGCCGACACCTGTAGTCCCAGCTAAATTCCCACAAGTACTAAAATAAAGAGAATCATCTAATAAGCCCCATGTGGTTATCATCCAGCTTTTATCAAGTGTCACCAAAAAAGTCATGGTCCTTCTTGTTTCATGTTGGATCCCCCCCTTCTCCCATCCTCAGATGATTTTGAAGCAGATTTCAAATCATGTCAGCTGTATTTATTTCAGCATGTGTCTTGAAAAGACAGGACTTTTACAAGATCAACCACACGTAGTCATAGGCTGAAAACCGTTATGGTGCCTATAACAAATTTACAAACATTCCCTATCATTTGCTATCAAATATAGTTACATTTCCATGTCTTTGTGTATATCTGGAAATTTTTTGAAACTTTGTTTAAATTGTTCTCTGAATGAGGTTTATACATGGTGAATTAGGTACTATCTCTAGCCTCTTTTAATCTATAGATAAAAACTTAATTTTTTAAAAAATGAAAGTTTTACTGACCCCAGAAAAAATTTGTGTCATACATGTCAGGAGATCATCATCAACGATATTAAAATGACAGTAATATTTTGCTCCTAGGCATCTTTAGGAGCCTAACCTAATCATATCTTGTTTATATCTGTGAATTTGCCGAACAGTGTTTCTTTGTTAGCTAATTTTTTCTGCCCTTCTAAGCGGGTACCTTGTGTTTTGAACCACCTGATACTTTGAAGACAGGCTTCTTTCTATGTCTTGCTTTACACAAAATGAACTTCCTCCCTCCCCTTCACTCTGCTCCCCACCCTCATTTCTTGCCTTTGCTTTTGGAATCACAGGCCTACAGTGATTGGCTTTCCCATGATTTTTCTGGCCTCCATTTACCAAAGCTGAACACCAGTTCCAAAACAATAAGTGGAAGGGAAGAGCAATCCCTTGTTAGGACCCCACAATTGACCTATTAGAGATCCTGGCTCCCCAAAAGACCTCTCCACATTAGAAATCTGTACAGTATCCAGTCACAAAAATGAGGAAAATGGACAATGAATTAACCATGATACAAAATTAAGGTCATATATATATAATTCCTTTATTATGAAAATGACTTTTTAATTCAACTGCTTTGTAACAGAGAAATTAATAGAAACTTCCAAGATTTATTTCTTGCCTGTCTGCTTGCCTGCTTTTGTTTTGTACCAGCTAGCTGTGACCTTGGTTACATTACCTGCATTTAAGAGTTTTTTGGTATTGAACAGATGTTTGGTAGTTCCCAGGTCCTTAATTTATAATCTGGATGAGCCTCAAGTGCCTCATCTGTAAAATGGGGCTAATAATACTATATAAATACTCACGTTGATTTAACCAAAGGTGAAGGTATTGGAATAATACAAAGAATACAGAGAATTTTTTTAAAGCTGCAAATGAGGTTCAGAAAAGGCAGAAATTCAAGTGGCTATAAGGCTATAAGTAGCAGGAATGAATGAAATGTCCCCCCAGGGCACAATCCCTGAGAAGCATCAGCTCCAACAGGGAAGATTCCAAGTCCCTGGAGAGTGACGCTGACCGGGGCTGGGTTACAGTATCACTCCTTGACAAGGCTCCTTAATTAACAGGCCCCACTGATGCAGGCCAGGTGAGTCCCAAAACTGAGGCTTAGCCAACGAGGGGTCTTGGCTTCACCCAGGAAAGAATTTAGCAACAAGCCAATGGTGTTAGCAACTTTAATGGAAGCGCAGGGTACAGCAGCAGCGGAGGTACTGCTCCTTGCAGAGCAGGGCTAACCCACAGGCAATGTGTCCAGAGTAGCAGCAGTTCAGGGGAAGTTATGCAGTCATATTTATACCTACTTTTAAGTACATGCAAACTAAGGGGTGGATCATGCAGAGATTTCTAGAAAAAGGTGGTCACTTCCAGATTGTGGCCCTGAAAAGGGGTGGTAACTAGCAGGTGTTGTCATGGCAATGGTAAATTGACAGGGCCCTGGTGGGCAAGTCTTACGGAGAGGTGTTCAATCTGGTCTGAGCCCTGCCTCTTACCTCACCACCACAAATAAATACAGTGAGGAAGAGGTCATCCCCCTAAAAGAAATGGTAGTCCTTTACCAGGAGAAAGAGAAATGAATGGTCTGGGTAACAAAAACAAAACAAACTCTCATCACATTATCTCACAGAGTTTTAATGAGTATTAAAGAAGGCAATACATACCAGTCACCATATCAGGCATCGGGTAAAAGCTCAGCAAATGGTAGGCAGTATTACTATTATTACTATTACAGTATAAGAGAGAAAATGAGTGACAATTCAGCCATGCTGCAAGGCTATATAATCATTAGCAATTCCTTCACTATGAGAAGGTCCTGATGTGCTAACTCTAGAATTCTCAGAATTGACCAGGTTTGAGGCTGGCTCACTTGCATCCATTAACTTTATGACCTTCAGTCTTAATCTTTCTGGCTTGTTCCTCCTTTCACAAAAAGTGGTGATAATACCAAGCTAAGTCAGAGGACTGCTGTAGAGCACAATTTTTGACCAGTTGTCAAAAGCTCAGGGAAATCCATGGATTTTAATGCCAAACATATCCAGTGGAATCTAGGGGAAGAACTTAGGCAAGTTGCATACAACCATGTTTCACATACTTTTTAAAGTGCATTTTATTTATAACCCTGCCTCATTCCAAAAGGATTTTTGGCTGCTCATATTTTATATAAGTAGCAAATGTTTCAACTCTTAACTAATCAAATTAAGGATGCCAGATGCAGAACTGAAATTAAGAAGTGAACAATAAGGCTTCATTTTTCATTCATCATTTAAGAAACATGTCTATAACCTAAATAGAAAATGAGCAAAGGGAATAAACATTGAATAAGTACAAACGTGCAATAAGCATATGAAAAAAGTTTCAACATTGCTAGTAGACAAAGATATGCGTATCTAACAGCAGTATCAGATTTTCCACCTTATTGGAAAGGATTTAAAATAAAGTCTACCAATATCTGGCTAGCAAGGGTGCAGGGGACTTGCACCTTCACACCTTGCAGGGGGGAATATAAATAGGCGCAACCTTTCTGGAGAACATATAAGATGATATCTGTCAAAATTAAATTATAAAATACCATTTGACCCAACCATTTCACTTCTGGTAATCTTCTTCAAAGAAATATTTATATATGTGATCAAAGAAATACATACACAAATATACATCATTTTTAATAGCAAAAAAATTTAAAACAAAATGCCATCAATTAAGTTGTTTAAAATTTTGACACAACAATACAGATGAAATTTTGTGTGGTCATCATTAAAGATGTCAAAAATATATTTTAAAGTGCAAATACTAAGTTGTAGAAAATTGGCAGAATGATCCTGTTTTGTAAATATGTATTTCTAGATGTTTTAGAAGGACTGAAAAGATTTTACCCAGGATTGTGTTAGTTTTTCAAGTTGCTATTGAGTGGCCGTGATGGGATTAGTGAGGTAACAGAAGGATACTGAATTCCTCAGTCATGCATATAGCTGTTAGAATATAAAGCAATACCATAGATGAATGAATAAACGAACTGTGCCAACCTGCTACAAACCAAAAGATCAGGTCATAACCAAGCTGCTAGGAGTGTTGATGTGTGGGGAGACTTGTGATTCAGTTTCACCTACCAGTTTCAGCTGCCAGTGGACAGTCACTTCAGCCTTCCTATCTCAGCTTCCTTGCAGGGAATATCACCAAACTGGCCAAGCTAATCACCCTCAATAGCTAAGCCTCATAATCCAGAAACAGTCTTACACAGAGAATTCAGGGGCATTTTGGGGGAGTCTATGAATTACATGTAGGAGGTCCATGAATTCAACTGAAAATCAAATTGCATCTTTATTTTTACTACCCTTTACCTAAAGAGTAACATTTTATTCAATTATGAATGTAGGCAACAAACCAAAATAATACTAACAGATACATTTATATTGTGTTAACAGTTGCTGTTGATACCTTGAAATACTGTTTACACTTATCAATATACCAGATTACTATAGATATTAGGTTTGTTGCTAGATCTAGTTATTTAATGAATAGACACCTATTATTTAAATTGATGCTTAAAATTATTTTGATATATGTATATCAGTAGAATTGGTTGCCTTTGTAATATCACATATTTTATGCATTTTAAAACCTTATGCTAAAAAGAGGTCCATAAGCTAAATAGGACTATGCTGAGGAATTCTTGGCCCCAGAGAAATTAAGAACCCAAGTGCTTTTTGTTGTTAACTTTCCTGCTGCAGAAGCAAGGGTGACTGGCTTCTGCGGGAGGGTCACAAACGTCACAAAGGTAGTTATTCACTGGGGAATCCTGAAGAACTAGGAACAGAGGAGCGGCTGGGCGTGGTGGTTCAAGCCCATAATCCCAGCACTTTGGGAGGCCAAAGCAGACGGATCACGAGGTCAGGAGTTCAAGGCCATCCTGGCTAACATGGTGAAACCCTGCCTCTACTAAAAATACAAAAAATTAGCCAGGCATCCTGGCATGTGCCCATAGTCCCAGCTACTCAGGAGGCTGAGGCAGGAGAATCACTTGAATCCAGGAGGCAGAGGTTGCAGTGAGCAGAGATCACACCACTGCACTACAGCCTGGCAACACTCCATCTCAAACACACACACACACACACACACACACACACACGCACGCACGCATAGGAAGTCATAAGTCAAGAATTAAAATAAGCAATAAGCACGAGGAGGCAGTGACAATAAGCTCAGGTTGGCCTGAGTGTTTAATTTCCTCTTTGCTCTGATAATTAATTAATCTTACTATTTCCAATTCTCCGTCACCTCATGAAGAAATTGCCCAAAGACAAGTTCACAAATGTGATGGGAGGTGGCAGAGGTGGGAAGTCCAATGTTCTAGAATCTAAATTGGTGACTCTGAGCCCTAGCTGTGCATCAGAATCACCTGGGGAGCTTTTAAAACTCTCTCAGTGGGAGGCAATAGGAATAATGTGTGTTACTGACTGAGAGTGGTATGAGGGGGCCTTCTAGAAGGCTGAAAATATTTCACATCTTGTTCTGGCTGGTGGTTAAATGTGTGGATCCATATATAAAAATTCATTGTCCTGTATATTTAAGATTTGAGTTTCTGAGGAAAGTGAAGCACGGAGAGGTTGGGTAAATTTCCCAAGGTTTATCTCCGTTTTCTTTTATTTAAATTATATCTCAATTTAAAAAAAATAGCAATTCCCTGGCCCCACTCCTAAAGAGCCTAATTTAATTGTCTGGAGCAGGACCCAGGAATCAGTATTTGTTTAAAAGCTTCTGCCCCCTCCCCAACCTCAGTTGAGGCCATTGGTGCATCCAGGATTGAGAACAACCTAGATGCTTCATGAGATGGAATCATTCACTCAGTCAACAAGTCCACAGATATTTCAGTGCTAAGTAGCAAGGACAGAAAGATAATCTCTGTTCTCAAGACTTATAATTAAGGGGAAAAAGTAATTATTACCACTATTGAGATATTAGCATAGAACCTGGCTGAGTACAGTGACTCAGGCCTATAATCCCAGCACTTTGGGAGGCTGAGGCGAACAGATCACTTGAGGTCAGGAGTTTGAGACCAGCCTGGGCAACATGGTGAAGCCCTGTCTCTACTAAAATACAAAATAATTTAGCCTGGTGTGGTGGCAGGCACCTGTAATCCCAGATACTTGGGAGGCTGAGGCACGAGAATTGTTTGAATCCAGGAGGTGGAGGTTGCAGTGAGCCAAGATCACACCACTACACCCTTGCCTGGGTGACAGAACAAGACTCCATCTCAAAAAAAAAAAAAAAACAACACATCGGTCCTCCATCTTTAGTGTGCATCCTCAAAATCACTTGAAGAGCATGTTGAAATGGCTCCCAGCCTCCACCCAGAGATTCTGATTCAGTGGCTCTGGAATCTGCTTAAGGAACAGTAAATATGTCTGGCATATGCCTAGCGCATAGCAGGAGAGCAACAAATAGCTATTGAATGTAGGAGTTGTGGGGCCAAGTGCTTTCTATACAGTATCTAAGTGCATGATAAACAACAACCCAGTAAGGATCTATACTAAAGAAAACTCACAGGAGGAAACTGTAGATTGGAGACATTAAACTAAAAAGTTGTCCAAGGTCCAACAGTTAATAAAATTGGGAAGTGGAGATTTAAGCACGTCTCTAAATTCTCCAAAAGCAAAGCCCTGCGCCCTGAACCAGCGCTTTGCCACACATTTTCTGCAATTCTAAAAGTCTACATAAACTTTTTCCAAGTCTGATCATGCATTAAAAAATGTGGTTTTATTTTTGCTTCCCCCTGAGGGAATTAGTGTCAGGGGAAGAGAAGAGGGAGTGACCCAATTTGTCACATGATTGCTTGATACACCCTTTCTTTGAGCCAGAGCCGGAGGTATCCTAAATGAAGCCATTATTAACTGTAAGGTGTTGGGACAGGGACTCTGGAAGCTGTTGTTAGAATTAGCTCTTATAAGCACCTCCAAATGCCTTTGCGGTGAAAGGAAAGGTTTTCCAGCATGGGAGCTCATTTCTTCACATTGCACAGAGCATCCTCCCAGGGTGGAGCCCTTTGCAAAGAGAGAGGCTTCAATAGCTAATTGTTCTGTGTCTTCACTTGCTTTCTGCTTGCTTCCAGTCCGGAGGCTTCCCTGAAAGTCAAGATGCTGTTACTCCGCCCCACCCCTTTCTTTATCTTGTTCAGCTACTGCAGATGCCACAGCTGCTCAGCATTTGGCTTCCTCATTGATCCCACAGTGGAGGCAATTATAGCAGGGTCACAAGCGACTGGGCTCAGCTTCTTCTTACATCTGATTTGGCTCCTTCCTAATAAAGACTGGGAAGGAAATAGGATTCTCTGAGTTCTACATTCCCCAATTCAGCCTCTCTTTGTGTTTTATCCTCTCCACAGAGAAAGCTCTCTCATGAAAAGGAAGCAGGGCCTGTAGGAGGGGCTCAGGGGACCTAAAAAATAAAAAATGGTAGTCGAAGTAAATAGAACCAGAATGGATACCACTAAGTTTCCTTAGATATCATTGAATCATATGTGAGCAACAGAGTGAATCAAATGAAAGTCAAACTTATACTCACATGATTACAGCACAGAGTGATTGGTGGAACAGATTCAGAGAACAGGGAAGGAATGTTCTCTGAAAATAAAGAAGAATGAAGTGGCTGGGCACAGTGGCTCACAGCTGTAATTCCAGCACTTTAGGAGGCCTAGGCGGGCAGATCATGAGGTCAGGAATTCGAGAGCAGGCTGACCAACACAGTGAAACCCTGTCTCTACTAAAAATACAAAAATTAGCTGGGCGTGTGGTATGTACCTGTAATCCCAGCTACTCAGAAGGCTGAAGCAGGAGAATCGCTTCAACTTGGGAGGCCGGGGTTGCAGCGAGCCGAGATTGCATCACTGCACTCCAGCCTGGTGACAGAGTGAGACTCTGTCTCAAAAAAAAAAAAAAAAAAAGAAGAATGAAGTTACTTTCTATCACTCAGGCCAGGAGAAATGCCCATATACAATTAAACCACTGTCTCATGTAAGCACAGACCTTGTCTGAGTCATTCATTGCTATGTTCCCAGTACCTAAAATCATGTCTGACATGGAGTACTTAATATTCCTGCTGGTAGGAAGGAATGAAGTCAGTTAAGTCCTTCAGCAGGATGAGTTGACATTTGACTAAAAATTCCTTATGTTCCCAGGAATTCACTTGTGGACACCCTATTATAGGTGAGGGAAGTTTCAGAGGAACATGACTATGTAAACGGGTCAACTGGATTGAACATTGTTTTTTGTGTACTGACTGCTGCTTTGGGAATCTTTACTCATCTTTCAAAATTACGCCTTTTGGAACTAAGGGAAAATATGACCGGGCATTTTATCTCAGCATGATTTGTCTGCTTTTCATCCTGAAGTAACACATTATATGACCTTTGCTGGTCTCCTGTAGCTGTACCACCTTATGCTAGGAGCCACTGGTTCAAATCTATTTTAGAGCTCATAATTCATTCTAACTCCCTCCCCAGGGTCTGACAGTTTTTTTTTCTTCAATTTGCCACTAATCCCACTTGAAGAAAAAACTGGCATTAGAAATCAATTTTAGCTTCCTGGTAGAATAGGCCAAATGTCAGCAATCTTTGCGGGTTGTAGTAAGATGTTCCCAGAAACATCCTCACATCCACACAATAGTGTCCCTTGCTGTGAGCTCTAATGCCAATTCCCTATACTGGAAGTCAAAAAATGGCCACTAACTAAGGACTATGGAGAATAGTCCTTAGTTAATTTAAGGAAAGATCAAGAGGTCTTTTCCTGGATTAGGTGACTCCTGGTAGAAAAGCATCTGGAGTTCCCAGAAGTTGTTCATTCATAGGGTCATTCAGCTGATGTGAACTGTCTCAAGTAAATGTTCATAGATTTCCCAAAGAGTTGAATCGGGGAGTACACGCATGAATTCATTTAAGGAGTAAGCTGCTTTAATGCCTTGTAAATAATTATAATGCCAAAATATCACAAGCTTTTAATAATGTATTTGTTATATCATGGTGCTTATATCTGTAAAAAGAAGTATATGAACAGAATTCTGACATAATTATGAAGCAGTCGAGAACATGGGCTTTGACACCAGGATATCTCAGCTGAAATCTCACTTACTTGCTACGTCATCCTGGGCAAGTGACGTCACTTCTCTGTGCCTCAGCTTCCTCTTCCATGAAATGGGGCTAATGGTAATACCTAACTGTATGGGATCATTGTGAGAATTAAATGAAGTAATTCATGTAAAGTGCTTAACTATAGAACTATGCTGTCCAATGTGATAGCACCTACCCATACAGAACTGATTTAAACTTAAACTAATTAAAATTACATGCAAGTTTAATTCTTCAATTGCACTAGCCACATTTCAAATGTTCCACAGTCATGTGTGACTAGTAGCTGCTATAATGAACAAGGCAGATAAAACATGTCCATCATTGCAGAAAGTTCTATTGGACAAGGTTTGCCAGAACAGACTTAAAACCATCCCAGTAACTCCAACATTTCCTTTGTTCCCATGCAGTCAGTCACCAGGTACTATTGAGTCCTTATATTTAATATTTGTTCCCTTCTCTGTGTTTCCATCATCACCAATCCATTTATTCCTTGATGATACTGCTCAGCTGGTCTTCTGAGATCTCTCTGCCTCTGTGACATCCTGCAGAGCCTCCCAGGCCTGAACTCCACTATCATTCCTCCCCCAGTAGGCTCAGTTCCTGGCATTATAACTAGCAACTTAGGCCTTGGTGTTCATGCTCCTTGAAGACAAGCGACCACATTTTATTTATAGCTATATCTCCCACAGTCTTTGGCTTATAATAACCAGTCCAATGTTTGCATGAATGAATGAATCTGTAAAGCAAAATGTATCTGAGGCAGGTTTCAATTTATTTAGAAGTTTGTTTTGTCAAGGTTAAGGACATGCCCTGTAAGGTTTGTGACTTTCTCCAAAGATGATTTTGAGGGCTTCAGTATTTAAAGGGGAAAACCAGGGGAAAAAGGGAGGCTTTGGTAGCATCACTGAATCCGATGTTGCAAGATAAAAGAAGCAGGTAGAAGAAGAGTCAATTAGATACACATCTGGCACTCAGTAAATAGGCATTTTACATAAGATAAGGTGAACATAGAGCTACCTGTGGAGATATTTAACTTTTATCTGTAGTTGTCTGCTTAGGAACAAAAGGAAAAGCAGCTTCTTGCAGGACTCAGCTTTCAGCTTATCCTTTTCCTTTTGGCAGAGTGAGTTGGGGTCCTGAGCTTTTGTTTTCCTTTCACAGATCTATAGATAGACCATGCTCTGCCAGGGAATAGGAGGTGCTATCTAGTTCATAGTCATTCTGCAAGGCATCCTTCTCTAAACCACATCTGTGCCCTGAGGCAGTACTCACAGATATAAGCTGGCAGGTGCTTTGAAATCAGAGGGCAAGCAGGGCATCTTTTCTAAGCATTACTTTGCCCTTGAGCTTTGCAAAGAGACTCCTCAGTGGTCACAGGATTCACTGTCATAGTCCAGAAGCAGTGCTCTTATCCACATTCTCTTCATACTTGCACCTTAAGTGGGGTGGCTTCAGGCCCATGCATTAGGATCTTCTAGTCCTGCAGCCCCACTCCCCACAACCACTGACATTAGCAGTAATGATGGTTCCCCAAACTAGCTTCTCTCTCTTTCTTGTCCTAAAAGGGTAATGTGGGTGAAACTGCAGTTTCTGGGATTCAACTCAGGGTTCGTATTTTAGACTGAATGTTTGTGTCCCTCCCCCCAGATTCATATGTGGAAATCTGAACCCCCAGTGTGATGATATGAGGTGGAGTCTTTGGGAGATATTTAGGTCATAATAATAGAGCCCTTATGAATGGGATTATTGTGCTCCTGAGAGACCCCAAGAGCAGACAGCTCTCTTGCTCTTTCCACCATCTTGTGAAGACACAAGAACTTGGCCATCTGCAACCCTGAAGTGGGCACCCACCAGATCCCAACCATGCTGACAGCCTGGCCTGAGACTTCCAGCCTCCACAACTGTGAGAAATAAATTTCTGTTGTTTATAAACCACCCAGGCTGTGGTATTTTGTGATAGCAGCCCAAACTGACTGAGACAGTTCCCATGCTGCCTCTACTGGTAACTGTAGCCTTGAGGACCTTAATTAAAAGTTGTGTGCTCAGTTTTCCCAACCACAAACTGAGGATAAGAATGGTGCATCCTTCATAGAGTCACTGTGAGAATTAAGGAAGAAAAAGCACATGAAATGCAGGTGCATTTCCTGAGGCATGACAAGAGGTAAATAGAGGTTAGAGTGTTAGTTCTAGAATTCTCACTTTAATGTCACCAGTGAACCATGAGATTAGGTGCCCAATTCCTTCCTATAAAATGTACATATCATCCCTAGTAGGATGACTCACTATTAGGGACTTTATTAAGACTGTTATAATAATGGGAACTAAGATTTTACGTAAGGAACACTTCCTGTTACCAAACGTGATGCTAAATGTCCGACCTGCATTATCTAACTTAATAACTGGAGTAATCTAAGATAGAGAGCAACCAAGAAGAAAACCACAATGTCTCTTTATGATCAAGTTTCTAGTGTCACAAACCATCACTTCTGCTGAAGAATTATCCTTAGAAGCATGTTGCCAAGGTCCAGCCCATATTATGAATAATTAAGCTCTACCTCTTGGAGGGAGGACTATCAAAGACTTTGTAGACATGTGTTTTAAACCACCACAGATGTAAGTATGTTTCTTACCATAGGTTGTAGCCTAAAAAGTTTGAAAGCCACTCCTCTGGGTTGTGTATATTATTTAATTTACCACATAGGAATCATAGATCCATAGTATGGTAGAGACAGAGGACCCACAGAGTTCATACAGACTTGTAGAATAGGGGTTGGCAAACATTTTCTTTAAAGGAGAAATTAGTGAATATTTTAGGTTTTGCAGGCCACATGGTCTGTGTCATAACTACTCAGCTCTGCTGATATAGCACAAAAGCAGCTATAGACCATATGTAAGCCTGGGTGACAGAGCACGACTCTGTCTCAAAACAAAACAACTTTATAAAAACAGGTCATCAGCCAGATTTGACCCAGGAGCACATTGATAAACAGTGTTTAACAATTCTGGCTTTACAGTAAACTAAAAAGGGCTTTTTTCTTAATGACCAAGGTCTAGGTCATGCCTCAGTTCAATTAGATTAGAATCTCTAGGGGTAAAAACCCAAATATCATTACCTTCTTTTAAATAAAGTTCCTTAGTGATAATAAGTACAGCCAGAGCTAAGAAGAACTGCTGACAGCAGGCACAGTGGCTCATGCTGGTAATCCCAGCACTTTGAGAGACTGAGGCAGGAGGATCATTTGGACCAGGAATTCAAGATGAGGAGTTCAAGAGCTGGGCAACGTAGTGAGACCCTGTCTCTACAAAACACATTTTTTAAAAATTCATTGTGGAAACCAAGCTATGAGGATGCAAAGGCATAAGAATGACACAATGGACTTTGGGGATTCAGGGGGTAGAGTGGGAGGGGCTGAGGGATAAAAGACTACACATCTGGTCCAGTGTACAATGCTTGGGTTAATGGGCACGCCAAAATCTCAGATATCTCCACGAAAGGACTTATTCATGTAACCAAACACCACCTGTTCCCCAAAAACCTATTGAAATTAAAACAAATGAAGTGCGTGAGCCACAATGACGGAAAACAAAATTATTATCAGTCAGAAATAAAAATAAAATTAGCTGGGCATGGTGATATGTGACTGTAGTCCCAGCTATGTGGGAGGCTGAGGCAGGAGGATTGCTTCAGCCCAGAAGGTCAAGGCTGCAGTGAGCAATGATCATACTACTGCACTCCAGCCTGGGTGACCAAACAAGGCCCTGTCTCAAAAAAGAGGAGGCAGGGGAGGAGGAGAAAAAAACAATAACAAGCAGTAACAACCACTACCACCACCACTGATATATGGGAGGTGATGACTCTACTTAAGAAAATTGAGGTCCCACAGGGCAAAAGATGAGCCCTGAGTCACAGCCACATTGGTGTGCCTGAACCAGCTGATGTTTACCAGAACCAGGTGATGTTTACCAGAAAGATGCACCTGGGCAGGTATTTATAGACAGAAATTATATGTAAAGTGTTGCCTACACAGAACATCATACCTGGGCAGGCCAGGGTCCTGCACCTCTCATAGAGGGGCTTCCAGAAGAACTGTGTCACAGATGAAACAGTGGGAAGCAAGTCTTGGATTTCTCACGTAGTAACTTTGGGCAAATATACTTCCCTCTCCAGCTCTCTCTTTACTTATTCATGAAACAATAGCAAACATTTTAGAGCATTTATTGCATGAGGCAATATGCTAAGTGCTTTAGTTCTTTCTCTAAATGATATTTCCTGCCTGTCTGCCATTACAACAAATCTAAGGTGGGTGATGCTACAGCGTCCATTTTAAGAAAGACGAAACTAAAGATCATAAAATTTAAGAGGAACAGTCAGCAGAGTAAACAGACAATCCGCAAAGCTGGAGAAAATCTTCATCATCTATACATCTGACAAAGGACTAATATCTAAAATCTACAAGGAACTCAAACAAATTAGCAAGAAAAAAAACAATCCCATCAAAAAGTAGGCAAAGGACATGAATAGACAATTCTCAAAAGAAGATATACAAATGGCCAACAAACGTGAAAAACTGTTTAACATCACTAATGATTAAGGAAATCCAAATCAAAGCCACAATGTGATACCACTTTATTCCTGCACGGATGGCCATAATTAATAATAATAGATGTTGGCATGGATGAGGTTAAAAAGCAAAGATTTCTACACTGCTGGTGGGGATGTAAACTAGTACAACCACTACCGAAACCAGTGTGCAGATTCCTTAAAGAACTAAAAGTAGATCTACCATTTGATCCAGTAATCCCATTCCTGAGTATCTTCCCAGAGGAAAAAAACCATTATACAAAAAAGATGCTTGCACACCAACGTTTACAACAATGCAATTCACAATTGCAAAAGTGTGGAACCAGCCCAAATGACCATCAGCCAACCATTGGATAAAGAAATTGTGGTATATATACAATAGAATACTACTCAGTCATAAAAAAGAATGAATGGCATTCTCTGCAACCTGGATAAAACTGGAGACTATTATTCTAAGTGAAGTAACTTAAGAACGGAAAACCAAACATTGTATGTTCTCACTTGTAAGTGGGAGCTAAGCTATGAGGATGCAAAGGCATAAGAATGACACAATGGACTGTGGGGACTTGGGGGAAAGGATGGGGAAAGGGGTGAGGGGTAAAATACTATGAATTGGGTTCAGTGTATACTACTTGGGTGATGGGTGCACCAAAATCTTACAAATCACCACTAAAGAACTTTCTCATGTAACCAAACACCATCTGTTCCCCAAAACCTATGGAAATAAAAAATTTTTAAAATACTTTTAAGTAACTTCCCAAGATTCCATGACTGGGAGGTGATTGAGGCAAGATTTGTATTTAAGACTTGCATCTCCAAAGCCAATGTACTCGACTGCCTTGCTGCGTCTCCCAGGGTTCTTCTAAGAATTGAGTCAGATAATTTGTGAATATGTGTTATAAACACCAGGGTACTGAACATATGTCAGGCTTTATCACAGAAGGTCAATTTTCACATTCCAAAATATCAAGGAGGAGTGCTCTGAAAATGTTATCAATCAGATTATCCTTATGTGCAAGTGATCCTATTCTGGTCAGCCAGCCCTGTGTCCCTAACTGATGAGGACACCTTACTGAATCAGTAAGGGCCAATCAGGAGACAGAAGCCAGTCTGTTATGTGAACAGAGGGGAACTCATATTAAGAACTGTTAGCGACATAAAGTAGTTAACTGGGTAACTACAGAGGTGAAAGGATAACTTTAAGATATCATATAGACAGCAATGACAGGCAGCAACCCCCATCCCCTAGAGTTGAGGAAACAAAGGGAATGGGTTGAATTATTTAAATAATTATTTAAATGTGGAGGCACACAAAGAGAAAAACAAGCCCTCTGAGGAGAGATGCTGGGCACTGATGCTGGTGCCTCTGAGCTCAGAGGCAGGGCGCCATAGGTCTAATACCCAGAATTCTGAGGCAGGGATGCAATGAGGTGCAATGAGGCTGTATCTGCAAGTGTTGGAAATGTGGCAAGCTGGAGTCCATTGCTGCTGGGGAAGGCGCTGCTGCCAGTGGCAGGGGGATTGCTGGGATGTAAAGGAAGAAACCAGGAAGGAGCAAGTACCAGCTCCCTCTTCCACCCTGCGGCTTTCCCTGTAGCATTACTTATTGACAGAGCCCAGCAGGGAGTGGCTGGCAGAGCAGAAGCCTGGTTTGCAGAGTCCAGCCTCCTGAGTCACACAGCCAAATACAGGACTTATAGCTAAGGTACAGTAACTTAATTACTGGCCCAGGTCACCTCTTTGGCTACTTGACATCCACACTTACCTTTTTATATATAGGGCCCAAGGTCTTTGGCCCCTTGAAGTTTCTCTGAGAAATCAACTGGCAAAAGGCAGATTAATTGTAGAAAAGGCTTACAAATTTATTTAACATGCATACATGAGAGCCTTCAGAATAAAGACCCAACCCCCCAAAGAGGTTCAGAAACTTATGTACCAACTTGAAGTTGCACAAATAATATGGGCTCAGAGCATGGCCAAAAACAGGTTTGGGGCCCAGGCTCGTAGCTCATGCCTATGTTCCAGCTACTGGAGAGGCTGAGGCAGGATCACTGAGCCCAGGAGGTCAAGAATGTGGTGAGCCGTGATCATGCCACTGCCTTCCAGCCCGGGTGACAGAGTGAGACCTTGTCTCAAAACCAAACAAAAAAAAACAACCAAAAAAGGATAGTCAAAATAATACTATTTTCACATGGTTATTGATACCTTACTATTATTGCCATAGAGATTTTCTAAGAGTGGCACTCAGCAGTGGCCTTAGCCAGGCCAGCTTTGGTAAGGGAAGTCTGTGTTAAGCCCATGCATAGCTTCTATCCCTGCTACCATGGCTACTGAGTACCTGGACCCATTGAGTGAGCACTGGGGTGACCAGGTAAAGAGGCTTAGTGACACAATAAATATGGCAGCAAATTAGTTTTAGTGACAATTATAGGAAGGAGAAAGGAGGAAGCTTGGCTAGCAAAGGTGGTCTTGTTTTGTATCATAGCTGAAAATTCACAGGTACCAACCCTTAGAGAGGACAGTCAGGTAAATATTTCTTTGAGATCTTTAAGGTGTCAGACTCAGTTTATCTTTCCTAGATATGGACAAAGAAAGGCCTGGCTGCATTAATACAGATCCTCTACAGATGCAAATTTCCCCTACAAAAGACAGCTTTGCAGGGCCACTTCTATTTGCTGGCCCTCTGGCAGTAATCTCAAAATATGTCAGATAAATATATTTGGGGGTAAAATATTTTTATTTCCTTCATATGCATATTTGAATTTCCATACAACAGCAAAACAATTGTCTTCTCCTTATAAGATGCAACTATCCTTTGTACAATTGAAAACATTCTTTCCCTAATCCCAAAATCAGGGGGTAAAAAAATCTCAGCAATCATCACACCTATATTTGGGTTCTGTTAATTCCCTAAAATTTATCATAGTCCCAGCTGAGTTTTCTGTTACCTAAAAACTAAACTGTAACTTTAATCCCCAATAAAACTCATATAATACAATGAGTGGAAGGAAAAACTAAGACATGGAAAGCTGCAAAGCTCAAAGGTACAGGATGGGAAGACAATATTCTGTGGATAGCCTAACAGTGAGATGAGACATTCCTACTTCCACCCTTGATTCTTGGACCCATGAATTCACTTTCCCTCTTGATTCCTGGACCCGTGAATTCTGGTGCTGGAGAAAACAGCACTGTATAATTATCCGATTGAAAGCATCTGCTTCATTCTGTAAGACAGAGCCCCATTTTTTAAGGTGTTATCTTCTAACCAGCAATATAAATGAGTCTTCAGTAAACCATTCCACTTTTAAGTGAGGCCATTTCCTTTCAGATACTGGGGTATGGGTAAGGACCTATTAATTCTATGGGCAGACGCCTGTGGCTGCACTTACTTTGCTGTGAAATAAGTTCCTGAATCCGACATAATGCTGTCAAAATGCTTTGTCAATAAGTCAGGCATTCTGTGAGTCCAGAGGGTAGTTCTGGCAGAAGCATCGTGCACCAAGAAGGCAAATTCATATCTCAAATATTACAATGAGGACAGATTTCTGTCCCTTCGATGATAGAAGAGGTCTAATGTAACCCATCTGCCACCGATGATTGACTACTCCTCCAGGATATGGTACCATATTAAGGACTCAGTGTTGGTCTCTGGGTTTGCCTAACTGTGCTAACTGAAGTACAAAGACAATTAAAAAGTTTAAAGTAAACAACACTGACAGAGTTAGTTAGGTCGCCATTAAATAAATGCACCAATAAGATAAATACCTTAGAGTATCAATCAAACCAATTATGGCATGGAATTCAGTTAAACATAGATTTACCTGATCCAATGGACTTTGATAATCAAAATATTTTCACATGGTTATTGGTATCTTAATATTATTGGCATAGAGGTTTTCTAAGAATGTCACTGAGTGTCACAAGGTACTCAGCAGTGGCCTTAGCCAGACCAGCCTTGGTGAGGGGACATCTGCGTTAACCCCATGCATAGCTTCAGTCCCTCCTACCACGGCCACTGAGTACCTGAGCCCATGGAGTGAGCACTGGGATGACCAGGAAAAAAGGCTTAGAGACATCAACAGAACATGGCACTTTTTCCTCCTGTCTTGTGATACACTTTGTGACTGGTTGTCCTTTGGTGAGCCTTCATGTGGAACACAAATGAAATGTGTAAGAATGATGAACATGCACTTAGCAGATAGGGTCACAAAATAGCAAGTGAAGAAACTCAGGGTTTGTATTGTTAGCTCATCCTGGTGGCAGAAATGAAGGAAAATAGAATTTTTTTTGGGGGGGGGGATGGAGTCCCACTCTGTCACCCAGGCTGAAGTGCAGTGGTGTAATCTCGGTTCACTGCAAACTCTACCTGCTGGATTCAAGTGACCCTCCTGCCTCAGCCTCCTGAGTAGTTGGGACTACAGGCATGTGCCAACACACCTGGCTAATGTTTCTGTATTTTTGGTAGAGACAGAGTTTCACCATATTCCCCAGGCTGGTCTTGAACTCCTGACCTCAAGTGATCCACCCTCCTCAGTTTCCCAGAGTGCTGGGATTACAGGTGTGACCCATTGCACCTGGCAAAAATAGACTTTAAAATATGTTTTCATTAATTTATTCATCAAATATGTATCAGGAACCTGCTCTCTGCCTGGCATGAGGCTGGGTTCTGTATATACATCTGATAAGCATGACAGATACTGTCCCTGTCCTTGTCCTGCACAGCTTGCAACCCAGGGTGAGAAGCAGACATTTTAAAAGTAAACAAGTGAATGCACAAAATAATCTTGGCGATGCATCAGAAGGACAGTGAAGGAAATGAACAGAGGGAGTTAAAAAGAGCAGTGTGGTGGGGGTGATGAGCACTCCTGGGGATGAAATGGTCAGGGGGGACCCTTCTAAGAAAGTGGACTGAAACAGAGGCCTGAGGGAGGGGCAAGAACTATGGTGGAAATAGGGAGGGACCCAGCATTCCCACGAGAGGGATGAGAAATCGTAGGCAGTGTTTTGGGATGGGGAAAAACTCAATGGCCAAGAAATGGGGAGAAAGCCAAACAGCCTCCTGTGCTATTAACATTCCCCCACCAGAATGATGCATTTGTAACAGTTGATGTGCCTACATTGACACATCATTATCCCCCAAAGTCCTTGGTTTGCATTACGGTTCGCTCTTGGTGCTGTACATTCTACAGGTTTTGACAAATGTATAATTAATTACAGGTACCTACCATTATAACACCATGCAGAGTAGTTTTGCTGCCCTAAAAAAATCCTCTGTTCTCTGCCTTTTCATCCCTGCCTCTCCTAAAACACTGATCTTTTTAGTCTCCATGGTTGCACTTTCCAGGGTGTCATATAGTTGAAATCATACAGTATGTAGCCTTTTCAGATTGATAATCCTCACTCAGCAACAAGCGTCTGAGCTTCCTCCACATCTTTTCAGGGTTTGATGGCTCACTTCTTTTTCGTGCTGAATAATATTTCATTGTCTAAATGTACCACAGTTATCCATTCACCTATTGAGGAATGTCTTGTTTGTGTCTAGGTTTTGGCAATTACAAATAAAGCTGCTATGAACATCTGCGTACCGGTTTGTGTGTGGACATAGGCTTTGACTCCTTTGGGTACATACCAAGGAATAGAAGGAATCATTGTTGATGTGTGTTTTCCTCTGTGTGCAGGTGGATGGACCTTTAAGAAATTCTGTGAGTAGGCAGGTGGGTTCTCTCCCTTACCCCTCACTTAGACTCATGCAGTAATCCAGCTTAAGCATTAATTTAGGTTCCTAAGCTGCATCCCTAAGATCCAGGACCCAGAAAGGTTGGTGGGTAGCAAGTAGAATTTGGTGGGCAGGAGCATGCGTCCTATGATACCACATGAACAGAGGGACAGCCTGAGTTCTCTTTTTAACTTAACAGAGATGAGAATGGAGCTGCCACGTTTTATTGCCAAGGCAGCCACTAACTTCCCTGTGGCCTTGGAAAGTTACTTAGTCTTTATCTAGAGCAAGGGTCATGATCTCTAATATTGAAAGAGTTTACACAAATGAGTGAAGTGAGCTTGATGTAAGAAAAGTCAACTTTATTTTCCATGACCTACAGCATAAGAGCAAAACTATATGACCATGCATCATCTTGGAGATTATGATACTCTGTCATAAGAAAAATTTGACAATAAATTACAACTTATTTTTCTGCTCAGTGTATTAAGAAGACACCAGGAAATTGTGGGGACTGTGGACAACTGGAGAGTTAATATTCCACTTAACAGGGGCAGCTGCCAATCAGCTCCAGCCCCAACATTGTTAACAGATATTCCAGAAAGGCAAGAGAAGCCAAGTTTCCATTGGAAAAAAAAAATGTAGATTGCACAGGACAGTCAAACACACCTTTACTCCAAACATGGTCAACATGGTAGCTGCTTGGGACTGTAGTCCAGAGAAGAAGCAGTACCCCTCTGAGCTAAAATGCTTACTACTCCTTTCCAGCCTTGCCCTGTGTCCACAACAGACTAGTCATCACTCTGCTGAACTTGCCTCAGGATCTCCTCCAACCTACTTTGCTTATCCTGTTTTCTCCTGTCTTATCCACCCTCCCATCTCAAGAGCTACTTCTTTCTAGAAGCTTTTCCAATGATTAAAAGGGAACTATCTCCTGGGAAAGATGACTCAAGGAGCTAGTAACACATTTGTGTGAACTGATTTAACAATCAGAAGCAAAACCTAAGGCTTTGAAAGATTAGGACAAGGGTCTGATAAATTTTGGTGATTTAGCGGAAAGAAATTCTATAATGTCAAGTAAATTAGTGTCCAAACGGTTATATAAACATATCATCCAAACACAAATTAATATTTTATGCCCTCCAACCCCCCCTCCTAGAATGGCTTTTTTAAAAAAGACTACATTTTATAAAGGAGTAATTCAGTTATCATTCAGGGAGCCCTCAAACACTGGCATTCAAGTGAAGGTCTTGGCTGACACCCAACCTGTATTTCTAGACATCGGTTTTCTTCTCCTTGCACACTTTTACAGCAGTTGGAGGTTATAATCTCAAGATGGCATTCTATTCTCTTGGATCATCTCTTGATTATGTTTACATTACGATTTTAAAGTTCATTGTGTATGGTCTCTTTAAATTCACGTTTCCTCTTATAGGGAAAATGTTTGTAAGTCACCTAAGGTCATAACAGAAAAAGAAATGGATTGGAGGAATGCATTTCTTTTTCAGCTCAGGTGCAGCATGGAAAAATTAATTGTGCTGTTCTGCCTAGAGAAAAGCACTTCAGTGCTTGAAGGAAATCAAATGTCAGCCATTCTTTATTCAACGTGTGTTCATTGTTAGAAATAAGAAGTTTTTCTACAAATAAATATCACTAAAACTCTTGAAAGCTGTCACATCACAGCCTAGTAACAAAAGAAGTCAAAAGAAGCATCATTTGTCACACTATTATTCCTATTCGCATGCTAGAAATATTTTTTTCTGGGACTCATCTGGAGAAAATTGCTGACAATATCAACTTGATTTGTCCTCTTCCTCTCTTCCCACATCACCCATCGCTGTGCCATGGATGCCCTGTGGAAAATAGGTTACAGTCTCCTGAATCCCTTCTGCCACCCAGACATTCTGAGGGCTTTGTGATCCATTGTGAGGGTTGTTGGTGAGAAGGGAGAGCAAGGTTGACACCAAGTGTCTGAGGATAGCAAGTTCTTACAGGTCAGCCTGAGAAAAGCCTTTTCGAAACATTTCCTTACAACTTTGGCAACAAGAGATGATGACAGACTAAGACAGGAAGATATTTAAATATGGCAGAGCAAGAATAAAATGAGGCTCTTCACTAGCTTGGTACCTTAGAAGAGTTAGCAACTGACAGAGCAGATGGAACACTCTTTGTGAAGTTAAGACCTGAGTTTGAAGCCTGAGTCTGCCTCCACTTTCCTGTTTGCAGTGGCACATAGTAGGCACTTTAAAAATATCTGATGACCTGGATAATAATAGCAATGCAGCAACAACATCTCCCACTTATTGACCAGTTCAGGCAATTCACTAGCTATAACAATGCTATTAGACAGTATGCTATTCCCATTTGAGAGAGGAGAAACAGAGGCTCACGAAACTCACTTAGCTCCATGGTTCTCGCTGAGAAAATTTTGCCCCTAGGGGACATTTGCCAATGTCTAGGAATATTTTTGGTTACTACAACAGGGGAAGGAAAACTAATGGTCTATCTACATTGGGTAGTGGCCAGGTATGCTGCTAAACATCCTACAATGAATAGGACAGTCCCTGAAACAAAGAACTATTCATTCCAAAATGTTGGTAGTGCTGCAGTGGTGTAAAACCTTGATTCTTGATTAACTGATGGAAACTTTTTATTAAATCCTAATCTCTCTGCATCCAAGCATATTCTTCTAACCACAGTGCTTTACTACCTAACCAGCATAATATGATTGGGCACCTAGCGTAGCACATGCTCAATAAATACCTGTTGATTAAATGAGAAAAGGGATTCAATGAATTGTTTAGGAATTTTTCTTTACCTTTCTGGTCTCGATTTTCTCAGCTATAAAATGGGTTAGTGACTTTTCACTTGCGCCTACTTCACAGTGTTATTACGCAGTTCAGGTGGGCTAATATATTTGAAAGTTCTTTATTAACCGTAGAAAAAGAATGCATAATAAGAGATTTTTACTGTGGAAGCAAGAGTTAGGATAGAAGCAAAAAAAAAAAAAAATTTGAATGGAACCCAGGAAGTAGAAATAAAAACTCAATATATAATGTTGAAATTTAAGGATAAGATTTGAGTATACACAATAGATAATATTAGCGGAAAGAAAAAGTACTCAGGATAATTACCCCTGAAAACTGAAAATCCTCAAGCCAATCATCCTGGCCCTAAGTCCCTGGTACTCTGGGTCTCACAGCCTTCTCTTTCTGATTATTTACCTCCTAGTCATTTAATTAAAAACAAGAAAGTCCTTTCATTGGCAGCAGTTAAGTGCTTTTTCTTAGGTCTTATTAACAGTCACTCAATAAAATGCCCCTGGCTGTTGATAGAAATTATTTCTACTTGAATCAAATGGCATTTTGCAGTATTTCTTGCTCCATTTGGGACTGTTTCACTAATTCCCTGAGGTGGTTGTTATGAACTTACAAACCTATGATCTGATGTTGAAGGCAGTTTTCTGTCCTTGTTTTGAGTGGTGAATTTTAGCCATTTTAAATTGTTCAGTGACATCAGCCCTTCAGAAAAACAAGAACAGATGGGAGGGATTTGCCACTCCCACGTTGGGCCCCCTCAACCCTGATCCAAGCAAACAAGACTGCTGATCCCTCTTCTCTGCCATAACAAATCTCCTTTTAGTGTTTTGCCCTTGGCCATAAAGGAAGCAACCCATGCTTGTGGCTGTTCCCAAGCTGTTGCTATAGCTGCTGCAGCTGTGCTGCTTGGTGGCAGCCCACAGCTACCACCATCATTGTGATTGTTTTATTAAGAATTAGCATGAGGCCAGCACCTTTTGTGCATTACTCCGTGGGGAGGAGCAAAGGATACACGCACTAATGACAAATACTCTAGTCCCTGATGGCTTAAAATACATTTCTGCCTAACTATCCAATGCATTCTGGGAAGGCTCTCTAAGCGAAAGACGCTATCAAAATGCATAATGTTAAATGAAAGGTCATTTTTAAATCCTACTAAAATTCAAATGTGTTGGGCTTTACTTATTATGAGGCACCAATCCAAGATGGACAAGGTACATTATGAAATATGTTCTATAAACAGGACATTCAAAAAGGCAAAATCAGAAAGAATGGGAATGACAGACACATCCTTAAGTACATACTATTAGGAAATCTGGGGATTATGTTAGCCTTTGCTTGTCTGCAGATCTGCAGATTAACAATATTTTTTTCTTATGTCATCACTTGCAATGTACATTAGCTCCATTTTTCCCTGCTAGCCACAGAAAAAAAAGAAAATCTTCTGAAATTCAAGGGAAATAACTTTCAAGTTCACAGTTAGCATTTAAATGTATTTCTGTTATCTGGGGTCAAAGATGCCTTTCTGCCCACAGATGTCAGCTGACTCATTGACTTCCTCCCCTACCTGACTTTCTGAAAACACTTTAAATAGGTGGGCTTTTAAAAGTATTGTTTTCCCTCTGTAGGAAGACATAGATATCGTATGCTTCTGCAGTGTTACAATACATAGAGAAAGCAGAAATGATCATCTGTTTACCAAAACATGTAAGGTTTTTTTTGTTTGTTCACTGGAATATAGTTATTTTCTTAGCATCGTTCTTTGTCTTGCTTAAAAAATTGTTTAGTTGACACATAATAATTATACATCTTTATGGGTTACATAGTGATGCTTTGATATATACATCAGTGTATATTGATCAGATAAAGGTAATTAGTCTGTCCATCATCTCAGATTTTATCATTTCTTTGTGTTGGGAAAAATTCAATATCCTCCTCCTAGCTATTTGAAATTATGTAATATGTTGTTGATTATAGTCATCCTACATTGCTATAAAACAGGGGTCCCTAACCCCCAGGCCACAGATAGGCACCAGGCATTACTGCTTAAGTGCCACCTCCTGTCAGATCAGTGCCAGCATTAGATTCTCATAGGAGCGCAAACCCTACTGTGAACTGCACAGGCGAGGGATCTAGGTTGTGTGTTCCTTATGAGAATCTAACTAATGCCTGATAATGTGAGGTGGAACAGTTTCATCCCAAAACCATTCACCCCACCAACCTCCCTAAACCCCCGGGTGAAAAATTATCTTCTATGAAATTTGGTCACAGGTTCCAAAAAGGTGGGGACCACTGCTATAAAACACTATAACTTATTTCTCCTATCTAGATGTAATTTTGTATCCTTCTTTTCTTGACTCCACCACTTTCTAGTTATATGGATAAGTCACTTCACATTCTGGACTTCAGTTTCTTAACCTCCAAACTGAAATGCTAGGATTAGTCTGTTTTTTAAGGTCCCCTTCTCTTCTAAATATTAGCATCATTGTCACCACTTCTTTGATTTAGATGGTACATTTGTGCTTCACCAAACACTTCCATATAAACTCTAGGCATTGTTTCTTTGATTATACATTCCTTTAATCGTGGTCACTTGTGTTAGAAATGTCTGTCTGTGTGTGTGCCTGAGTGTGTATTACCAGGCCAAGTTAGGAACTCAAAATTTTCTTTTTGCTCAAGTTCATTAAGTTTCCTTAGTCGAAGTTTTTGAGTGAAATCACCACTCACAGTTTTTAGCTACTTCAGAGATCTGTTGCACTGTGCCTTGTTTGCTTTTGTGGAAACAAGGTAGGTGTGTTGTGACTTACAAAAGCTATTAAATAGGTGAATCTCTTACTATCTTTCATCGATAACAGAATTTTCAACTCTGAAATCAAAGTAATAAAATCAATCTACTTTGATTGTGAACTCTAAGTTCAGGGATAGAGTTTCCCTCACAATGCACTGCATAGTCTTAACCTGCCATAGGGTTTTCTTACAGTTCCTTTCACTTCTATCTGGAAGAGAGCATTCTCCTCCAGCATCTTTCTCTTAAGAGTCTGAAAGCTCCTTTCTCAGAAAGCCTCTAGTAAATGTGGTCTTGTGTATGATTGGTGCATGTACTTTGTACAGAAGTGTCCTGTCCCTAATTCCATTACTGTGACTCGGTGCATGGGATCTGCTGAATGGCTTAAACCTGGAAGATACTCACCTAGAACTGAGGACCGGCTCAGCTTTCCCCAAAGTGCACAGGCCATGCCAGGAAATGGTGGATATGAAATGAAATTTAGGATATTTTTACAAAGGAAAATGGAGAAAATGATGTATAGCTGAATCTTGGGTATGCCATTTACTCGGGCAAGTCACTTAAACTCTCTAACCATTAATGTTCTCATCTGAGTTGAGGATGAAAATCTTTCTTTCCCCAGTAACAGTAAATACATCCAGTGCCCACATCTTGGCTTGCAATTTCATTCTCCCATAAAAAGAGCCCCAGGGCTGATTTTTTTTTTAAAGTGGCTGATTTTTCCAAACATTTTCAAAAAAATGTTTGAAATGGCTGATTCTAGGGCTGTGGTAGGCAATATACAAGCTGAACCTGGATCATCATTAAAGCCAAAACATTGAATAGTGCTGCAAAAAATCCCCCCAGATGATGGGCATATGTCAAGGGGACATGGAAGCCAACAGAAAGAATTCTCGATGGCCAAATTCGAGCAAAAAATTAAATAATATACTGAGTTATAGCTCAAAATATAAATTTTCCTAACTCCATACTGTAGTAAGTAATTGGTTAAATAAATAAATAAGGAAGGAGAGAGAAATGGAAAACAAATTTCCCATACAAAAGAACTCCAAATAACTTAAATAGATACACCCCAAAGACGTGGAGAAAAACTTGTCCCTTAAGTTTGGACTTTATGTAGTGACTTACTTCAAAGAAAGCAGTATAGAGTGGGAACAGAAAAAAAGTAACCGTACAGTAAAGTAATCTGGAAGATTTGCCTTAGCCAGGTGATCATGTTTGCTATCAGTGAGAAGTCATGTTGACAGCATATACCCTTGATATGATGTATTGAAAATGGCTCTTCACTTCTGTAGTCTTCCACCAAATCCATCAACAAACCTACCCATGAGAAAAACTCTAGACAAACCCAAATCAAGGGACATTCCACAAAATACCCAACCAGTATTCAAAACTATCAAGGCCACCAAATGCAAAGAAAGTCTGAGAAAACATCACAGACCAAGGAGTCTGAGACATGATAGCAAAATGTAATGTGATGTCCTTAATGGGATCCTGAACCAGAGAAAGGATGCCGGGGGGAAAAAAACTAATGAGGTTCAAATAAACTGTGGAGTTTAATTAGCAATGAAGTATCAATGTTGGTTCATATGTTTTGACAAATGTACCATGGTGAGATGTTGACAATAAGGGGTGCTGGGCGTGGGATAGACAGTAACTTTCTGTACTGTCTTTGCTACTTTTAAATCTGAAATGATTCTAAAATAGCTGATTTAAATACAAAAAAAAGAAACTTTCTTACAGAATTCTAATCACAAATGAGTTTATGTATGCTGTAAAGTACCTAGCCCATGCATGGTAGGCACTTGGTGTATGTGGTCAGTTCCGCCACCTTTGGCAATAGCTGTACTCACCCTTAACCCTTCCAGTCCATCCCCTGCATGAGCCAGAATGATGTTTATGTAATGCTCACCTGAACTTCTCATCCCTCCTCCCAACATTTCTCACCCTAATTTCTAGCTTTAAATCTTTCAATGACTTCCTCTTGCTTCTAGCATGTTCATAGAGATGCCTAGTCTTCCCATGACTTACAAAGACCCCACACACAACTTGGCCCTGCCTGCCTTCCCAAACTGTTCCCATTTCACTCTCCTCCTCACCCTTACTCCAGCCACACTGAACCTGCTTCCAACATTTCCTCTGGCCACAGGCCCTTAACACATGCTATTCCTGTCTGAAATGCTCTTCACTACTCTTTGCTTGGTTAGCCTCTACTTATCTTTAGTTCCCAATTTAAGAGCTGCTAGGCCAGACTTCTTTCATAGAATCTTGTTTTCATCCTTTGCAGCAATTATCTCTTGATAAGTTTACATTAAGGCACGTGGTTATTTGATTAATGTTTGCCTTCCTCACTAGATTATCAATTTCATGAGGGAAGAACAGTTTCTTGATCCTCTTCATTGTATTCTCAGGACCTGCACCTTGTCTGGCACAGTCTGTGCTTAATAAATATTTGGAGAAAGAAGGGAAAGAAGATGGAAGGAAAGAAGAAACTGCCTCTGGTACCGTCCTTTTTAGAAACTGGTTATATTCTAGAGATCCAGATCTCTTAAATAAGAATTTTGTAATGTTAAACTAGTTTCCTGACCTCTCGGCTTCCAATTCTGTTCAGTAACAAAATGAGGGAAAGTATTAAAATGGGTGAGTTTGAAAATCCTATCACTCACTGAACACTAGAGATTTCACAGATGATTTTTGAAGCACTAAAATTTAGAATGGGAAGCGAGTGCTTGCAGAAGATGTTCACAAGGCAGTTATGAGTAGTTAGCATCTCTAGTGCTTTTTGGGCTTCCTTGCAAGAATTCTCAATTAAGCTCCAGTCCATTCTGGCATTTTCTGGTCATTTAGTGATTCACTGCTTCCTAGGGGTGTAGATTCCCTGTGCTAAAGTAGAATAAACAGTGAAAAAAATAGCTCTCGCACTTATCCTTAATGTCCAAAAAAAGTGGAGTTCTTCCTTTAATTCCAGAAATACATGTATTGTGATACAGCCACAAAATCTGTGGACTGTGAAATAGGATTTCAATTACTTAAGAAGGAAGGCTCCACCTTTCCAAATTGTCTCTGTCCCTTGCACTACCAAAAATAGCTCGCTAGCATTTCCTCTGATTATTTTCTTACTGCCTTTGAATTCATGAGTTAATAAGACAGTCCGACAATAAATAGTTTGTAATGCATCAACAGATACAAACACAATGGGCCTCTTTTGTTATGATTTTCCCCCAAATGAGGTCCTCTAGAGAACAAAAGTCCTGAAGTGCCATTTTCTCCTTCAGTTTTCATCCACATCCAGCACCCCTTATTTTCCTTTATCTGTCACAGAAGTCAGTCTGAAATAAAATGTAGAATAATTCAGAGGAATCTTGAGAATGATGTAGATGCGTTATAGTCATCAAGTCAGTGATTGGAGAACCTGAGCTCTTCAAAATGACTCTTTCTAACAAGGACCCTGAGGGACTGCATTACATGGGAACCCAGTGTAGGTTTTTGTTCATGTAGATTTGTCAAACAACAAAAATCTTGCCCACCATTTGTTTTTTCTTCTAGCCCCTAAGCAGATCAGATGAGAAACCAGACATAGTTTCTTCCCTCAGAAGTTTCTAGTCTTGCAGGTGGATTAGATGTGTGTGCAAATAATAATAACATCAAGGTAGAACAAAGTGAGGGCCACCGGGATGGCAATAGAAAGAAGATTCATTTTCTTCTCTCTTTCCATTGCTACTATTTATTGAAGTTTTTTAACAGAGGCCAGGTCCTGTGCCAGTATCTAAGGTGATGATGTTGAGCAAAAACCATGGAACTCATATCCCAATGGAGAAACAGACATCAATCAGGTGACCACACCAACAGATGTACAATTATAAACTAACCTGGGTTCTGTAAAGGAGAGGGCATGGTTTTTTTAAAGTCTTTTAGAAGAATCTGAGAGAGACAGGCTGTGGTGAAAAGCCTGCCCTAGGGCAGAAGGATGGCCCGAGCTAACTTAGGGAAGTGTAGGGGAGGAGCCTGTTAGACAGGGCAACAGCACCTCTGAGGTGGGTTCTGAAGCCAGGAGATCCCAGTCATGCAGAGTTGAGTTCCTAGCCAAGAAAACTGAGTCAGCAAAGACAAGGAAGGGAAACGCACAGAGCAGGGTTGGGGAACCACCAAATGGTTAATTCAGCAGGATCACAGGGAACATAGCGGGAGTGGAGGCTGGAATGGTGGGCGCTAACCACAGACCACGAAGAACCAGGATATGTACTCATCATTTTTAAAGACTGGCTCATGGAATCCACATGTTTTCAGAACCTCTCAAGGCTGTAGTGTGAGAATGAGCCTCAGAACTCCCACCACCACCACCAATATTGCCACTATTTCACACAGAGAAATTCTTGCTTTTGTAGTTTCGTATTATGAGCATCTGGATGGTACTTCTATTTTTAAAAGAACTACACTGCTTTTCTAAAAATTGAAAATCATCTTCATGGACAGTGGGGAGACACAACCAGATGTGTGCTTTAGATCAATCCTGTGGCAGTGGAAGATAGAGAGGAGGCAGAGAGACAAGCTGAGCCACTGTCACAGCAGTCCACGGGAGATGTGTCAAGGGGCAGAAGTAAGGAAGAAATAGGGAATGAAGAGAAAGACACAAATATATGAAGAGCTGCCAGACAGAGGAGGAAAGGAGCACATTTAGCAAATGATTAGGTATATGTGATGAGGGAAGAAAGTCAAGGAGATGCTGAGGTTTCAGGCCTAAATGCCTGGAAGAGCCAAAGCCATTTACAGCAATAGGTAATTCTGCTTGAGGGCCAGCTTGGGGCAGGGTGGGCTGATGTGTTCACTTTATCTATATGGTTTCATTGAATCCTCATACCAGCCCAAAGCGGGAGGTGCTGTGCTTATTCCCATTTTTCAGAAAAGTAAATTAGCCTCATAGACATGAAGCCACTTTTTCAAGCACAGAATTTCCAAATGGCTGGCTCAACTTTGGCTCTTAGCCTCTGTCATAATATCTCACCTGGACAATTTCTGCATCTGCTCAACTTTTTTTCCCTGCCTGCTCTCCATCTTCCACTCCCTCAAGAGTCGTCCAGAACACAAACCTGATTATGGTACTGCTTTCCTCAATAACCTTTACTGGTTCCCCATTGCCTATAGAGGTTCTTTTCCCTTTTTTAAGGCATATAACAGTTTTATTAAAGGGAAAGTGTATGGAAGGATCTTGATAGAATTTATAATTAATTTATCAATGATTCTGCACCCAGCAGAGGACAAATATGAGACAGCTTTATTTTTTTCAGGTTTTACCTCCAGCATTGTTATACCAGAACTCCCTCTTCCATCTCCTAATGACTCCTTGTATAGACTTCTTAACTTTCCAGTTGCTTTCAAAAACCCAGTCTCATTTACAATGTCAATTTTATATCCAACTTAAAGCTCATCACCTCCCTGCCTCTTCTGTAACTAGTTTCTCCAGGGTCAATGCAGGGAGTTGAAAAGTCTTGGGCAGGGCTGAGGGGGAAAGGCAAAGGTCATTTTACTGAATTGGGCTGGTGACTGCAATCTCCTCTCCAGTTATCTCACCACCTCTCCATTGGTCCCACTGTGTGATGGCAGCTAAGTGCTGGTGCTCTCATGAGAAACATGGATGAGTTACTTGGGAGCCCATCAGTGAGAGTCCCTGCTCTTCGGGAGAGCTTCATCAGCTTCCTGTCTTCCAACCCACACATAAGCTCCCATCTCTGGGACTTCATTCTAGAGTTTCCTGTAGCCGGGACTCCCTGGGCCAGTGTCCACTTCTAGGATGAAGCTCCAGCAAGATGGTCCTAGTTCAGCTGTAATACCTTCTTCAGTGTGCATTTGGCCTGAAAGAAACCGAAACAACTTTGCCACACCAAAGAGTGGCAGTAGAAATAGAGCCACAGGTACCGCACTCAAGCGGGCCGTCTCCCTCCAATTCTTTGTGTTTTAGATCTGCTAAACTAGACAAAAGGGCAGGTCAACCAGCTGGCTGCAAAGCAGACTTCCAACAGAACCATGAAAACAAGATGCTCACTCTTTTTTTCTGGAATCCCAATCCCTAAAGGTTATTTTCTTGAAGGGAAGCAGCAGGAAGCACCACAGGTGGGGTAAAGAAAAGCCACAGCAATCTCCTTTCTTGGGCTAATGCCCTGGGAACCCTGAGGGGTTTCTTTTTCTTTCTAACCAGTCCCTCTCCTCTCCTTTCACAGTTTTCTTCTCATATACATCTGATGAGGCAAGTCGTTGGAATGATGACTGGGGATAATAGGACCAGGCTGGACACCTTTTAATAAGCTCTGGAGGGTATGAATGTTCCCTCAAAATTTATGTCTCCAATTCCTGAACAGCAGAAAGAATCCCATGCTGCAGAAGCTTCCTTAAGTCAACAAGGTTTCTCTTTTGCAACTTTGTTCATATAAAAATTATATGTAACAATATGCATGCATTTAGACTTAAAACATTTTTTAGCAGGGAAAGAATGCTATAAACCTCGGGCCCAGAAATCTCGATTTCTCCCTCACTTATCAGGGAAGAGAAACTGGCTTAAGATGTTCTTCTGTAAAACAAATTCACTGCAAGCTCTTTCTTCTTTACAAGTGCGGTTTCTCATTCCAGTGGAAAAAAAAAATCTGAGAAGCACAGATGTTAGAATCAAGCATTATTTTTTCCTTCCTTATGAAATAGTGACATTAGCAAACTTAAAAAGTTAACTAAAAATGGAATTTAGTGAGAAAGGAGGGCAATATATATTTTCCTTACTGGAAAAGGAGTAGGGTTTTTCCACTTTTATCTTAAAGTGAAGTAAATAGATAGTATGATTGCCTTCTAGGAACCTCTTCATTGCCCCTACTTCTACTTCACCCCAGGTTTTCTGCCTCTCTTGTTCTGACTCTGTTCTGTGCAGCATATCAGGCTTTTAAATCAAAGAGCAGTGATTGTGTGTTCGCATGACCCTTTCCTTGCAAGCGACAGATTGAGGGTGTGGTTTGTGAGTATGTCGGGCCCAGCATCCATGTGGCAGAATGTTAGAAGACAGTGAATGTTTCCAGTCACTCTACTGCAGCTGTCTCCTTGAACAAGAAGGCTTGCAGCATAAATATGCATACAACATTGGGGTCAGCAAGACCCCAGTAGTTGAACCCCTGTGTAAGGCATTACACACCTTAGTGAAATAAACTTCAAAGCAGAATTCCGAAAACACCTTCCTGGATTATTCTTGCAAACCTGGTGTCTTCTTGAACAAATTTCTTAACCACATATGAAATGTCATTCTTACATCTTTTCTTCCTCAAATTATTTTAGATCTCAGCCCAGCTGGTAATACTGGGAAGGATTTAACAGCTAGAGGATTAATATTATGAAGTTAAGCCTCTATGTCAGTTTAGTAATGTTCTGTTTGCCCCCATAATCAAATGTTGCCAGGGCAAACATCTTACTTTCCCGAGGTCAGCATCTAGAGCAGGGTTTCTCAGCCTCAGCACAAATGACATTTTGGGCTGGATAATTTCTTGTTGCAGGGGCTGGCCTGTTGATTGTATGGTGTTGAACAGCACCCTGGCCTCTACCCACTAATGCCAGTGGCACCTCTCTCCCTCCATTGTGACAATGAAAAATGTCTCTAGACTTTACCAAAAGTCTTCTAGGGGCAAAATTGCTCCCCTTCCCTACCCAGGTGAGAACTACTGACTTTTAGAGCATAGAATTTTGTCAGAAAAATCCCAATCTGAGTTAGTGTCAAATCTAACGTTGGTGGTTTTTTGTTTTTTGTTTGTTTGTTTTTGTTTGTTTGTTTGTGCTAGTGGTGAAGAGGAAGGTGAAAAGACTGGTTAAGGAGAGGCTTGATCCCTTTGTCCTATAAATTGTGATGGCTAATGTCACAGTTTATGTTAAAGGCTGTTTCCTGAATTTCTGCAGCTCTGCTTCTCTGATAAGAAACTGAAGGTTGCTATGAAATTAATCACTCTAGAGGGGTTTGCAGAGAGAGGTATAGCTCCAACCTTTGGCTATTCTTCAGTGTCGGCCAGTATAAATTGCCAATGCTTGTTGATTTAGAGATCAATTATTAATGATAAGCCTATGAATTTTTCAGAATTTTCTCCTCTTGGGGTGTATGTCTGACTTCCTACCAGGAGCATAAGATCCCGTCCAACCCTTCTACATCAAAGCCCCAGGCTGTCACCCAGAGCGTTATCTTGTTCTGTGCAGGCTGGCTGCATATGTTGACTCTAAATTTTTTAATCAGCCATTTTCCAACTCAACTGCACATGTCAGGCTGTAGAGACAGAATCTATTAAGCACTGTCAGAAACCAGCAGGGGCCTTGTGGCATCATGATTTGATATCTCTATGGCAGAATTTCACAATAAAAAATTCACAGGAGTACACAGTTTTCTGAAATGTCAGCAAAATTCCCGCAGGACTTAAAAGGAGGTGAAACACCATCAACAACAACAATAATAATCTCTAAACAGTCCTTTCAACTTCTGGAAGAATTTTCACATCTGTTTAGGTATCTGATTTTCCCCAAACCCTATACTTTTAGATCACCCACTTATTTTTATGAAATAAAATCAATAGGTAGCTGATTTTATCATCGTTAATCAATTTGATATTTTCAAATTGATTATCAATCAAGTTGATAATGATGACCTTATAGGTTGAAGGATAAAAGCACAGATAATTTTTCAATTTTAAAACATCACATAGATCATCTTAGGATATTGAGAGTTCCCTGTTACATGGAGGATAAAATATTTATAGGCAATCACTCAACAAATATACATTGAACACCTCTTTTGTGTCAGGTACTTACCGAGATATTAACCTGAAAACCATTTGGGTTTCACTTCATCTTAAAGCCATTTCTCAAAAATGTATTTTTTTTCTACTCTTTTACCTTACAATACAGCAAGCATCTTGTTGAAAGGCATCATTTTACAAATCAATTCTGTGTCTAGGAATGTTAGCATAAAAGGGCAGGGTATTGGCCTGCTATATATATTTGATATTGCTTTTTAAAAACACAGTTGCCATTGTACAATTACTTTTTTGTAAAAGTAAGTTCCTTTTGTAAAGGTGGTTACTTAAGTTTCCTGGATATGTTTTTGTTCTTCCTGAGATTTTACAGTAATTGTGGTAGGAGGACAGGCGGGATTTGCTATAATCACTACAGAGTGTTTTCTCTGAAGACCCTAAAAAGCATTCTATTAGCTTCTGCAAACATGAAAGGGCAACATAAGCAGATGAACTACCTAATCTTAAAAACAGTTTCACAGAGGATTATCCTGGTGTCTGGATTACAAATACAATTTCAAGAGATGAGAAGTCATCTGTCTTGATGTTGGTTTACCATTGAAAGTGTTTCTCAGGCTGGGAACTTGTAGGTACATTAGAAGTAAATTAGATTACAAGACCCTAGGGCCATCTTGATTTGAATTTCCCCAGTGCTGAATATGTGATTTGCAATCAATATTGTTTTAATCTATATTGGTTAAAATACTGCTTATTTGCAGGTTTCTCACTCAGAGATTACTACTTTCTTCTGTTTCCCTCCTCTAAGCCAAGGTCATATTTGCCTTTCACAATGCAAATTAAATTACATTATACCATGTTCACTTGAGTTAATTTAAACTCAAGTTGGGTTTAAATTCTGTGTAGAGGTTTCCACATAAGCCAGGTAAAATAAAGTATCAAGCAATTTCTAGATATTCAAATAGATTCTGTATTTTAATCACTTTAACCATAATCTATTATCTTTTTGGAGGCAGACACACTAATGCTTATGAAATTTTTTGTGTATTTTTTTTTTCATTTTCTAACTTCCTTTGCAGTTAGGTTAGGGCCATATGATCAGCTTCAGCAAACTGGCTTTGAATCCTCCACTTTGTTTTTCCCATCACATTGAGCCAGAAAGCCACTGTTGAGGTAGCAAGAGTCACAAAATGGTGGTGCTTCCATGTGCTTAGATCCCTGAGTGATTCTACGGAAGACAGTCCCCCATAATTGGCATCCAGTAAGTAGAATAAGCAAGAAACAAATGGTTATTGTGTTAAGCCACTGAGATTTCAGGGTTAATTTGTTACCATGGAATGAATTAACCTGTTCTAATTAATTTGTTTTCCCTTTTCAATTTATTTTTCAATATTTATTTTGTTGTCAGTACAACACATAATTATCCTTGCTTATGACTGACCTGGGATTATTGACCTCAACTTCATCAAACATACAAAATCTACTTCCAACTTCTTGAATATAACAAGAGTAGGCATCTATATAGTCCAACACATAAGAACTGTCTCATGTGTTAGAGTAGATGATACTCTGATACCTTTGCGCATTTGAACACAATGCAGTATATTACAAGCAGGACATATTTAATAAATGCCAATAATGTAATTTGGGTAATTTTAGGTCATTCTTTTTCTCCCATCTGTTTGGAGAATTTGGGCCCTTACTCTTTTTAATACTACCTCCTCTTCTTAAGCACAGATACTTTTAAAATAACTAATTTAAAAATCTGCTTGGTTATGGATTTGATATCGGGAACAAACTATTCCTTTGACAGGTCTTAAGGTGAAACTCACCCTTTTTAAATATTTTTGACTTTGAATAATGACAACCCTACAGTAGACATACTCTTCAGGGCAGGCAAAATGAGATAATGATGTAGGTGGATAGACTTATGAATAGCCCTTTTCCACCAGGTACTGTTTAATGATCAGCCTGGGACTGGGAATTAAGTACGTCTTATATTTGTGACATGTTGCTCAGAGGAAACGGTGATGCATGTGACAGTTCTCAAGTACCCTGGAAATTACACTTCCTCGCATGGTTTTAATTGACATGGGAAGCTCTGTGATTTATAGATCTCAATGTTTTCTACTACTTGAGAGCTTTCTTACACAAATGCACACACCCACACACATGCGCACACACACACACCACTCACCTGCATGCACGTATACTTTTGCTAAAGCCATAATTGCAGAAGCTGGTAAACTCAATTTCATTTTGACCTTGTGAGTTATTTTATACTATGCTATCAGTGTTTGAAAATAAGGTTCACTTCTCCTTAAAATAAAGAGCAGGTATTTTTTAGCAAAAGCATTCGATTTCATTAGAGATATTTTAAACATCACTGGATGTTTTTCTGGACTTCCTGTTGAGTGCATTATTTTTGCCATTTGTAGAGTGCTTTTTACCATGACTTGATGCTGCTTGAAGAGCAGAATTATTTAACAGGACAAAAAGGCATTTTATTTCCTAGAATGTTCATGTCAAAATCTCTAGAAAATATAATCACTTCTGGCTTGTTTTGAAAAAGTGACCATTTCCCATCAAATCAGCTGCCCAAACTAAATTTCAGAAATTAGTAAAAACTAAATTCAAAACCTATTGGCAATGAAAATAATTGTTTATGTACAATGTTTTACCAGTTTTGAAAAAAATAACTTTTTGTTGAAAGAATTCTGAAAGTTACCAAGTTCTGTATTTATCCTGCTTTCATAGCTCGTACCATAATGCCTAAAACAAGGCAAGTGTTCAGTGAATATTTTTAAATGGTGAGTTGTACTAATATTTCCAGTTTCCAGATGAGGAAGCAGGGACTCACAGAGTTTAACTGGTTCACACCTCTATTATTCACAACAGTTCAGTCAGTTATTCTCTATCCTTTCTGCACTTAAATACTTCATTTATTCATTCAACAGAATTTAACAAGTTTAAACCATTTGCATTCAGATTTCTATTTAGGTCATGATTTGAGCACCTATAAGTGTCAGATACCACACTAAGTGCCTGGAAAAACATCTCATTAACTCCTCAAAACGTCCCTGCCACATAGATGTTATTATATCTATCTCAAATTTAACTGTGCAAATATTTCTTACTCCCATACCACGCATCAGTCTCTGGAGATTTTTATAATGAGCAAGACAAGACAAGGTCTTTGCCCTGAAGGCACTTACAGTCTTGCACAGAACATGCCAAGAAGCAGATCACACAAATGTGATGGGAGTGATAAAAGAGGAGGCTTGTGATGTTAGGGAGGCCTAGAAGAGGTGACCTCGGCTGAGACCAAGAAGGTCCCTAAGGTAGCAATATTGAGGCTGGACTTTGGGTTAATGATTTAGCATTAACAAGACGAAGATGACACGGGGCTGGGTGCAGGGGCTCACACCCGTAATCCCAGCACTAGGAAGCTCATGTGGGAGTTTGAGGCCAGGAGTTCAAGACCAGCCTGGGCAATGTAGCATGACCTTGTCTCTACAAAAAAAGACAAAAATCAGCTGGACATGATGATGCCTGTAGTCCCAGCTAGTCAAGAGGCTGAGGTGGAAGGATCACTTCAGTGCAGGAGGTCAAGGCTGCAGTGAGCTATAATCTCAACACTACATTCCAGCCTAGGCAACAAAGAAAGACCCTGTCTCAGAGGGGAAAAAATGATGACAGAGGAGGAAAGAGAACTCACATTGACCAGGGGCCAAGCAAGAGTATGTCACGTTTGCAAACCTAGAAATACAGAGTGGCCTGAGCCTAGAGAACAAGACAGAGTGGTGGGAGATGAGGCTGGAAAGATGTGCAGGAGGCAGATGGCAAAAGCTCTCAGAGCTTTGATAAGGATCTCAGACTCCTACTGCCAAGGGAAATGGAAAGTTATTGACAGGTCCTAAGCAGGAGAGTAACATGAGAAAATGCACGTTTCAGAAAGATGAGCAGCCTGCCTTGCAGAGCATGAGTTAAATCCTTGCTCCATGGTATGTGGTTCACAGCATCAGCACCACCCAGGAGATGTTTAGAAGGATGAATTCTTGGGTGTCACCCCAGGCCTACTGAATCAAAACTCTCCACGGGTGAGGCCCAGGACTCTGTGTTTTGACAAGTTTTCTGGTTGATTTTTATGGGCACCAAAGTTTGAGAACCACTGGATTTTGATAGACGTTCTCAATCTCGGCTGTACATTGGAGGGTTTAAAAAAAAAACTGCAGCCTGGGCCCTAATCCAGAATATTACATTTATTTGGTCTGGGTGCAGCCTCAGCATTAGGATTGCCTTTTATCTCTCTCTGGGGATTCAAATATGCAGCCACGTTGGGGAACTGCTGTGTGTCAGAGGGAAGCAAGGGAGGATGAAGGTGAAATCAATGGTTGAGGATGGAGATGATGGCAGCCTGGCCATCAAGACATCATGCTAAGTGCTTTATGAGTACCATCTTCTTTCATTTTCAAAACAAGCCTCTGCTGTTGGCTTTGTTACTGTTAGGACTCCCTCTTTGCAAATAAGGCCACAGACAGGGAGATCTTAGTATATTTCCCAATGTCACAGAGCTGGAAAGCGTCAGAGCAAGGATTTGAAGCCAGATCTGATTGTTGCCAGCTTCTGGGTCCCTGACTACCATGTGCTGTGGCTGCTTTGGTGTGGAAGAGAGAGCTAAGGCACAGGGCACATAGAAAGCTTGCTAGCAATTCCTGTAAAAGTGGGCTGGTGCCTGGCTAAAGTAATCAAGGGGGGCTTCTTGAAGAAAGGCCTGAAGCCAAATGCTGAATGATACAGCAGACTTGAAACGGTAGAACGAAGAGGGGAGGTCATTTCAGGACTGCGGGGAAATGGGGAAAGACTGGTTGAGCACTATGGGATCATAAAGAACTAGATTGGTGTTCTGTTTGGGTTTTTTTTTTAATGTATTTATTTGCTGCTTGCTCAGAAAATTGCTGCATTTGGAGCTCTTGGGTTATATTTACTGCATTGCCAGAAGCCAGCAAAGACATAAAACCAGTGACTCAAACGCAGGCAGGGTTCTCATTGGCTGGCAAAACCTGGGAGCTAAACCCTGCATTTTGCAATCAAGGAGAAGTACATCCTTCAGAATGGAAACTTTGACCTACCCAAGGTCTTCTCTTGGAGAGGAAATAAGGCATGATAAAGAAAGACACAAATGATCTTATTTTAACTCTTCCACAAATTAGGTAGTATCATCTCCTTGGATGACTTTTTATAAAAACAGAATGTAATTGACTGTTCATGGGAGATCAAACTCCATGTTCCTTCTACAAATAACCCTGAAACAGAGCCCTCAGTAAAGACTCAGATGGATGGCAAGGTTGTAGATTCCATCAGATTCTCCTCCAGTTTATAATAGAGTTATTTATGCCTACAATGTGTTGAACCCCTGCTGTCTGAGAGTATTGATTATCATTGTTAAAATACTCCTTTGAGGTTACTATTTTAGTACTGCAGCTATAGATGCTCAGAGAAGTTGAGCGTCTGGCCCTGATCACACAGTGAGTATGTGTCACTGGCTGCATTAGATCTCAAGATCTTCTGATTCTGAAATCCATTGGTTTTTTTTTTTCCCTAAGGATTACCCCCTCTATCTAGAGCTAATTATCTCTGGATCTTTAACCTTTTAAAGCTTGGTTTCTTACCCACAAGGGGATGAAATCTGTTATACTTCTTTAAGTGCTGCAGAATCAGAATTTTTATAAGGGAGAATATATGCAGGCTGTGGAATGCCAAGGACTAATAGCTGCTACGATGTACTGAACGTGACTGCATGCTGAACACTCTGCTAATTGTCATACACAATACACATCTGTTTTATTCAATCTCTTATCGATCCCCTGAGGTAGGTATTATCATTATTATTCCCATTTTAGAGTTAAAAGAGTTGAAAAAAATAACAGCTTTGGCTTAGAGAGGTCCAATCACTTGCCAAGGATTGCTCATGTTTAAAGTGGAAAGGCAAGGATTTGAACCTGGACAGTGGAGAGGGCACCTGCTGACCATGTTCTATGAGCTCTACATTAAAGGTGGCTACACAAGAGACAAGCTTTAGGAGATGAGAGGAAGGAATTTGCACGCAGCAGCCAGGACTTGAATGCTGCAATACAGCCACAGTCCAAAGCCCAGTGCAGTCTTGAGGCAGGAGCTTGGGCACCCCCGTCTCCTGGTTGGGAACTGACACTGTCCCAGCTGTAACTTTCCAGACTGCAGTGCACCAGGAAGGCAGCATCTGCTGGAGCAGCTTGTCTCTGAAGGAGGATAAAAAAACATGGGACTGTGAGGAAAGGAGGGCCCTGCCAGCTGATGGGAGTGCTTTATGGGGAGGTGCCTCCGCCCTCCTCTGCAGTAGCTCTTGGAAGCCTCCACCTCAGACGTTAATCCCTAGGAACCCAGGGGACATGCTGGGAAGTAGAGAGAAAACAAAGAGAACAGATTGAGCTAAACCCAGGTCAGCAGGGGGCTTGCACCACAGCTGCTTATAGAGACCCTGTCTCCATCCCCAAAGTCCAGAATTAAGAAAGCGATAATCAGGAAAGAGACTGGTTATAGGCCAGCAAAGTCCAGTCTTTTCCGATTTCTGCAGAGAATGGCTCTTGCTGGAACACAGCCACTAGGCAGCAAGACAGAGCAAACTAGAAATCAGCTGACTGGGAGTTTGGTCCCAACCCTCCCTGATCATTGTGTGACTGTGGGTAGTTCGTTCTTCCTTTTTGGGGTCATAGCTGATTAACTCAGTCCTGTATCCAGTCAGGCAGTCATTTTATTCATCTGCCAGGCATTTACTCTGAGCCCACTCTGTATTTGCCACTGAAGCACCTACATAAGTAGGTGCCAGGGATGCAGCAGTGAGCAAAATCACACCTGTCCCTGACCTTGTGGAGCTTACAGCCTAGTAGGCAAACATCAACCCACATACATACATGTAAGTTATATAACGATATATGTTAAGGGAAAGGTACCTAATTATCAGGAGAGACAGGAGAAATTCACAGATCTGGAGATCGGAACAGAGTTGCTGCAAAGCTGAAAGATGAAGGATAAGATAAGAAAGGTTACAGCAGTCCAGGGAGAGATAAGGAAGAGTGCTCCAGGCATGAGGAACAGCCTGTGCAAAAACCTGGCAGCAGAAGAAAGCTAGCCCTCCCAAAAGCCTGAATGAATTATTCAGTGGAACACACTGAGGGAGGCTGTGGTGCCCAGCAAAGCTGCCGAGCTTGGCAGGGGCCACACACCCAGCCTGCGGTTGCTGCATTGTCCCTGAAACTGCTTCCAGCCACAGTCTGGATCACTGTCACTCTATTCCTGAGGCTGAAGTTGGTTCATTTACTCTAAGGCTGAGAACGATAGATTTTTCCAGAAAGCAGAACCATTATTCAAATAAGGCATAAAGTAATCTGCCTATTTCTGTTTATATTTTCTGTGTATTTGAATCACATCCTTTCTTTGCTTGACCAAACACTGCCTCTTGGCAGCGACACTGATGACTTTGGAAGAGTTGAGAGTTGAAGTTGCCTCCTTATCATCGTTAGCACGCGAGCACCAAAGAATTCAGACATCCCCGGGGGAGGCTGGTACCCAAGGATGTTTCCCAGGCACACTGTCAAGGCTAATTCTCCAAGGCCTCTGAAGCTAAGGAGAAGGCTCCAGGCCCAGGCCCCGTGACAATTTCTTCATCACCCTAGAGACCAGACAGGGCATTCCCAGGTGTGAATTCCTTTCTGCTGACATATAGACCTATTTGCATAGTGGGATTGCTTCCTCCTTGTCTCCACCCCCACCCTCTATCCCCAAAATTCTGTCTGCAGACACGAGAAAAGTGAAGTACACAGGAAAATCGCCTGGGTGAGCACATCCCAGAATGTGTTCCTGGGAACACGTAGTCAGATACGTTTGGGAATGTGGGGCTGCCTGAGGTTGCCTTGGTGTAGGATTTCTTGATCATGTGCGTTGTGGCTCTCCAGGAATGGGATAGAGTGAGCAGAGTTTCTAGTTTTTATTTGACCACAGAATCTTTTCTCATCGAGGATCTAGAGGACCTGCAGGACTGATATTCCCTAGAATACAACTTTGAGAAATACCAGTCTAGGCTTTTCAGAGAATCCTGAAATGTAATAGCTGAAAGCTTGTCATTTCCCTCAGATGATCAGACTGTGCATAGAGAGGTCACAACTTTGGCTCAAGATCCCACAGAAAAGGCAAACAGTATCAGAACACAGGTTCCTAACACCCATTCCAAGATCCCAGGCTTCCTCACCCTTGTCTGATTTCTCTCATAAATTATAAAGGCAAGGAGGAGAATTAAAATCTGGTGACTGCCCATTCTAAAATAGGGATAACTCTATAAACTTGGCTAAACTGTAGGAACTCTGTGTGCCAGCACCCACCTCACTGGGTGCTTTAGATGTACACCATCTGACTTAATCCTCATCATATGCCAGGGTAGGTATCTTATCCCAGTTTTACAGATAAGGAAATGGAGGCTCAGAAAAGTTCAATTGCTTGTTCAATCCCTGTCAATAAGGAAATTGCAAAGTCAAGATTGGACCTAAGTCAGTCTGACTTCCATTGGACAATGCAGCACATTTTGTCATTTGTCATTTTGTCCTTTCAAAGAGCTATGCAATATAAAAATGATGTCCACTCTGCAGGTGAGGAAACTGAGGCATGGTGTGGTTAAGAAACTTGACAAGGTTGCAGCACAGCTAAAGAGTGGGGTAGAGGGGTGCAACTTCACTCTGCTATATCTCAAGTCTGTGTTTAAATCAGCCCTATAGTGATAGGCTAGTTTTCATCTTTGCATTGACAGAAAGAGTACCACCCACGAGCCAGAGACAATTGCCTCTGGTGGGCTTGAACTGATGGCTCAGGCAATACCTGTCTATATGTATGCAGTGCTAGGCTTAGTTCTCCATCACTTTAAAGGAGAAGCCAGAGGAAATACTTCCCTTTGCTTGACTGACAAGTCAAAACAACCACAGAGCCTCTGCTTGACCTCTGCTTGTAGGAAGATTATTTGTCTAATTAGGTAAAGAGCCTTTATGCACATGTGCATTTTTGAACCCTAATGAGCTGTCAACGTGAAAGTCTTGCCCTTGGCTCGGTTCTCCAGCTGATCTTTCCTTTCCTCCGTGGAAAAGACCAGCGCAATGAACAGAACCTCGTTTCCATGGAAGCTCACTCACTGGCTTTTTCTTTCCAGCCCTTGAAAAGGTAATTACTTGATTTCTCTTTATATTTTGGGATTTCATACAGTGGAGCTGTCAAGCTCCTCACTCGAGGATGGCCTTCTCCATCACGCCAAGCTATTTCAGGAAGCTTCAGTTGCATTTCCCTTTTCATCTTCTCTTCAGATCATTAGCCATCAGGCAGCAGTGGCCACCTTCTGGTCACTCCCGCTAATGAAAGTCTAACAGAGTAAGGGGACTCAACCCCAGGGAAAGTGGGAGACACAAAAAGCCAGGGAAATTTGTCAAGAGATGGGAGCCTCTGATCACATCATCTCTGCTGCACAGACTGTCAGACCGAGACCCCACATCCACGCCAGTGAGGAACACGGTCCCATCTGGCAACTTCTCTTCTGAACCTTTGACGCCCCATTGTGGCCCATGTCAGAAATGCAGCCAACATGGACTGCTCTAAAATAATAACACAAGGAACAGCAGCCACCATTCATGAGGGTTTGCTGCATGCCAAGCTGTGGGCTGAGCACTTTATATCTGTTGTCTACGTTGATTCTCATGACAACCTCAGGTCGCATTAATTAACCTGATTATTCGGATGAGAAGAGCTGGAGCACAGAGAGGTTAAGTCACTTGCCCAAGGTCACACAGCTACTAAGTGGCACAGCCAGGATAAGGACACACTCATTGCTATTATTTCTTAGGGAGGAATTCAGCACTGCTACAGCCTCCCCCAAAAAAATCAATCTTGACAAGTGACAAAAGGTTGACATTTCTCTGCCCCCAGCGGTGGCTTTATGGATCAAACTGGCCCATGTCTACAAGGAACAAAGTGGGGTTGCTGAGCTAATGGACTGTCACGATTGATTAGAAAACCAAACCAGGCACTTAAGTATGAAACCAACATAATGCAGAGCAGAAGAATTCCAGTTGGAGGCAGACCAGACTTGGTTTCAGATGGCTACTACCACTTCACTAGCTGTGTGATTTGGGGAATGTTCCTCTACCTTATCAAGACTCAGTTTTCTTATCTGTAAAATGGGGATAATGATACCAACCTTACAAAGTTGTTGTTTCACATTTGGAATTTTCCATACTGCTCTGTGGAATGTGTGATTTTTGGTGGAATAATTATGTAAAAGACAAGGTTAAATAGAGTTAAAAAGAATTATTTGCTCTAGAATTTCTCAAAGTCTTGATTATGCTGACATATTTCAGATTTTCAAGAGGAATTCTCATTTCCTCACCCCAGAATCCTTTTTCCTTTGGGAATGCACATTAGTCTCTGTTTCTTGGGACCCTTTAGAAAAGGCTGTAAAACAGGTCATAAGGTGTTTAGTGTTTGGTACAGGCATCAATAAATGCTAATCCCTTCTTCTTTACACCCAAATCATGCCTGTTTTTGCTGGATTTCAGTTCCACGGAGTCAGGGACTAGGTCTGTCTTGTTTCTTTCTTATTCCAGTATCTTGACATATCAAGACATTCCATAAAAATTTAATGAATGAATAAGTTAGTGAACTAATGAATAAAAGAATTAAGCTCAATGTAGTCCTTGCCTGCTCATCTTCATTGCCAGCATTTTCTGCTGTTTCCAGTTGCATTCTATGAAGTCAGTGGGAGAACTCAGATGCCTCTGGAAACTTTAGTAACGGAGCTGGTTCTGTTGAGCTGTATTTTCCCTCATCTGTTTTAATCTGTATGAGCTCCCTATCTTCTGACAAAATTCTCCTAACCAAATCATTTAGCTGTTAACCAACTTTAGCCAATAACCAAATCATTTTGCTGCTTCCTGGTGAAGCAGTCAAATGTTTCATTTGCTTGTATATGTTGAACAAGACATTTCTGAGTGTTCCCAGTGGATTTGCACTTGGAGCTAAAGAACTCTTGGGCTTCCCAAGGGAATGAAAGAAAAGCAGCTCACTGGAACCTAAAAACAGCACTGAGGATGCTGTATTTCGCACTATTTGTGTGTCTGTTAAGAAGTGGTTACTGGGATGGATCACTGGTCAGTCATGTGACTGCTTTTGGGTGGTGTGCTATACGTTTGTTTAAAATACAATTTCCAACTCATGTTCTATGAGCATTATGCAAAAAATAAAAATTACAGTTTCAGTTTAAAAACAGTTGAGTGTTGGGGCCTGGCACGGTGGCTCATGTCTGTAATCCCAGCACTTTGGGAGACTGAGGCGGGTGGATCATGAGGTTAGGAGTTCCCAGGCCAGCCTGGCTGACCTGGCGAAACCTGAAATTCCGTCTGTAGTAAAAATACAAAAATTAGCCAGGTGCAATGGCATGCATCTGTAATTCCAGCTACTTGGGAGGCTGAGGCAGGAGAATTGCTTAAACCTGGGAGGCAGATGTTGCAGTGAGCCGAGATTGTGCCACTGCACTCGGGCCTGGGAAAGAGAGCAAGACTCAGTCTCAGGGGGAAAAAATAGTTGAGTTAGTTAAAGTCTAACAAATTTTCTTACTGCAGAGCTTCTCAAAGACTTTGTAACAGAACACCCTTTCGAAAATGCTGCCTTAGGATACTTAGCCAAATGTTGCAATCCAGTTTTTATGATCTAAGAAATAGTCCTTCTCCCAAACTCCGGAAAGGGGAAGATAAAGTGATGCTGGTTCTTGACTTGAACAGGATGATTAAAATGTACAGCATAAAGCCAGATTGATTTTTAATGTGTTTTGTAAAATAAACCAAAGAAGATTAATTATGATGCTTCAAAATATGACCATACATTTTCTTGTGTTGTTGTTTATATCATATTCCAAATAACTTATTTGCTATATCATTTCATGGCATAGGTGAGAATCTTTTTTTTTTTTTTTTTTTTTGTAGGCAAGGAACTTAAAACTTTCTTCTAAAGCCAATTTTAGAGGAAAGGGACTTAGAAAACACGTTTTTCTTATGCTACTTTTATTTGAATGCCACTGTTCCTTAGTAAACTTTTCTGTGAATAAAATATAACTTGCTGAATAAGCAGACCCAATACAGCTTGAAAGACAATGCCAGTGTTTCTTGGAAATAATCGTTTCAACTCATAAAATGAAGATGAGCGACTACGGCTTGCCACCTGTTGTAAATAAAATTTTATTAGAATACAGTGGGTCTCATTCACTTACGGCCCTTACATTCTCTTATATATTGTCTTCACTTACATATTGTCTAGCACTGTTTTTATCTGCAAGGGAGGAGTTGATTTACTGCAACAGAGATCTTATGGCTCTCAAATCCTAAAGTTTTGAATTTAGGGTCCTTTGCAGAAATGTTTGCTAGTCCTTTCAAAGAGTCACAGAAAGATGTGAAAGGATGAAGACTACATAACTGACCCCTTTTTCTTTAGGTAGAAAAAACCTGAAAACAGATAAGTTAGGGAATTGTCCAGGCCTATTTAAGCTTGGCTGCTGTGATCTTTATATCCTAATAGCTCTCATCATCAGGGAAGATAGGGATAGATTTCAACTTAGATATCAGCACCAGCTGATTGGAAGTAGCCATCTGGAGAGCTGGTTGAGGTCTCAGGGTTCAAAGAGAAGGAATGCAATGGCATTAATCTTCCATGGTCCAGAGGTAGAGAGCAGCTGGACATGTGCCATGTATGCACTGGGGATATGCACTATGTCTACTTCTGACATTTCTAATAGTTATATTGCCATCTTCTTCTTTGTACATCTGCCATGTAAGCACTTTCTTCATTGGGCCAAAAAGAAGTGTGCATTGGGTCCTCATTAGAAACACTGCTATCTAGCAGTTCAGAAGAGATTGATGGTTCTTGTGCAAGGTCATTCAAATGCCTGTCTTAGCAACTGCCTACCACATCATGCTCTGCCTAAAAGAGTTAACTTGAGATTTTGCTCAAACTGGATTTGTCGGTTACAAGAATCTATCGTTAGTGAAATACGTCCATGGAGCACAGTGTGGGGGGTGTAAAATGGAATCTCATGATTTTATTGGCTTTTGTGACCCAAACTGAAAGTCTCAATGTCTGTGCTTTTTGCAGCTGGACAATCCAGATGAGCAAGCAGCCCAGATCAGACGAGAGCTGGACGGACGTCTCCAAATGGCAGACCAAATAGCCAGGGTAAGGAAACATGGGGGATATTTGCTGGGCCCAGGCCAAAGTCCCACTCAGGAAACACACTGATTATTGAGAGCTTCTAAAGGATAAAGCTGAGAAGCAGAGAGGAGGGAAGATGAGGACAATTATCCTCATTGGGCCCTCAGCCCACCTCTCTCAAGGCAAGCTCTCCCAGAGATAGCTCATGCATTTCCTATGCTCCAGTGAATACCCAAGCTCAGACCTCCAACCTTCCTTCTGAGTTCTAGACTCATAGCTCCAACAGCCTACTGAACATTTCCACTTAGACATTTTCCTGGCATTTCAGGTTGAACGCATTCAAAATCCGGCTCCTTGTCTTCCTCCTCCCACCCCACACAGGCAACTATGTTTACTCCTCTTTTCGTGTTCTATATCCAATTGCTGTGGTTGAAACCTTCTAGCCATTGTCAATTTCTTTTTCCTCCCTGCTATGCTCTACACTCAGTCAGCCACCAGCCTCACATGTCTGCCTCCTAAGTGTGGGTCAGAGATCTCTTGATGGTTTTTCACTCCTACTCCTGGTGCTTTGATATAGGCCCTCATCTTCAGCACCTGAATATTACAATAGCCTCCTAATGGGAATCCCTGGCTCCAATTCCCCCATTTTCTATCCATCCTGCACATAGTTGCCATACAAAAACTCATATATAAATATCTCAGAACAGAGCCTCAAAATCCTTCAACAGATTCCTTCTTTGCTCCCAGGACAAAATCTAACCTCTTTAGAATGATATTCAAGACTCGGCCAACAGACTCTACACTTTCTTTTTAGCCTTATGTCACACAACTTTCCCATCAGAGATCCCCAGTCCAACTACAGAGAATGTCTTCTTCTGAATATACCAGGCCCTTTCCAGGGTCGGTGTCTTTATATGCACTGATGTCTCAACCTGGAATGACCTTTCTTCTCCCCTCCACTTAGCAAACTCAGCTATTCAGCCTTTAGTACCTGACTTAAAACATCTTCTCTAAGAGCTTAGCAGTTAGTCCTTTCCACCTTTGTGCTTTCATCAGACTGCATATCAACCTTTATTATAACAGCTTGTTGAATGGTGATCATTTGTTTATGTGTCTGAGTCTCGCAGTAGATAGGACTCCTCGAGGGTTGAGGTTATGTCTTACTGTTTATGACTACAGTTAATTTTTATCTACCATTATTGCTATCCCTGCCATCTGTGATATTATTAATAGTAGTCATGCCAGTCAAATTTGTTGAGTGCTGATTGTGTTCTAGCATGCTAAATGTTTCACATGGATCAACTCAGTCAATCCTCAAAACGGCCCTCCAAGGATATTTCAGTTATCATTCTTGGTTTAGAGATGGGGAAGTCAAGGTTGAACCTGCTGGGCACCAGCAAAGAGGCTGTGCCACGCCCTCAGCTCAAGTCTGTCTAAATATCAGTGCTAGCACCAGGCTGAGGCACTTACCTCAGGTACAAAATTTAAGTGAGCCTCCGGTGATCAAAATAAACATTATTTTAGTAAGGTATTTTAAAATTATAATGAATACAAAAAAATCCATGAAGAATAAAATATAAAAATGTTAAGTAGCAACAGGCTCCTGCTGATTCCTACTTTATTCACAGGCCCTGTGTGCATGTGAGGGTAGGGGTTATTAGAAACAGCAGGGTGGGCAAAGGGTAGAGCTTTTCTCTTTATGGGGAGAGGTGTCCCAGGACTTGGACATATAGAAAAGGATCCTACTGGAAGAGATGCCAGAGAGATTCCAAGAAGCATCAAAATCTCTCTGAGCTGAAAGCACTTTTACTGAAATGATTAGCATCTTGTTTTTGGACGTCTTTAAAGTTCATCGTCAAGTCCGCCTGGTGGCTAAAAATAGTATGCGCTTATGGATTTGGCTAAAGGTATTATAAAAGGTTCTGTTTTAAGATCCCAATTAATGTGAGAATAAACATTAGGAAGGCTTTAGAATTTACTTCTCCTGCAAGAATGTTTCCTACTGGTGGATTATCCAGAAAATAAGGTCATTTGACCTATTCATCTGCCTTTTAGGCAACAAGTATATCCCCAACTAATAAGTATTCATCCATCTAAATAAAAATCACACAGACACACACACACACACACAAGAAACAAGCTCATGGCACTTTTAATTTAGTTGGTTTGTTTACTTTAAGGCTTAACAAGATAAATTAAGAAATTGGTGTTAGGCTAATTTTAATTTTTAATAGACCCTAGATGAACAATTGGTATAAATGAGCTAAGATGCTCATCTCTGAACGGTAAATCAAAGAAGTCTCTTCCCCAACCCCCACCACTAAATATTCTAAAGCTAAATTAGATATTATTAACAACTTAGAACCAAGCATTCTTAGACAATGAAATAGGTAATTAAAGTGAATGTTGATTATTATTTACAGAGCATGAAGAATGATTCCAGTATATATGGAGGGTCCCTGTATAGGGTATTGAGGGTTTCTATGAGATGGAGTGCTTACTGCTGTCTCCTGTTCTTTTAGAAATTGATTCTCTTCTACAATGTTCACTCATGCCAGTGGCCCCCTTGCCATAGCTAACTGGTCCTGGAGTGAGCTCTTCTTCACCCAGTCACAGTTCCCAGCCTGCCCTGGCCACAAGTGATTGGTCCAGAAATAGGAACTTGATGCAAACTAAACCGATTAATTCCTTGATAGGGGCTGCGGACTGTGGGTCAGGAAGGCTGTGTCTTCCAGTGGTAGAAGATACCTGTAGCAATGGTCAATTCTTCCATATAGGGAAAAGATGACGAGAGAACAAACCCAACACATAGAAACAGAGACAGAGTCTACACTGAGATGTCAAGGGACCCTCAGTCCTGAGGACATCCATTTAAATCCCTGATTCTAATTATTCTTAAGCTTCAGCCATGTACCTGCTTTTCTCTCAGTTTAGTCAGACCCCAAGAAAAATAAATTCTCCTCTTGCCTAAATCAGCCTGGCTAATACTGATGAAAATTGTGAAATATCTCCTCCACTAAAAATTAAATAAAATATCAAGATCTCAAATATTGGCTAGTTCATGAAGAGATATTGAGACAAAGCACCTCTACTTATCTTCTTTTAGCATGCCCCAATTTTTCTATTTCCAGCAACACAGTGAATTTTCGTGAGGATGTGCAATTCAACCCATATGGCTGAACGTCAGCTCCTGTAAATATCATAACCAGAAATTCCTGGATATAGATGTCATCTATCATATGTAATTCACTCTGTTCTCTGAGTTAAAAGATGGGTAGAGCACTTTTGATTGCAAATAAGAGGAACCAACTCAAGCAAGCTTATATAAAAGAGATCGGAGATGGAGGAGTATCTCACAGAGCCTGCAGACAAGCTGCAGCCAGAGCCCAGGAAAGAACAGCCAGGGCCTGCAGAGTGATCAGGACTTTCCCTGCACCTCCCATCTCTGTATGTCACATTCATTATCATTTCTTTCACATCCCCTGCAAATTCACAATGCTAAGAATCAGAACTCTCAGTGGCCCAGCTTGGTTCAAAGGCCAGTCCCTGGTGCAATTAACCAATCCACAGTGGAAAAGGGGTGAAAGTCTCATCAAATACATGAATGCTGGGGAATATATCACTTAGGGTAAGGGTGGGAAGAAGTAGGGTTGTGGGCAAGGTGGACATTATGAATTGGGAAATGCTCCAGGTGTACCTAATAGTAATAACTACCACTTACCTGGTGTTTTCCTGTGTGTCAGATACTCTTTTAAGCATTTTACATTTGAGAAGTTATCTAACTCTCCAACAACCTAATGAGAAAGCTGCTATTATTATTACCGTTTCACAGATGAGGAGGCTAAAGCAGAGACAGAAGAGGACCTGGCCAAGGTCACTCAATGGCCAGAATCTGTACTCTTAACCAGTATGCATGCTATCATTACAAAATGTCTTCCCAAATATAGGCCTTCACTTGCCTCCTCCTACCAATCCATTATGCCCTTCACCCAGGCTTTTACTTGCCTCGTCCTGACCTCTCTCTCTGCTAATCAGTCCTTTATTAAATGTGTCAGGCACTGGCTGTGCAATTCACATAAAATCTCATTTAGACTTGTGATGAACAATCCTTGGAGTTAACATTAATTCTCCCCGGTATAGGCAAATCAAGGTGTTTACATGCTATGTTCGAGTTCACACAGCTAGTAAGCAGAAAACTGAGTTGTCTAATTCCACGTTTCATGCTATTTTTTTAGAATACACAGGATAGAGGCAGGGAATTACTCCAGAACAGGACTCCCTTCATTCTTCACTCCCTGTTGGTTACCCCTCCTGGAAATTGCTTTCTTTTCTTCACTAGGAGTTGCTGTGTGTTCCCTGCAGCTTATCTAGAAGCCCAAATGAAGCAGCAGTGTTAGGCAGATGTGGCTCCTAGAATTCAGAATCCTCCCTGCTTTGATTTTTTTAGAATCTGGAAAAGATATCGTAGGGACCCTGGTTATTTTGCCAGTAGCATTCTCATTATCACATATTTCCACTGAAAGGCATGTTTGTCCTCTCTTCCAAGGAGGGAAGGGAGGCAAGAGCAAGCCGACTTTCCCTTACCCATGACCTTGTACTGTAATATATCAATTCAATCACACCAGCATCTCACGAATCATCAGACAGAGACGGCTGCACAAGAACATCAGATAGAGACGGTCTCGCTGTGAACATCAGTCATGCTGCCTTAAAAGTTCCAGAAAGAGATATGAATGCATTTTTTTAAATCTGGTAGAAAAGACTTCGTAATCCCTGCTCAAACATTTTCCCAAATCCTCTCATGTTGATATTAAAGTGTTCCCAAATTTCACCCAGGAATTAAGTCTAAGTTATTTAAATTGTGTGCTCAAAAGTTGACATTTGAGCTTAAGCAGGCAGATTGTGGCATTAGTGCTGCTGTGATATTTGCCAGTTCTTTTGGCCAAATTTTACTGTAAAATTCCAAAATTATTGAGCTAATTATTTAAGACAAATCATACAGCTTTTGTAGTGTCAGTGGCAGAGGTCTAGGAGTAAAACACCATTGGTTCTTCAAGCCATCATTTTAAACGTGGAAATGCCACTTAGACCCCTCTTCCATGCAGAACACAATTAGTAGCTCATATCCTGGCCCTATTGCAAATATCAGTGAGAAATAATATCCAAACATTTTTCTGATGGAAAAGTTCTGTTCCACACATTGCTAAAAATCAGATACAAATGGGATCTTCTCCTACCAGAGAATAATACTAACCCCCAACTTTCAAACTAATGTTGGACGTGGCATTCATGCTGTGTTATGAACTCACATAAGTGTCTAGCACATAGTAGGAATTTATGTCAACTTGTTGCCTAAATATTAAAAAAAAAGAGGGTGTGTGCAGAGAGCCCCTCTCTCACTCTGGCCTTTGTCAATAGCTAAAAATCCAGGGAAATCTGAGCTCATGGAAAAATATAAATGCCAGGGAGGTCCTCTGAAGCCTGTTGAAGTGGAAGGAAGTTCATCCAATTCATAAAAGCTGAGGAACTAAGACCAATTGGGTAAATAAGCTAGCCTAGAAAACTATCATGCCTGAGCCAAAAAATGCCTTTCAATGTCTGCGGTGCCGATTTTGACAAATTAGTACCAAGACCTCTTTCTCTCATTTAACCTGCTGGTCCCTTCCTCGTTACTCCCTGGGCTTAACCCTACACAGTGCACATTGGCTGGGCAATGGAGGAACAGCCATTGCTGTGGAGGACTCAACTGTGACTAGCCTTCTGCTGACCACTGCAAAATGAGGTGATGCATACGGGTTGCACCATGCAGAGAGGACCCCTAGAGTCGCCTCAGATCTATAGACCTTTGGAGCCAGATAGTTCTGCCATATCCTATCATAGCTAAGAACACAAGCTCTGAAGCCAGTCTGCTAGGTTTCAAGCTCAACTCTACTAATTCTTGCTTTTACATTTCTGCATCATTTTCTTCCACAAAAAAAAAAAAAAAAAAAAAAAAAAAACAGGGAATAATAGCAGCATGTGCTTCAGTGGGTTGTTGGAAGGATTAGTGAAGTAAAATAAAGCAGTTAAAGTGTTTAACTTAGTGTCCAGCACAAAGTTAGCACTCAGTAAATGCTAAATAAGATTATTATCTTTACTGTAGGCACCATCATTATTAGTAGTATTGTTGTTTGTAGTGGTGGTAATCATAGCATAGCGTTTGCAAGGGCACGTGCATGTGTGTGTGCACGTGTGTTTGTGTGACTGTGTGTAAAGAGAGGCTGTATGTGTCAGTGACAGAAAAGTATTCGTGTTATAATCTCTTACTTTGCACAATAATTATATCCTCATTTCAAATGTAGGTTTATTATCCTCATTCCAAATGTGAGAACCAAAATTCAGATGGGTGAAGGAATCTGTCCAAAGTTACAAAGCTAGTAAGCAACAGACCCAGCATTCAGGGTTGAGTCTGTTTCACTATTGTGGACTGGATGAGTTCCTTGGTGCCCTCTTTGTACTCTGCATGCCTCTGTTGCTTCATGTGTCACTAACTGGTCACTTTCTGGCATGCCCCCCATACCATCCCCTCTCAGCTGGCTCTTTCATCTCCAGTGACAGCTGTACTACCTGACACATGATGGAAGCCCAGGAAGTGTCTGAGAGATTTGATTAAATAGCTGTAGCACTGTCAGTGAGCTCCAGTGTCTAGCAAGTGTCCCTCTGTCACATTTCTCCTTTTGATCGCCTACCAGCTTTTGTCATTTGAGCCTTCAGGGTCTAGAGAACCTCAGTCTGAGTAGGGGCCAGCTTGTCAGCATTTACACATGCTCAATTCATCCTCTTCAGGTAAAAATCCAAAACCAGGAAAAAGCCAGCAGCTAAGGGAGGCATTAGAACTTTCAAATGCTATTTTTCGAGATGTTCCAAAATCCCTCAGAGCATAAGTGACCCTAGTGGGAATTGTCCTTGGGAGGCTGTCTCCATTGAGGAATGTTATTAGCCCAAAACAAAAATAAATGGCTAGCAGAGATTTTTTTTGGAGGACTTTGCCCACCTTTATGCTATGTCTTTCATAAAGCAATATGAATAAACAATTCTTCTGTCAAGGGTAATCTATTTTTGTGCTTGGAAAAGTAGCAATGGGGATGGACGACTGCATTTTCCTTTTTTTGGCACAACTTCAGCTTTGAAATGTGTTTGTAATGGGTCTGCCACTGAAAAACTCCACTCAAGAACCTCAGCCTGGATTGACAGAATGCTATTTCTTCCCAAGGCTTAAGTACTTGGAGCAGAAAAATGTCCTTGTTTTCCTTGCAGACTTCAGTTTTTATGAGCCTCTTTTTATGATGTCATTAGGAACTGTCCAGGTTCTGCCAGGAGTAATCATTCTTTGGATTTTTCCAATACTTTGCTACATAGAATTTGGTGAAGCTAACTCTCAGTCAAAGTGGTGTTATCTGTAACCACCGGATCTCCTCAAAAATCTCAACACCATGGAGTTAAAAGGCCCTGAGTGAGTGCCTAAGACGAGTTGTGATAGGAGGAACTGCACTTGACAAGACAGTCTCTCTAAGTTGATTAGCAAGAAGAACCCACTTCACAAACACTAGCTGTTTTCTTCATCCCCCTGGCAACTACCAAGCCAGCAACTGGCATTAAAATCAGGGATATCTCTTACCTAGTTCCTCCACCCACACCAAATGCCATGTAGTTCACTGAGGTTTTGATCCCAGGTTGAGGAGGCAAAACACAGGTTAGTGTTATGAGCTTCAAGCTCTTGGGGTGTAACCTTTGCTCCTTGACGGCCTTTAATGGGGCCTAAGGACTACCCTCAGACTATGAGTTAACCTTCTTCACTCTTCCCTTCACTCTCCAGAGAGGCTGTATTCCAAAAAAAAAGGAAATATTGTGTGACTATGTACAGTTGTATAGACCTTCTTGGATTCACGGTTGCCTATAATATTTTCCATGGGAAGGAGAAAAGAGCAGTGGCCCTATTGTAGCCATCTCAACCTGGTGGCAAACTCTTGTTTATCCACCATCACCTCTGGGAAGCCACCCTTGATTCTCTCAGGAAGGACTTATGTCACATTATACTTCCATTACAGTACCTACCTTGATGTTCTTTATAGATCTTTCTCCCCAGTTGCTGTAAGCTAACAGAAGACAGTTTACATCCTCTCATCATGATCCCCCAAGTGCCTAACACTGTATCATACACAGTGTTTGGGGCAGCAAATGTTTTCTAAGTGATGGGGACCCAGCAGCTAAGTCCTTGCATCTTGATGATGTTTTGCATGAAAGATATCCAAGTTCTGAGGTTCATACTTGTCCCTGATCAAGTCCAAGAATGACAAAACGTCAAGGCCACTATGCAGAAGTTTTAGAGAAATACGAATTTCGAGATTCTTTTGTGATGAATCATTAGTAGCTCTTGTCAAGATTATCAGTCTATGATCTCTTTTCAGAAGCATCCGTCTTGCTCTTCCTCTCACATTCACCCACAGTGTGTTTAGAAAGCACCACACAGTGGGCTGAGCCCCGTCTTAAAAGCAGGACATGATGATACTAAAAAGTTCCAGAAGGAACCGGTACTGTGAGGTTGCGGAGTGGATTTCAGACCCATATATTTATTCACATGGAAAAGCAGAATCTCAGTGTCCTTCCCCAACTTAGCTTATCATCTCTCCACCTCCTCCTCACAGCTGAATTTTCACAACAATGATATTTAATATGGGCATTTTGACATGCCATTGATCTGTTCACTCAATTCACATGTATTGAATACTTATGTGCCAAATATTATGCTAGATACAGAGAATTCAACAGGAGTATTAAGATAGATGTTGTCCTGAATCATTGCCCAGCAGGAAAGACAGACATTCAACAAAGTTCACAATTGATTTATTAATTATAACAAGTGTCTTAGTCTACTCAGTCTGCTATAACAGAATACCATAGTTGACATAAACAAGAGGAATTTGTTTCTCACAGTTCTGGAGGCTGGGAAGTTCAAATCAAGGCACCAGCAGATTCAGTGTCTGATCAGGGCCCACTTCCTGGTTCATAGGCAGCTGTCTTTTTACTAGGTCCTCACATGGTGGCAGAAGCAAATGAGCAGCTCTCTGAGGCCTGTTTTATAAAGGCACTAATTCCATCATGAGGGCCCTCATGATCTAATGACCTCCCCAAGGCCCATCTTCAAATATCATCACTTTGAGGATTGGATTTCAACATGCAAATTATACAAGGACACAAACATTCAATTCATTTCAATAAGTGCTACCAAGAAAGTGAGTTAGCAAGTACAATAGGAGGGCCCAACCCAGCGAGGTGAAGTCTTGAAGCTGAAATATGGAAGATGACAAGAAGGCTGTTGGTTATGCAGGGAGGTAGGGTGAGAGGAGAACAAGACTTAGGACAGCCTTCATGTAGGAAGGAGACTGACACAGCACAGAGACATCTCCAAGTTCTATGGAGAAGAACAACTCTGTATTGAAGCTGTATTTGAAGCTGTATTTGTGGCAAGGAAGAAAAACTCTTTTAACTAACTAGTGGGTGGGGAATTACTGAAAGAAAAATAAATTCTTAAGGAACCAAAGTATGGGAGAAATAACTAGGCCTGTGAAAATTAGAAAATGATCAAAGTCAGAGCTCTTTTCTGTAATGCTAGACAGCATCTTTCTTTTCTTTTCTCTCCCTTTTCCTCCCTCCTTCAGTCCCTCCCTCTCTTACTTCTTCTTTCTCTTTGTCTCTACCTCTTTCTCTCTCTTCTTTGTCAAGTGTCTTATTCTGCTTTGACCTGATCCAGTGTGGCAGCCAACCCTGAGTCTGTAAGATCTTACTGTTTCAGCTCTACGAGCCAATTGTACTTTCAGCGTCTCTCAGTTCAACTGCTTGAGAGAATAAATCTGATTGATGACTGGCCCCTTAATAGAATTAGTTGGTTCATCTTGACTCAGATGCCCATGTATGAGACAGCTTATTTTTTTCCCCATTTATTTATTTTATTGCATTTTAGGTTTTGGGGTACATGTGAAGAACATGCAAAATTGTTGCATAGGTACACACGTGGCAGCGTGATTTGCTGCCTTCCTCCCCATCACCTACATCTGGCATTTCTCCCCTAGCTATCTCTCCCCAGCTCCCCACCCCCCACCGTCCCTCCCCTATTTCCCCCAACTGACCCCAGTGTGTAGTGCTCCCCTCCCTGTGTCCATGTGTTCTCATTGTTCAACACCCGCCTATGAGTGAGAACATGCGGTGTTTGATCTTCTGCTCTTCTGTCAGTTTGCTGAGAATGATGGTTTCCAGGTTCATCCATGTCCCTACAAAGTACCCAAACTCATCGTTTTTGATGGCTGCATAATATTCCATGGTGTATATGTGCCACATTTTCCCTATCCAGTCTATCATCGATGGGCATTTGGGTTGGTTCCAGGTCTTTGCTATTGCAAACAGTGCTGCAATGAACATTCGTGTGCATGTGTCCTTATAGTAGAACGATTTGTAATCCTTTGGATATATACCCAGTAATGGGATTGCTGGGTCAAATGGAATTTCTATTTCTAGGTCCTTGAGGAATCGCCACATGAGACAGCTTATTTTTTAGCCACACAGAATTGGCATACCAATTCATGTTCCATGTGATCTAGGTGGAGTTCTATTCCCAGCCGCAAGGACAGAGGACATAAGTCATGCCTATGCGAATCTCCACAGCATATTACTGGCCATAGAAATTGTTTTCTGTTTAATAAATGGTGTCGGGAAAACTGGCTTGCCATATGCAGAAAGCTGAAACTGGACCCCTTCTTTACACCTTATACAAAAATTAACTCCAGAAGGGTTAAAGATCTAAACATAAGACCTAACACTACAAAAACTCTAGGAGAAAACCTAGGCGATACCATTCAGAACATAGGCAGAGGCAAGGACTTCAATACTAAAACACCAAAAGCAATGGCAACAAAAGCCAAAATAGCCAAATGGGATCTAATTAAACTTAAGAGCTTTGGCACAGCAAAAGAAGCAATCATTAAAGTGAACCGGCAACTAACAGAATGGGCAAAAATTTTTGCAATCTACCCATCTGACAAAGGGCTAATATCCAGAATCTACAAAGAACTTAAACAAATTTATAAGAAAAAAAAAATCAAAAAGTGGGCAAAGGTTATGAACAGATGCTTATCAAAAGACATTTATGCAGCCAACAAACATATGAAAAAATGCTCATCTGGAGACAACAGATGCTGGAGAGGATATGGAGAAATAAAAACACCTTTACACTCTTGGTGGGAGTGTAAATTAGTTCAACCATTGTGTAATACACTCTGGAAATTTATCAAGGATCAAGAAATAGAAATACCATTTGACTCAGCAATCCCATTAGTGGGTATATACCCCAAAAGATTATAAATCGTTCTATTATAAACACACATACACACATATGTTCATTGTGGCACTGTTTATAATGGCAAAGACTTGGAACCAACCCAAATGCTTATCAAAGGATAAACTGGATAAAGAAAATGTGGCACATATACACCATGGAATACTATGCAGCCATAAAAAAGGATGAGTTCATGTCCTTTTCAGGGACATGGATGAATCTGGAAACCATAATTCTCAGCAAACTGACACAAGAACAGAAAACCAAACACCAAATTTTCTCACTCATAAGTGGGTATTGAACAATGAGAACACATGGACACAGGGAGGGGAATATCACACACCAGGGCCTGTTGGGGGTGGGGGACTAGGGGAGGGATAGCAGGGATTGAGGGGATTGGGGAGGGATAACATTAGGAGAAATACCTAATGTAGGTGACAGGGGATGGATACAGCAAACCACCATGGCATGTATATACCTATGTAACAATCCTGCATGATCTACACATGTACCCCAGAGCTTAAAGTATAATAAAAAAAAATTGGCCAGTAATATAGTCAATTGGATATGTATATAAGTTAGACTTTGGGATGAAAGACTGTCTCCATCTTCCTTGCATATTACAAGAGGAAATATTCTTCCTTTAGATAGCATGATGTGATGTTGTGCAGTCCACATCTTTAGCAACTTATCTGTGACAACAGGGGAGCCAAACTGAACATGAAGCCACTCCAGAGAAATCAAAGCCAAAATTTTAACAAAAATTTCAGTTGTGGTGATATCATCTGAGACCTGATTCTAGCCTTGCCTGAAGCTGGACTACCCCAGGATATTTTCTTTTGTTGTTTTAAGCCAGTTTGAGCTGGATTTTTCTGTCACTTGCAAAAAAAAAAAAAATGTCAATCTGACTTGGCTTGCTTCTCACTCCATCAGTTATGGAGTAGGGCTTGGGAAGAAAAGTTTATGTTTCAAGTGGTAAATGATTGTTTGAGAAGGTGATGAATCCAAAGCATATTCTAGGTACCTGGGTAACTTAGAGGTATGAAGAAACAAATAGCATGGTTAGCACATGTTGCAGCTACAACTAAATTTATAAACAAGAAAAGAAAAAATAGAAGTCAGTTATGATACCAAATTGCTCTGTCTTCTAAAGAATTTTAATCACGTTTTTCATCACTTCATTAATTTGTTTCAACTTTTTTGAAAACAGTAACTATTATTCTTAGAAATAGACTATGTTTGAAACATCTCAAATGAGCTCCTTTTGAATTATTCATGTGAGAAAATCTCTGTAGATATCCAGAAATAGGGTCTCTTTCTGTTTCCCTCACTTAAAAACAACTGACTGCATTTTACTAAAAAGAAAAACTGAACTGAAACCAGATTTGAAAAATTTCACCCCATTTTTCTTTCTACAAAGCAAATTTGCTGAAGAAAACGGGGGGGAAAATAGAACTATAATAAAGCATTTCAGTGTTTCTTACTGGATGTTTATATACATGTTTCTTACCTGTTAGAATGTATAAATAGGCAGGCAGCTGTCTACCCAACTAGGCTGAACATTTTTCTAGCACAAGGCCATGAAATCTGAGTGAATTTCACTAGTAGTAGATGTGATCCTACTCTGGGCCATGAGACAAAGACCTTCTATATAAATTCATTCTCTATTTACTCCTCTGCTCATACTTTTCTTTTTCTTCCTAAGGAACGCAAATTTCCCAAGTTTGTATCCAAAGAAATGGAAAACATGTACATTGAGGAACTGAAGTCTTCTGTCAACCTGCTCATGGCCAACTTGGAGAGCATGCCGGTATCCAAAGGCGGGGAGTTCAAGCTCCAGAAACTCAAACGCAGCCACAATGCTTCCATCATCGACATGGGCGAGGAGAGTGAGAACCAGCTCTCCAAGTCAGATGTTGTGCTGTCTTTCTCATTGGAGGTAAAAAGACTTGAGCCCTTGAAAGTTTCTTGGCACAGCAAATAGGACATGGGTGATTAGATGTATCGCAATCAGCTTGTTTTTCTTTTTGCATCCCAGGAGCAGTTATTAAAATAACAGCATGCTAAGCGTAGGTCAGCTAATCAGCAAGTGATTCCCCATCTTCAGGAGCCTACATTTTTCTTAAGGAAATGCAATCTGAAAAGCCACCTACTAAATTTAATCTTGTATTACTTTCTGTCTTAAAACGGTGCTCAAGGATTTTATAAAGACCTTATATAATTTAGAAAGTTAAAAATTTTGGCAATCTGTGTTACACTTATGAGAGGCAAGCTAGCATCATTTTGTAGTGAGTTGTAAATTTTCTTTCCCATTATTCTTCCTGTTGGCTACATAGCTGAGAGTCCCTTGTGGTGGGGTCTTTTTTAGTTTATCTCAGCTCCCAAAGTAAGTACCCATTCAGGCTAGTTTTGTGGCAAAATGTTCAACATGTCAATAAGTTTCTCCGTAATTTCTCTTCACACATTTTCTTTTCATATGTATATAATCTAAGGGAGTAGTTCTGATCTAGCTACGTCAGAATTACCTGGGAAGGTAGTTCAGTATGCAGATTCCTGGGCACCACCCAGACCTACTGAGCCAGAGTCTCAGTAGAGAACATATTTTATATGGGAATATAAAATAATGCAACCACTTTGGAAAATAGGTTAGCATTTTCTCAAAAAGTTAAACATTTTTTCCCATTTATTTTATTGCATTTTAGGTTTTGGGGTGCATGTGAAGAATATGCAAGATTGTTGCATAGGTACACACGTGGCAGTGTGATTTGCTGCCTTCCTCTCCTGCAAAAAAAAAAAAAAAAAAAGTTAAACATAAAACTACCATAGATCTAGCAACTCCACTGTCAGATACCCAATAGAAATGAAGACATATATCTGTACAAAGCCCTTGACTGCAAATATTATTTATGGCACCATTATTTATAATAGCCCAAAATGGAAACAACCTAAATGTCAATCAGCTGGTGAATGGATAGACAAAATGTGGTGTACCCATACAATGTAATATGATTCAGCAATTAAAAGGAACATCCCACTGATACATGCCATGACATGGATGAACCTCAAAAATATGCCTCGTGAAAAAAGCCAGAGTTGGCATGGTGGCTCACATCTGTAATCTCAGCACTTTGGGAGGCAGAGGTGGGAGAATTGCTTGATCTCAGGAGTTTAAGACCAGCCTGGGTAACATAATGAGACACTGTCTCTACAAGAAAAAAATTTTTTAATTAGCTGGGTGTGATGGGGTACACCTGTAGTCCCAGCTCCTTGGGAGGCTGAGGTGGGAGGATCACTTGAGCTTGGGAGGTCAAGGCTGCAGTGAGCTGTGATCATGCCATTGCACTCAAGCCTGGGTGACAGAGTGAGACCCTGTCTCAAAAAAAAAAAAAAGCCAAACTCAGGAGACCACATATTGTATGATTCCCTTGATATAAAAGGTCTTAAAGGGAAATCTACAGAAATAGGAAGTGGATTAGTGTTGTCTTGGGTTAGGGGTGGAAATGGACATAAGGAATCTTTTTAGGGAAAACTATGATGATTGTCACACAATTTGGGTGCAGCACTGAACTGTGTACTTGAATAAGGCCCCACATGCTTCTTACTCCAAAATTTGAGAACCACTTGTAACTTACTAAAGTTCAAAACCCCACAAGGGTTATAGATTAACCCTAGATTTTCGGGAGACCAAGAGAAGAGATCAAATTTCTGCACAATTAGAATATGTAAAGACGAAATGAATTTTCTAGAACACATTAAAACCTGCTGTGAATTAACTTCAGGTAATTTGTTTTTCTGTGCTAAGTTTGGATAGAGATACATTAGTGTTTTCAACATGTATTGTGCAGTTGGAAGAGGCAGTATTCAATTAACTAGAGCACTTAGTGTGTGAAAAAATTATCAGTGTAATTTCACACAAACTTTTTTTTAAAAAAAACAATACTGCCATCTGAAGTACTGAACGTATTTTCTTAGGTGTCTGAATTTGATTATTGCCAATTAAATGTGTCAATTTATTCCCTACTGCCTCTGGTCTTCCTACAGAAAGGTGGGGGGAAGTGGTTTGCTGGTTTTCATCAATGTTTTAAATCTGTAATGTTTCTTTCCTCAATTTTTTTTTTTTTTGACATAAAGTCTCACTCTGTTGCCCAGGCTGGAGTGCAGTGGTACAGGTGCAATCTTGGCTTACTGTAGGCTCAGCTTCCTGGGCTCAAGTGATCTTCCCGCTTCAGCCTCCCAAGTGGCTGAGACTACAAGTGCACACCACCAAATGCAGCTAATCTTTGTATTTTTCATAGAGATGGGGTTTTGCCATGTTGTTCAGGCTGGTTCTGAACTTCTAGACTCATGCTATCCACCCACCTTAGCCTCCCAAAGTGCTGGGATTATAGGTGTGCACTACCATGCACTGCTAAATCTGTGATTTTCTAATTCTTTGTCAGTACTCAATATTGCGAAGCTGATTATCTGAAATATAGATGTGAACGCGTCCATACTCCCATGTGTATGTGATTCAAATAGTTTGACTTGTAAATACAAGGACAGAATGAAATGTCATAGGATTCCCAAATACTTTTTAATTAGAGCACTGAATTGCACATCATAGAAAACTGCCAGCAAAAACCATTGCACATCTGTTTGTGAATGTGTTTTGGTGAGCACAGTGAGGGGAGGCAAGAAGAAGGAGAGAGGATTGTCATCTCCTGAGAGCAGACTAGGATTTGGATTTGCAGGTTGGTGCAAGACATAGTTTACGTAACTATACATTTGCGTGGCTGGTGGGGACACCTGATAGTAGTTAACTTTGCAATAAGGGAAAGAAGGTCCACAGGGCCCAGCAGCAGGGCCTTGGGCAAAGGGAGTGCACTGATGGAAAGCAACAGGTGTTTGTAGAGTGCCACTACGATCCAGGTGCTTTTCATTATAACACTGAACCCTCACAACAGTCTTTTCAGGTATTTGCAGGTATGGTAACTAAGCCTCAGAGAGGATGAGAAACCTGCACACGATTACACACAGCTCGTGAAGATGTATAATCAAGATGTGAAGTCAGATCTTTTAAATTCCAAAATCCATACTCTTTCGTTGTGCCTTCCATTTCTTTCTATTCATATGGTTCTTCTCAGTGTAAAAATGTTCAGTTATGTACATCATCGCATTTGATCTTCACACAACAGCCACAGAATACATATTATTACCCCCACTTTACAGATCAGGACACTGAGGCCCTGGAGATTTGAAAGTAAAATGAAGTGACTTCAACATCAAATCATTTGCCCGACATCACACGAGTAGTACCATGGTTCGCAAAGTGTGGCTTTTGGGTCAGCAGCATCAGCATCACCAGGAAAATTGTTAGAAATGGAAAGTCCTTGGCTCCAACCCAGGCCTACTGATTAGAAACTCCGGGGTCATAAACCCTAGCAATCTCTGGTTTAACAAGCCTTATAAGTGATTCTGATTCACATTAAGTTTGAGAACCAGTAGCAAAACTGTGACTTGTGGAATTCTGGTTCAATGCTAACCCTATTGTGCTTTCTTGAATCTGGTCCACTAAGGAAGTATACATTTTTTACACACTCACATTCTTCTCCTTGTGTAATGCCATTACATGCTTTTGAGCACAACTGAATGATTTTTTCTTATATAGGACTAATTATATATCTCTGATGTGGGTCATTTGTTTCAGAGTTTTAAATCAATCTCTCTGCTTTCCGCATTCTTCTCCCTCTGCCATCTCTCATGACAAGGTATACTCCTAAACATCAGAATAACAGGTGATTACGTGGAATTGGGATAGTGGTAGGAAGTGCCAGAAAATGAAAATGATACATGTTGGTCCGTCATGACACCAGCTTTTTTCCTCAGTCTGGGCCAGAGACTATGCAGCTGCAGACATGTTTTTGTTTTGACTCAATAATGTCGGTCTGTACAGAGTTTGTGTAATTTATTTCTCCCTATTTGAATTATTGTCAACATTTCAAAATTAGCTTTATGACTGTGATTCTGATTTAGTTTTCCATTTTCTGGAAGGCAAAATTGGAGTATCTGGTAACCCTAAACTGAGAAAAGACAAGGCAAAAAGGTTGTAACTGGCAGCTGCTCCCTTTAGAAGGAACATGTGCCGTCCAGTTTTCCATAGTCCCCACTACTCCCTATTGTATCTCTGAGTCTAATGCTGAATGGTACTTGACCTCTATGTTCATACTTGTACTATTACTTATCTTACTGTGAAGAGAAGAGTGAATTTATGAGACTGTGTCTCTATTAAGTTCTGAACCAAAAGCCAGACTATTTTTAAAGGAAATAAGAGCCTATTTCTTGGTAGAAATGAAAAACTGATCTTATTTGCTTAACACAGAAAGAGAAGCCCATTTTATATGCCTGTCTGGCCCCTGTGAGCATTTGAATCAGTGAGCCTTGTCCTTCTGGCAGGCAATCAGCTACACTATAAGGAATTGCATCTTTGTGCTAGACTGGTCCCAGCATGACTGGTACAAGCCTAATAGAAGCCATCAGATACCTGTTGGTTTTTTCTGCAGCTTCACATCTATGTATTTTCCTCTGGGTGATGCTGCCAGGTCCTTGCCAATAACCTCCATTATGTGAAATTCTCTTTTCAGGTGGTAATCATGGAAGTCCAAGGCCTCAAATCCTTGGCTCCGAATCGCATCGTATATTGCACAATGGAGGTGGAAGGAGGAGAGAAACTACAGACTGACCAGGCCGAGGCTTCTAAACCAACGTGAGTTATGTTTCTCCAGGGTCCCTCTTGTAGAGGGTGGCTGCAATTAGTTCCATTTTGGCTAACTCCAAGGTAAAGATCTGGTTTCCCCAGAAGATCCTAGAAGATATAAACCTTGTTTATTTTTCAAACAAGATGAGTCGTCTACATTTTATTTGGCAGCCATTGCAAAGGTTCTAGTTCCTTCAAAGCAGAGAACTGAAGAAAAGGAACAGTCTCCTTTCTGGTGGTTTTAAGTATTCACCCTCGAGAGATTAGTCACAGCTTTCATTCATCAATATAATGTGCAGGAAAGTTTGATACGTTCACTTTATGATATCTTCTAAGTAATATTTGGTTTTCAGTATAAGACTTAAAAAATTTTTATTTCCATAGATTTTAGGGGAACAGGTGCTATTTGGTTACATGAGTAAGTTCTTTAGTGGTGATCTGTGAGATTTTGGTGCACTATCACCTGAGTAGTATACACTGAACCCAATTTGTAGTCTGCTATCCCTCACTCCCTTCCCACTCTTTCCCCTTGAGTCCCCAAAGCCCATTTTGTCATTCTTATGCCTTTGCATCTTTATAGCTGAGCTTCCACTTACGAGTGAGAACATATGATATTTGGGGTTTTGTCTAGTTTTTTTCCTGTATGTCATAGTTATGAATGTATTAGCAGGGCAGTGTATCACATAATACATTAATTCATTGGTTCAATACAATTTTGTTAAATGCATACTATATGTGTGTACAAGGTGTTATTGCACAGTGGAAAGGAAAGTAGTCACTGTTGTAGCCCTACGCAGCTCACAGTTTCATGGGGCCATCAGAAAAGTAATGGCACAAATATATAATTATAAATAGTTATAAATGCTGACAAAGAATTCTTTGAGAGGAGATAGTGGGAAGGACCTGAACCAGTCTGTGAGGACAAGTGCAGAATAGGCCTTCCTTAGGACATATGAGGTATTTGAGCTAATATTATTAAACTTGAGCAATGGGAGTAGGGATGGGTGGAGAGCATTCTAGGCAGAGTAAACAGCTTGTGCAAAGGTCCTGTGGTCAGCGAAGGCCGTGGGTAAGGAGAAATTTACAGAAGGCCAGTGGGGCTGGAGTTTGGAGGACAAGGGGTGTCATAAGCTGCCAGAGAGGCAAGCAGGGCCATACCACAGGGAACTTGTTAGGCCTTGAAGAGGAAAGCGTGGATTAGAGATGTGTTTTGAAAAGATGACTCTGGCTACAGTGGGTGGGGAGTGGGCAGGCAGGGTTATGCAGGAGGGCAGTTAGGGTCTTGTTTTAATGGTCCACAGGAGCAATGATGGGTTCATTCATTAGGGTCAATAGACTCTCAGGCTTCAAAAATTGTTGAGAGATCATTGCTCCCTTCCCTCCCACCCACTATTTTTCTCTCCCTTCCTTTTCTGTCTCAGTTAAGCCCATCTAGACTAATGAGCATCTTTTTGTGTTGGTGTTAATTCATAAGACAGTCATCAAAAGAGGAGCCCCAAACAGCAGCTCACTGCCTCTCCTCCCCCAGAGCATTATGAGCTGTTTGGCAGAACATGAATAACTTACCAGGATGTTCAAACAAAATAGTTCAAAGAAAGCACTGAATGTTTCCTGGACTAGAGAAAATCTGAGGGCATTGTATGCCTTCAAGTGGCTCTTTGCATGAATAGGCAACAGCCTCAGATGCTCAGAAGCTGGGAGAAATTAATGAGTGTGCACAAGAGGAAATGGAAACCAATGCACCTTGTCACATGCCACCCTTCCTCCCTTTTTTCACAACCGAGTTCCAGACTGACAATGAATGTGGTTTCTTTTTAACTGACATTGATGAAATCCCAGTTGGTCCTCAAATGGACTGATCATTTTCCATGCTATTATGTAATGCTGCACTATTTATTTGTGGTTTTTAAAACTGTGTGTTGTATGGGGGGAGAACAACCTATTTGGTGTTTCCGCCAACCTTTTAAGATGCTGGGGCCAATATGGTGTTAGAAGCTTGAGAAGGAAGAAGAAAGTCCTGATTATTCTAACAGACTGTTGTTTCATATGAGCTCTTATAACTCAAAACACACTTTGTAACATTTTATCAGACTCAACGGTTTCAATTTCCAGGGTTAGTGATGAGCTGGTTTTCCTGTGCTTATAAATGGTTAAAACAGAATTTCAGATTGCAGATAATTACAGGATGCTTGGGTCCACCTGCTTGAAATATTCATGTTTCACACGCATACTTATCGCTGTACATGTGGATTATGAGGTCTATATACAGAAACAGCTCACATTGAAACATTTTGCTTTTCCAGCAAAAAGCGTACATTTTTTATTCCTCGTCAGGCAATAGGCTTGTTGATTTGTTTGTTTTGTAATGCCTTAAGGATGCAAGTTTCATGACCAGGGTCAAGTCAAATTAGTCGATGGTAGCTATCTAAAGAGCTGTATTGAGAAGGGTTCTGAGGCCAAATCCATACTCAGAGGAAAATGATGCCAAGGTCAACTTGTAACATCTGCCATGGGACAGAACGGAGTACAAGTGCCCTGTATTTGCCATTTCTATAGTATCCCAAAGGGATATTCCCAGAGCTTGAAATGGAACAATACTCGTGTGTCTTCCTGACTTTCTTTATTCTTTCCATGTAGACGCCCATATCCTTCACTTATTTTCCTTCTAAATCCACAATTCTGTACTCAATACTCTTTTTAACCATTTTTCTTTGTCACAGTTCAGTTCTAGTAGTTTTCCTCTGCCTCCAAGTGGTTTTGTTTTGTTTTGGGGTTTGGGTTTGGCTTCCGTTTGTTTTCTTTTGTTTTTTGAGACAGGGTCTTATTCTGTCACCTAGGCTGGAGTACAGTGGTGTGATCACAGCTCACTGCAGCCCTGATCAACCTGGGTTCAGGTGATCCTCCCACCTCGGGCTCCTGAGTAGCTGGGACTAAAGGCCTACGCCACTCTCTCCCCTCCTACTTATACTTTCTCCTATTACTAATCTCCAGCTGTCATCTCTGCTACTTGATTTTAATTATTCCAGAAATTATCCTTTCAGGGATCATCTTTAATTTGTCCTAATAACTCCACTTCATCCTCTGACAAGCTTAGCCCTTTTCCTGCCCTATTCATCTGCTGAATCTTATCTTTGACTATTCTTGTGGCCCGCTGGTGCCCATACTTTATTTATATATTAAAGCAAAATTCCATCAAGCATGTTTTGTTTATTACTGAAATTCCGTGGTTGCTGCTACCGAGTATTAGACCCCATAACTGGAACCATAACATCGTGCCAGAGCACATGTCTGCAAGGAATTTGGCTGTTGTCTTTTTTTTTTTTTTTTGTATAGCCAAAAATTCAGGAGTACATTCATAACCCAATTTGTCTATGGGTGTGTTCTTTGGAATCCTCATGTATTGAATGTGACATTTCACACCCTTCACCTCCTTTTTTCAGTGCCATCACTTCACTTAGAGCCAGGACCCTGCTCAACATGCTCATATTGGATCAGCTGCATAAGAACGCCATGTTCATGAGTTAAATATAGTGATATTTTATGGTTGGAAAAAATGGTGTGTGTGGTGAAGGCAGCAGCCTCTTTTGCTCTCAGCTAAATTGTGGCCCATACTCATCCTTCAGTTGATCAGTCTGTTTGCTACCTGTGGGTTATTTTCAAGCAGACTATATCCTCTCAATTCTGTTGTCCTCCTCTCCTGAGTTTTTAACATAGAAATCCAGGAGAGTATATGATCAAGTTTCCATGAGATGTATTTATTTTTAAAATATTGTCTCCATTTGAGATTGTTTTTGCTTCTGATGGGAAACCAATGGGGATACTGAGGCAGGAGTGCTTGAAATCCTGCCATTAGGTCAGCAGCCTCAGGAAGGCATGCAGATGGAGAAGGGAAATGCTTTGGGGATTCCAAAGCATTTGGAATATATTTTTCCACTTTCTTTGAAATAGAGCAGAGGATGGTTCTTGCTCTAAAGTGATACTTATCAAAGGGTGACAATCTTACCTTTACTAAGAACAGAGATTGTGTTAAGTATTACCAGAACATGACCTTGAGTGGCATCAAATTGTGTGAAAAGGAAGACACTCCTGTTCCATTTATTTTTCAGTTCTTCTGACCAGGTCAAGGAGAACATTTTAATTTGGTGATAGTAGGTCATTAAGACCTCCACAGATCTCAGGCTCAGAGCCTTCTGCAGGCAACATCATCCAGTTAAGTGTTTATAGCCTTGTTTAGATCCCATTACACCTACTTTTCATTCATGGCTGGTGGTGCTGCTTTGTCTTTTGTAGCAATGGCGTAAGTTTTTCTTTTTAAAGAAATATATTAACATTTGAAAAGTGAATCAATTTAAATAAAATATATTAAGTAATTTAGCATAGGTGGTACCTGGATATGATAAAGAGCAATCATGAAAGTATCTTGTGTTGGTACATGGAAATGGCAGAGATTGGGAAGATAGTAGGTAAATTACATTAATTTGAAAAAAAAATTGATGTAAAGGACCCTGTCCTATTCCCTGAGTAGAAGATATATTCCAAAATTATCTTTATTGGTAGTTTTGTACAATGTAAGTTACCCTCTGTGATAACCATGCCCCAAAGATTAAATACTGGAACATTCAAATAATTTTGCTGAAAAGAAAGGAAGTTTGAATTTGCAACCCAGTGTTGTGCTAATGTATCTGAAATTATATTCTATTGAATTGAAACCAAAGATGCCACTTGGCATTGGATTATTTATCAAGTTCCTTACTGACTGACAGGCCCTGGGCTTCGTGACGTATGGATTTCATTATTGCCAGGAATTAGAAAACACAGCCAAACTTGGACACTTGGCATTTTCCAAGGAAATGAGAAAATAAAATGTCCTAACTGGGAAATCTTGCCACAGCTCTAGTGTTCTTCAATGAAAGCTCATCTGATGCGACCATATTAAAACAAAAGACAAAAACAAAGCAAAATGCAGCAACTTTCTGTAACATTTTTCTTCTATGAAATATATTACTCATCCTAATGGTACAGTGCAGAGTGGGCCAGGCTCATTATGCCCAAATTATTCATAGAAATGGAGTTCTGTTAAATTGTTCCCACATTGTCAGTTACAAAGTCAGAAAAGGAAGTGGTTCCCTCCAGTTACTTGCCTCATGTATTATCTTCTTAATGGTCCTTCCTTTTTCGATTTAACCAAAATGCTTTCTGTGTACTGGGCCATGGAATGGTTTAAATGGAGGCAGAATATTTTTCCTGAATAGCTTCTTTGATATTTAGATGTGATAGGATGGTATGAAAGAGTAGATACTCGAATTCCTTCAGCAAGTATATACAGGATGCTTTCCTTGTGTCCAACCAGTACTGGTGCTACAGCTGTGAATAACATATCTCAAACCTTGGCCTATGGATCACACACTCAAGTAAAGAACATAGGCAATAAACAAGTGAACAAATGAATATATAAGGGTAATAATAGATTATAATTTGTGTTCTGAAAGAAATAAGCAGGCTGCTATGGTAGAAAGTAGTGGGGGCATAGGGAAGAGGAAGTGCAAAGGCTTTGAGGTAGGAAGGGGCTTGATGTGTTCCTGGACCAGAAAGGGGAATAATGTGAGTAAAAATTGTCATTGAGGGAGAGTGTTTACAGGGAGAGTGCAGAGAGCCAGGCAGGGCCAGACAACCTAGGGATCTTAGGGGCCATGAAAAGGGTTTAAATTTTATTCCAAGATCCCGGAGAAGCCATTGGAGGAGTTTAAGCCAGGGAAAATATGATTGTATTTCCATCTTGAAACCTAAAATATCTTTACGCACTGAAATAAACTTGGAACCATATATTGGTCAACTAGTCTTTATTGAGCATATGCTGTTTGCCAGGCTTTAGTGTTAGAGTGAAAGATGACACAGATGTGGACCTTTGAAGTTGTACACCCATGGAGGAGAGTTGATTGGAAAAATCTGAGTCCCTGGGCATGGTCTATATTCCAGGGAGCCGCAGTAGCTTTTGAGGACTTTAAAGGCCACTGAATGGGAAAGGGAATGAGGATTCCTGAGAATCACCTCCTTTTCTGTCTTGACACTCCATGTTCAAGTACACAGTCCAGGAGATATTTATGCAGAGACATTATGTAGTGAGAACTTGGAGCTTGGATGCCATTTATCTTGTTTTTCCTTCCTGGAAAAAGGTTTAGCTTCTTTCCAAGTTAATTAAATCATAAATGGTAAAAGTCAACACTGACCCAGAAATTCAATTTTGCTAGGCTCCCAGAAGATATGTGGGTTGGGAGGAAGTAAAATTATAATCACAGTTTGGGATTCTCAGACACTGTCCTGCCTCTCAGACCAGAATGCTTGGTCTAGGATTCCCAACATTAAGACCAGCTGGTGTGTGTCTGTTAGCTGGAGGGTGAAGGTGGGCAGACTGGCAGGACAACAGACAGCAGGATAGACAGTGGAAAGGAATCTAGGTGCTGGGGAACAAGTTTTGGAGAGAGAGCTCCTAGTTCTGCTCCCAACTCCATCATAAATTTGCCAATTAGTCTTATGTAAGCCACCAAGCTTTCCAACTTCACCAAGTCCTGAAAAATGGAATCCAAAGTCCCTTCTACCTCAACAAATCTGTGATTAGTTCATCCAACTAACTGGTCCAGAAAAGAACCATAATGTCAGAATTTAAGAGTTTTCAGGAATAGTTTCAGAATTGGATGATCAAGAAGTGGCTGGAGTTTGTCAGTTAGACATTGATACTCCATCTAAACGTGAAAAATCTATGAAAGTTTGGATTTCATGAGTAGTCTAATCTTGTGTAGCTATGAAAAAGACTGTACTCTTCTTAAATAACTCTTGAGAACTAAGTGACTGTAGGTCATTTCCTTTCTGATTCAGCTTCTCTAATACCTTGCCTGAGAAGATTATCTACTACTTATATCTGAAGCAATCTAAGAACTAGACTGTTTTTCTATCACTGTTCAGTAGAAATCAGGGAGCACACAGGAAAGCATATCATAGAGTTGTTTGCCTATAATGATAGAATAGGTCTAGAAACTCTAAATCCTCACTAATGAGAAAATAACAGATACTTGATTTAGATTCATCAGTGTTCATAAGCAGTATGGTGTCATGGACAAGAGTACAAAATTGGGAGCCAGAGCACTGGGTTTTACTTCTGCTGTGTGGCTGTGGGCAGGCTGCTTAGCTCTTTTTGCCTCCATTTCCTCACTCTTAGGAAAATTAATTACTGTATATAGAAAATGCTTAAAACACTGCTTGGGCAGATAGTAATCCTGTTGGTTATTATAATCATGGCTTTATTCTTGTTTGGATGGAGGAAAGGAATAGGAAGGGAAACAAGCTGCCCTGAGTGAAAGATAGTAATTATTAACATTGATTCAATATCTTCTATGGACCAGGTGCCATGCTAGGTGTTTCATCATTTTATTTAATGCCCTGCCATGACCTATGAGATAGGTACTATTGGTATCCCCATTTTGCTAGTGGAATCTTGAAATCCGGAGAGGTGAAATGACTTAGTCAAGTTGCAAATATAATAGCTAAGCCAAAAGCCAAACCCAAGGCCTGTACTTTTCACCCATTCTGCTAACCTACCTTTCTAAAAGAAATTGGATCTCTAAAATAGGGTAATTTAATTAGCATTGAATATTCAACAAAACTATCTAAAAATGTGCATTTCCTTTCCATAAATTCCGTTTTTTGTGGATTAAAACCCTGCCCAAATTTAAAGGTGATGAATGTGCTGACGCACACACCAGCACAGGCGTTCCACCTCAGTGTACACACTCAGCAGGTATTATTCGACCCACATACAGCAGCACTCTGAGGTGTGACTCATGTGAGTCTAAAAAGAGAATCCCTGCCCTTGAGGCATTTACACAATCCCAGGAGAGACACCAGTGATAATGATCATCATCTTCAAGGGAATCATTGTCAATAACAACTGCCCCTACAGATTTTGTTGAAATCTAGGTACCAGGCAGTGAACTAGCTGGAACCATATGGCTGAGTCAGACAAACCCGGGTTTAAATCATGATTTCACCACTCACCAGCTGGGTAACCTTGGGCAAGTAGCTTCTCTTCATTAAACCTCAGTTTCCCTAAATTTGAAAGAGAGACAAGAACACAACTGCCTGATGAGATTGTTGTTGAAAAACAATCTGATCTATGTTAAGGGCTGAGTTCCATGAACAGAATATTGTAACCTCTCAGGAAATGGTATTAATAGCCAAAACAAACTGTAATCTCACTGAATCTCTCATGATACTGTTAAGAAATAGAAGGAAAAAGAGACACTCAGAGAAGTTAGGAAGGCTTCCCCCAAATCCTACAACTCCACACCCCCATGCTCCAAACACCTGGAAATCAAACAGCCAAGGCTGCCAAAGGAGAAGTGAGTATCGTTGCCAAAATGCTTTCCAGAGCCAGAGGACATATTCTGAGGGCCGACTGCCTTTGATGTGATGATGAAAGAACTAGTTCTCAAAGGCAAGAGGAATCCAAAAGGCAGCATCCTCCTTGAGTCCTCACCCAGAGTCACAGCCCTGTACAGCCTGGGTGTCCACAAGCCTGTTCTTCCGGCTTCTTTCTGGATTAGAGCCATTGTTCAAGAGGCTAGAGTCCAGCTAAGATAATACTTTTTTGTGTTTGTCACTTACTAATTTAACTTCCCCTGTGCTGTGATATGGAACTCGCCTCAGTCTAAGGGTACAGATGAGTGCCGGCCCTCTGGGAGGACAGAACATTTTGGCATGATGCCAATTATCAGGGAGTTTAGAAATTTCTAGGCTCTGGTGTTTAAACTCTGAAGTCCTTCAGAGTCACCTGGGTTCTTGGGTAAGGATTCAAAACCTCTCAGGACAGCCCATAGCTTCTGGTTTAGATGGTTTGGGATGAGGCAGCTATTTCAGGCATCCTTAAACAGCTGCAGTCTGGGTGGAAGCAGTTCAGTGAATATATGAAAAATAAAGGTTCAGCACAGGCATAAAAGCAAAAGCTTTGGGGTGATAGAGCCCTTAGTTTGAATCTCACCTGTGCCACTGACGTTTTTATGGTGAATGAGCTACTAAATCCTTCTGAACCTCAGTTTGTTCACTTACAAAATAATACTGATGACACCTACACCATAAGCTGCTTAATAACGTTTCAGATTTAACATATACAAAGCACTTGGCACAAATGTAAGAGATACTATTCTTATTTTAAACATTTTGCTGTCAGTGGACCCAGGGTAAAAAAGGAAACAGCACAGACCATCAAAGTCAGTTGGTGTAAACTAAAGAAACTAGACACTTTATCTTTCAGTTAGATGCCTTTTTTAGTTTCCTTTGGAATGTGTTCATTTATGTGTGGATCCCTTACTTGTACTTGGAAAAATCTGTCTATCAAGCTGGTATTCGTATAATGCCTTATTGTAAAGATGATCTTGGTTGATTCAGAGCTAAACCTCAGCAGCAAGTGGTAAAGGGGTATGGAAAACCTGAGAAGGAGCCCAATGTAATGGGCTTGAAAACCTCTTTAGAGTACTGATAACCATAAAGATAATTATAGTGCAGATCTCTCTACCTAAATGAGGCTAAAAGAAGAGAAGATGGCTGCAAAGTATCTAGGGGTGAAAAAAGAAAAAAAATAATAATAATAAAAACAGAGAAAGCCAGGAAAGTAAAACAAACCCATTGCATGAGTTCTTGACACCAAACCACTATCACTTATTAAGTAATAAATAAAATACTTATACTCACACACACATACAAATATACACACCAAGGAATTGCTAGATGCAACACAAGTAAATCTCTGTAAATTTGACTTTTAGCAAGTAGGACACTATACAATCCAGTAATGACAGGGTTTTGTTTTGGATGTTGTTCTTCTGTAAATTTACTAGAGAGAGGGAAGGAATAAAGAGAGAGCTCTTGTCTCCCAAGCTTTATGCATGCAGTAGTACAATAGAGTTGCAGGATCAATAGTCGAGGACTCTTAGAGGCAGAAGGCTCTGGGCGTGATGTCCCATTTCTGCCCGGCCATGTGATGTCACCCTGTTTTTCTCCCTGCTGCGTCAAATCACTCAACCTATTTCTACCCCAAGAGCAGAATTAGGTGATGTTCTGTTGAGCCAAATGTAGCAGGACTTGGGGCCTAGAAAATGTTTCTCTCTTTTTCAAAACCTTCCTCCTTTAAGGAGACCTCAAATAAAATGAATCTCAAAGCCAGCCTGGTCTTTAGAAATGGCAGCCTCTAGAATAACTCAGTCTGCTCTTTTCGTCACTTGTAATCAGAACCAAGCATCCCGTGCAGATCTCACAAATACTTATAAATCAGGGGGAAATCAGATCACAGAGAGAAGTACATACGATGCTACTGACCAGACTCCTGGGTTCATCCAGTCAGCCCTTCCTTCATCTCACTTATCTGAGTGGTTGCTGTGTGCTATAAACACTGTGCTTTTGAGGTGCTAGGGTTACAACAGTGAATAAAAGCAGAAATGTAGCTGTTATGGCACCCGCAATCTAATGGGACTAACAATAGACAAGGTACATGTAAGTCATTGGGCAGAGGTACCTTCAAGTTTGGCTTTGGCCTTACTATTCAGTTAAAATCTCTTATATACCTCTGGCTTCAACTTGTCTTTAGGAGACCCAATAGTCAAGTGTTATTTCAAAGTCATTTCTGAAATTTCTGGACTTGTACATGCTCAGTGATCATGGAAACACATGGATAATCATCAGAGCCAATCAATGTGATAATGTCTGTAACACAAGCAAGGCACATCATTCTGACTTTTTGTTAATATCTGAATATTCTTAAAAATAGATGAGCAGTCCAAATGCATGTTAGAGTAAAAAATCTTCATATGTCCTTTATATGTTGAATTCTATTAGTCAGTGGAACTACAAAAATATATATAACTATGTATTATCAACATGTTAACATGTAAACATTGTTCATTATAAAACTATATGAATAAATAAATGAATAAGGAGATAAATAGTAAAAGAGTACAACTTAATATCTTTAGGAAGGATACTATATCACTTTTGAGCCAAGAAATCTTCAAAAAATTTAAATAATCATGCAAAGCAGAAAAATAAAGATTAGGCTAGTATCATAATGCTAATCTTGCTAGACCTGTTTGAGGCAGTAGCATTCATCATATTAAATGAAATAAGATAAGCTTATCTTAATTCTTTTCTATCTGGAAGGAAAAAAAGCTTAACCCACTATCAGTGTCACTGTCAGCAATCAACCATACTGAAAGAGCTGGCCCCATAGTATTTCACTTCCCACCAACCTCAAGTCAAAGCAAATGTCCGTTTGGCATCTGTCATAAATGTGTTGTATAGAGGCAGCAGGGAGAAGTAACAAAAGTTTAAATTTTGGCTAATTAAGTTTTTAATAATAACACTGTAATAATAACTAAAGTGTTCATTTCAATTTATTCTCGTACCCTCAGAAGTTTATTCAGTGATATCCATATTCGGCTTTGGCCAAATATTCATTTTTAACCCTCAGCCCATTTAGCATTCAGCCAAAATGTGGGTTCAGGGCTCCTCCACCACTGCTGTGAAACAAAGATGCAGAGTGGTGATTCAGTGGAGATTTACCAAGTTGGGGAGAAGCTGTTTTAATTAGAGGGGTCAGAAAGTATCCCCAAGAGGTGGCATTGTACTTAAACCTAAGCAAAAGGGAGCCAGTCATGCGAAGAGCATGGTGGGCAGAGAGAATCGTTAAGTCCTGAGACCCTATGGCAAGAAGGCACCTGTGACGGGCAAGAAAAAGACCTGAGGGTGGAGCACAGGGAAAGGCAAGGGAGAAGACAACAAGGCTGGCAGGGCCAGATCCCACAGGGGCTGGAGGTCAAGGCAGGAGGTTTGGGCTTTATGTCCCAAAGTAACCTGGTTGGATTTACGTATTTAACAGATCAGTGTGGCTGCTGTGTAGAGAATGACTGCATGAGGCATGAGCAGCAGTGGGAGTGGGGACACCAGTTGGGAGGTTGTGGCTGTCATCATGTAAGAGAGGATGGTGGTTGATGATGGCAGACGAAAGCAGGTTCAAGATACATTGGGACGTGGAACCCAAACTCTCTTCTTTTCGTTCCCATTCTCTGCTCTTTTCCAAGGGTGGTACTATGCCCTCTGGAGGTTGCATTCTAGCAGTGGACAACACTTGGCTCTTCTCTCGGGAGTTTGTAACTGTTTATTAACACCAAACCCTGCTCTGCACACACTGCTTGCCAATTTGTAAGTTGTAGTGCCAGCATCTCAGTGAATGACCTTGAGTGAGTTGAAGTCACCTGGCATCTCTCGAAACCATGTGGATAGTGGATGTACAGCTGTGAACTGGGGCAGTCAGTTCTCGAGCTGGTCCTTTTATTCCCCACAAGGATTATTCTACAGCTGTACCAAATTTGTTCTTTTTCCACTTTAGCAGAGACATGTCTTTTATAGAACATTACATGCTGACATTAGGGTGACATTGACACCAAACCAAAAAAGAGAATTAACTCATTCCCTTCCCCTTCTAGATTTCATTTCCTGCTTAGTTTATAAGTCAGATTGCACTGTGCTGTGGTCATGCTTGCTGCTGGGCAGGGAGGTATTATTAACGGGAAACTATTTCGAGGAATAACCTACAGTGAGTCCAGTCCCACTGAGCAAGTGAGCCATTCTCTGTAGATAATGTCAGTGTTAGGTACTTAAAGTCTTTCATGAGGATAATGTTTAATTACATGTAAATAAATCAGGCTTGACTCCAACTCTGCAGTGGAATCTTGGACCCAGGACTCTCCCAACAGATGCAACCGCTAAAAAGTCTGAAGGAAAAATGTTTGTTTTATGCATACACTTCAAATTATGTTTCTTTGGTAGCCATTTTGTACAAGGCAGTGTGGTTGGTCTTATTATTGGCTAAGTTTTTAAAATAATATTTGGTGTTTTTCTGACCAAAAAAATTATAATGCTTGTTGCAGAAAATTAAAGGAAAGTGTAAGAAAAAATTAAATAGTACTCATGATCCCAGTACCCAGAAATAATCACTGTATATGTTATGGCATTGTTTTCCAATATCTATGGGTGTGTCCACACCCATCCACAGATATATGCATGTGATAGATAACTTTGTATGAAAATCTGCATACTCACACATGATTGTTCCTTTTGCATCAATTCCTAGAAATTGTATTATTAGTTCACAGCTAGTTATTTCCCGTATGTTGAATAGGGTGACAAATCGTTCTAGTTTACCCAGGACTTTTCATTCTTGGCATTGCCCCATCCTGGGGCAAACTGGGACAGTTGATCACCATGTTTTAGTGAACACACCACATCTGCTCAACCTCCATCATCCTATATACTGGGAGGAAGTGAATGGCTAAAGTCCACTTGCCGTATTTGTTTTTGGGAGACCTCTCTCTTCAGCTTCTACGATTAGAAAGCTGTCTCTGTCTCTGGCAGCCTCAGAGAATTCATTGCAGCTTTTAAATTTGAGCCTGGAATTAAGATGTGGTTCAGCTGTTTGTATACAAACAGCAAGCAAATCATTGTGCTCAAATGAAGGTCACTGCCTGGCCTCACTGAACAATCTCAATTTGCTCCATTTGTCTGGATACATAAAAAGCTGCACAATTAGAGTTATTATATAAACAGCAGAGTGATACTTCATGTAACTAAGCAAGCAGATTCTACTGTGGTGTTTGTACATGGAAGTGAGGGCAATTAATGTCTTAGTTATATTTGTGCAGGATCTTGCGTGGAAGCATCAGGAGAAAACAAAGTCATGCATTAAAATACACAGGGGAAGAATGCACATGAAACAAACACAGTCATTGTGGGAATTTTCCAGGTCTTTCACAAGAACTAGTAACAGTATAAGTCCTTTTGTAAATAGAATGTTTTTGTTAGTTTCTTCCTAATGCTTTAAAATCCATCAGTGATCAGGCCACCAAATCCATACTGCACATGTTAAGTTCAAGTGACAGTGGGTCTGCATAGCAAGTATTAAAACCAAGGTTAATACAATTAGTTTTAATTACAGTGAACTCAGATTAGTGACCAACTTCATTGCCTACCACCTAAATTTTTCCAGGCTCTAGGAAAAAATATTACATATAGAAAAAATAAGTGTGTTGTATGTGTATTTGTGTGTGTGTGTATTATACAGCTATATAATTTTTAAATATATATTTATAATTTGAGGAAAGACCCTTCTTTTCATTTTGGCTTTTATTATCTATTTTAAAAAGTAAACTGAAAATGTTTGCCCCATATTTGAAATGGAAAATTTAGGCTCTTGGGAAATAAGATGAGAAGCCTACATAACCTTGAGGACACTCGAAATAGAGAGGCAGTTAATAGGACTTAATTCTAAACCTAGGTTGCCACGGTGACTGAAACCACAAGTCCCTTGAAATTTACATCAAACACCTTTTTTTAAAAGGGGGAGAAAGTCACACAAAACTCCACATCAGCATTATAACATGTTATTAGCTCTGATTTTTTTTTACACCCAAAGTACAAATCAAAAGTACATACTTTATCTGTATGAGGTTAAACCATTCAAGGGACAAGTGATTGTATTTTCTTCATAGGAATGCTTTAAGAAGAAAATGGGGCTGGGCACCTTGGCTCATGGCTGTAATCCCAGCACTTTGGCAGGCCAAGGTGGTTGGGTCACTTGAGACCAAGAGTTCAAGACTAGCCTGGCCAACATGGTGAAACCCTATCCCAAAAATACAAAAAACAAAAAGCCATATATGGTGGTACATGCCTGTAATCCGAGCTACTCAGGAGGCTGAGGCACAAAAATGGCTTGAAGCTGGGAGATGGAGTTTGCAGTGAGCAGAGATCATGCTACTGCACTCTAGCCTGGGCGATAGAGTGAGACTCCATCTCAAAAAAAAAAAAAGACAGAAAAGTACAGATTCAAATATATTATTAATTCAACCAAATTAAAGACTATTGTTTGATGTGGGTTTACTGTTTGTTTTCACTTTGCATTCTGATTAACCTGTTACCTGTTTCCTTATTCATTCAATAAATGTTTACATCAAAATATGTATTAGATGCTGCTTTAGACACAAGGGATACACCAATGAACAAGACAGACACAGTCCCTACCCTCAGCAAACCAGTATTCTACTGGGTGGAGACAAAAAAAATACAATTAGTTCAACCATTGTGAAAGACAGCATAGGGATCCCTCACGGCTCTAGAACCAGAAATACCATTTGACCCAGCAATCTCATTACTGGGTATAAACCCCAAAGGATTATAAATCATTCTATTATAAACACATGTGCACACATATGTTCATTGCAGCACTGTTTACAATAGCAGAGACTTGGAACCAACCCAGAGGCCCATCAATGATAGACTGGATAAAGAAAATGTGGCACATATACACCATGGAATACTATGCAGCCATAAAAAAGGTTGAATTTCTGTCTTTTGCAGGGACATGGGTAAAGCTGGAAACCACCATTCTCAGCAAACTGACACAGGAACAGAAAAACAAACATCACATGCTCCCACTCATAAGTGGGTGTTGAACAAAGAGAACACAGGGACACAGGAAGGGGAAAAATCACATACCAGGGGTTGTCAGGGGATAGGGGCCTAGGCGAGAGATAGCAGGGGGTGAGAGGATTGGGGAGAGCAAACATGAGAAGAAATACCTAATGTAGATGACGGGGGAATGGATGCAGCAAACCCGTTACATAGGTATATACATGGCACGTGTATACCTATGTAACAAACCTGCACATTCTGCACATGTACCCCACAAACCTGCACATTCTGCACATGTGCCCCAGAGTATAATTTAAAAAATGGAAGAAAAAGTATGTAAACAAGTAAAATAATTGAAGACAACAATGAGTGCTATGAAAAAAATTAAACAGAGTAGTATGATGGAAAAATCACTGAGTGGAGAAAAACTCGCTTGAGATTGGTCTCAAAGTACCTCCCTATAGAGAAACTATTTGAGTTGACACTTCAATGTCAAAGATCCACTCACCTGAAGTTCAAGTGGAAGAATAGTCAAGGAAGAGAAGGAGCAAGTTTAAAGTCCCCAAGGTGGGAAGAAGCTTGTAATGTTCAAGGGACAGGGGGAAAAAAACTGTACCAGTCTGTAAGCAAGAGGTAAAGTAATAAGAGACATGGGCAAGGACCACATCGTGGAGGCCTTGTAGGACATGAAAGAACTTTGATTTTCATTTTAACTGTAACAGGAAGCCCTCAGAGAGTCTTACACAAAGAATGGCCACAGTGCTGGCTGCTTTGTGGGAAATGGATTGCAGGGAAACATAGCATACTTAATAGCTCTGTAATATTCTAGTTCAAAGTTGAGTGACAGCCTCCCAGGTGTTTAACTATAATCCTTCGGAAATTACATCTATGGGTGTACTATTTAGCAATAAAAAGGATTGAAGTCCTCATACATGCTCCAACATTGATAAGCCTCCAAAAAATTATGCAGAGTAAAAGAAGCCAGAGGCAAAAGTCCACATATCATCTGATTCCATTTATAAGGAAAATGCAAATCTGTGGAGGCAGAAAGTAGATGAGTGGTTGCCTAGGATTGTGGGTGGGAGTGTGGTTGACTGCAAACAGACACAAAGGATCTTTTTGGAGGTGATGGTTATGGTCTAAAATTGGAGTACAGCAATACTTGCACAATGCTATAAATTTACAAAAACAGTCATTGAATTATACACTTAAAACAGATGAATTTTATGATATGTAAATGATCCCTCACTAAAGCTTTTATTTAAAAAATATCATCAGGAGAGAAAATTGTATCCATGTTACATATGTTCTTTTCTTAAGAGAGTAGACATACGGAGACAAGTAAGGCGCCTATTGCCGTCCTCCAAGCAAGAGACAATGGTGACTTAGGCTGGATTGACAGTGAAGAGAAATAGATGTTTTACAGAATGATACAAAAAGTCTCATGGTTGAATTAAGACAGACAGAGAGAGAGAGAGAGAGAGAGAGAGAGAGAGAGAGAGAGTGTGTGTGTGTGTGTGTGTGTGTGTGTGTGTGTGTGTGTGAAGGAGTAGAAACAGTAGGAGCAAGACAGGAATCAAGTGTATCTAGGTTTGGAGGCTGAGCAAGCAGACAGTTGCAGAGAAGCAGGTTATTAATTTGTCACCCCACCTGGGAAGTCGTTATCAGTACAAAGCATATTACTAGATTTTGCAGACATATAAAAAATTTTAATTAAATATAGAAAATTCAGAGTTATCTCTTTATTAACATCTCTGTAATTCTCTTGTACTTTTGTAAGCTTTTTTTTTTGAGCCTGGAAGAAAATGATTGCATGATGGCTAACATGTACAAAGAATTTGATCTCATCTGCATTCTGCCATATCTGTGTGAAGGCCCCCAGCCAGTGACTGCAGCTAAGGAAGCATCACTGTTGAAGTAATATGAACCAGTATAGTGCTTTATTCCTCTGCATGTGTCAGGAAGTGTTCTTTCCAATCTGGTTATGCTTATAGGAGCAAGTCACACAGAGAACACTTTCCTACTTTGTTTCTCCCTAAATTGTGAACCTGAACAGAGGAGGAACACTCTACTTTACCCATAATGGAGAAAACCTAGATTTTTAGGTATGATTACTATGAAAATTTCACCTGCTAACATTTCCTTAGGACAAGGGATGGATTGACTGATTTATGAACACATTGCTCACCATGAGGCTCGTCAATTAGAATTTCACATGACAGTTTGAGGCTGAATATATTTGAGACCTCAAATATAACAGCTTTTTGAGGAAAGGGCAATCCTGTTTCCTCCCATTGGTTTTGGATGCATCAGTAGTGACCCAATCCAGATGAGGGAGGGAGGGAAAGAAAGGCAGAACTGAGTGATCGTGAGGATCAAAACCCAATTACCAGAACTTCACAGTTTAGAGTCTTCTGAACATGCAGATTCTTAAACAGCAGCTTACGAGGTGAGCATAAGTAATATGCATGTATACCTTTTTAAAATTCTATATTACCATATAATTTAGAAGAAAAACATCAAATAATGGCATGTTTTAAAGATTCTCAGATTATCCTGAAAGCATTAGTCTCTGTAGTCAGTTCTATACTTACACTTAGGATACCAATATAGTTGATGTCTCTTAAATCCTTACATTTTAAATTTCCAGTTTAGTAAACAGGCCATAAAGTAGGTCTTATTTGCTTTCTAACAAAGAAGGCAGAACAGCTTGCCCATAGGGATTTAAATCATAATTTACATTATGTTTATTTTTATAGACAGGCCATAAGTACAATTTGCAAAGCTGGATAAAACTAAGGCACTAGATAATTAAAAAGAGAGATTTATTTTTTCCTTTAAAATTGAGCTCAGTCATAATTTAAAACTAACTGCTTTAATTATACTGAATAATTGGATTAGGTGAAGGTTTGCATAATTTGTCAGAATCAGAATATGACAATTAATGTTTGCTCTTCTGTTAACTCAGGATACACACACACACACAACTGGAAAGTAAAATGTAACATGAAAATGATTCTGAGGAATTAAGAGCTTAACATTATGTAAGAATAAATCCTCATATATACATATTAATGATGAGGTTTCATAGGAAAATCTATTCCAAATATGGCTTTGAAAAGAATTAGGACATATATCTACTTGTCAGACACTCTCCCTTTTTCAAATCCAACACATATCTTTAGCATTCATGCAGTTAAATATAATGCAAAGTACTAGGTACATTTTTCCAAAACTTCAGTCATTTCTGTGTACCCCTCATAACATACTGGCACACCACTGGTACTATTATTTGTTTTATATTTTTCTTTAAATCCAAAAGGAGTCTTGCTCTGTCTGATTGTAAATACAGAGTAGCCATAAAAATAACTTCAGTAAAAACAATGTTAGTAAATTCTAGATTGATTCTGTTCCCTGCAGAAGGAGCTCCAAATGTCAACAAAATTGTCTCCTTTGTAGAACAAAAAAGGCTTAGCAAATTTAAAACATTCTTTCTTCACACAGAGAACTTCTTCCTGGGGTAATGAGGAGAAATAAAAGAGAACGACTGTCTCACTGTGCCATTTGATGTCCCATCTTTGTGCCACCTCAAGTCATCTCCAGGGGTACAAGATCTGTGCTTTGAGAGTCACAGTACTCAATCTCTGTTTGCTCAATAATTTCACAATAGTCTATGGATTTCTCTGGTTTACACTCATCCTTTGGGGTGGTTTTCCTGGAGAATTCCACGGTTTCTTTTCTGCTTAGTAAATCTTTCCATGCCAGCTTGTAAAGTGAAGTGAATGACAGAGACAGAATTAGTAACGTTGTTGAATGTGAACACTCAAGACAAAAGAAAGAAAACATTTTCCTCCATAGCTGGCTTTGTCTTCCAAATTACCTGAATGAAATGACAAGTGAAACTGCTCATTCTTATTGGGAATACCAAGGAAAGCTTCAGGGGAAGAAAACATTTAACAGAGACTCTCACTTTTCTGTGTATTTTCTTTTGATAGACGTAAGCATTTTATTACAGCTTTGAAATAGATGAGATGATAATTATTGAGTTCCCGGAACACAAATAAATAAAATGAATAATTTGTTTATTTGATAAATTTCAATTATCTACAAGATGCAAAACACTATGGATGCCAGTCATTGAAAAACAAAGAGCAAAGACCCTGTTTCCAGGATGCAGTATACGCACAGGGAAATAAATCATGTACATTTAGTAGTGAATACAAAACAGTAAAGATTCCTTTCTGAGGAAAACTGCAGATTGCTTCTTGTTAAGAAAACCAAAGAATGCTCCTGGAGAGGAAGGCCCTTGAAATGGTCCTTGAATTTGGCTAGGAAGCGTTTGTAAGTGCAGAGAGGGTGGGAAGGGCATTCCAGCAAAAGGAAGTAGCATCCGCCAACACCTATAGTCTCAGAAGTGCTGGACTGTGTAGGGAACGTAGATTCTAAAAAGGAGGTATGAAAGGAGGAAGAGAAAAGAAATCTATAAATATAGGCTGAGTCAAGGTATAAAAGAGCCTTGCAGTTGAAACTGAGAGGAAGAGAACTTAAAGAAACAAGTACATTTAGCATGGGAGAAGGTAAACTCTGGAGACAGGGAGCTCCTGAACCGGCGTGACCCGGCTCCAGAGGTGTCCTGTTTCTGTGACTCTCCATTCGTGTGTGTTTGTGTGTGTGTGTGTGTGTGGTGTGGTGTGTGAAAAACTTTTATGACAAAATTGAAACGACCTTGTTAGTCATACATTTTCACATTGAATTTTACAATATTTATGCTTCTACGCTTCCAACCATTATGCTTGAATAATCTATTTCTTAATGTGTTTCCGCTATAAAACCATGTTTTCTCTTGGTGTGGGAATTGACTAGTTGGTTTTTTTTTTTTTATGTGTATAGTCTTTAATTTTTTTTTTAACTTTTATTTTAAATTCAGATGTACATATGCGGGTTTGTTACATAGGTAAACTTGTCATGGGGCCTTAGACTAACGAAGGAGCAAAGACCCTATGGGCATTACTCACTCCTCCAACAAGCTGTAGTCAACCCAAAAAGAGGGGACCACTCTGTCTCCCGTGGATCCCACATACCCCCTCTGCTCATCACCTGACAAGACTTAAAGAGAACTTAAGAGAGAACTTAAATTCTACATTATCATGTAATTTAGAGATTGATCGTGCATCTTTTCTGAAAATACCAGGGCATAACAACAACTCACCAAGGCTGAGGAAAGTTTTTGTCTAATGCTACAGATACTTATATTATTTATATATTGTTATTATGCCCCAAATTTTAAAAGTTTGCATTAACTTAGACATGTTCTTTCTCAGAAATAAATTGTCCTAATCAAATGTCCCTTTGGCCCTGTGCAAAAATATCCTACAGACAAAAACAGACATCTTAGGTTTTGCAATGTTCTGTTTCAAAGATTCTCAGATTATCCTGAAAGCAGTAGCCTTTGTAGTCATTTCTATCCTTACGACACCAATATAGTTGATGTGTCCATTCTAAGTTTAAATTTCAGAATGAGGTGATGATTGGCTCATCCTGGGACAGGTGCTTATACCTGGATCAAGCAGCTGTGGCCAGGAGGGCAAGATTATGTACCACAGACATTGCTCCTGGAGGTCCAAACCCGGGCATGGGGGTGGAACCATAGAGAAAGGACCATCCTGAGCTACATCCCATCTCAGAACAACTATGTAAAGTAGATATCATCATTCGCACTTTATAAATAGGGAACACCAGGACTTAGCACCATCAGGTAGCTTGCCCTGTAAAAGGGGAAGAAACTTGAAAGTACAAGGTGAAGAAGATAAACAAGTCTGTGTCTGGGAATTTCCAAATTCTCAGTAAAGTAGGAAGCAAGTTCATCTGAAAAAAGATGGGCAACTTAATCTCTTAACCAGAGTTTTTTGTTTTTTGTTTTCTTTTCAGTGACTCTTTCAGAGACTGGAGACATTTTGGAAGAGGTTTCTTTGAAAAAATATATTACCAGTGTTAGTTTAAATGGTTCTTTGCAAAGCTGTGTGCTTAATAGAGAACAATTCATTTGCATTTTTGGAATCTTTTTTTTTTTTTTTCCAGAAACATATGAATGGTCTGATGCAACTCACCAACAGCTGGAACTGGGAAGGGTTTGCAAATACACTGGGATAGGAATGAGGAGAAGAGATTCAGAAGGGTAGAGATTTAGTGCCCAAACACTGTATTCCACAAAAGCAGTTGGATACAACCCCATCATTCCTTTATGGACCTGTCCAGCTCCTAGAACTACTTAAAATTTCCCTACCACGGATGAAGGTGAAAGATTTGGCCAAGGTTTCTCAACCTCAGCACTGTTGACTTTTTGGGCCAGTTAATTGTTGGTTCCAGGAGACAGTCCCGTGCATTGCATTGAGGCTTAGCAGCGTCTCTGGACTTTAAAAAGTTCTAGAAGGCTCTTAAAAGGCATGAAAAGACTAGTGAAGAAAGAAATCTATAAATATAAGCTGAGTAGATGCCAGGAGCATCCCTACCCATAGTGGTGACAACCAAAAAAAAAAAAAAATTGTCGACAGATATTGCCAAATGTCCCCAAGGAGTGGAAGGGCAAAGTCACCCCCAATTGAGAATTATCTATTTTAGCCATGAATTCTTTTTATTTATATCAAATCATTTTAATTTATTTGTGTTGACTGAACCAGTGGTTTAAGAGAATGTTTGTTCAGCCATGGGAAGTTGCAACTTACGTTCATTGTCCCTCTTAGCAACGTTTTCGTGAAAGACAGCGCTGAAAAGTCTGGTTTACCTGGTGATTAGCAGTAAAATCATCCTTCCAGTAACTAACACTTCTCACACTGTTGACAAATAGGGACCAAGGTACATCTAGCATGCAGGAGGGCTAGGAATTTGTTGTACATCAATTTAGGGCTTGATTCTTGGGTCATGTTATCTTCTTATATGCCAAAAATAAATAGAAATCCATTCTGGTCTAGTCTATTTCCTGACGGTATCCAGGGATAGAACTTGATTTAAATGATTCAATCAGAGGAAATGGAGGGATTGTGTATCAGTACTAATTAAATCAGGGGAAGTTATCAACCACCAATAAAAATAATCCAGTGGAGCTTTCCATTCCAAAAAGTCAACCCTTCGTCTCTCTGTCTCCTTGACCTCAGTTTCGTATTCTCTAAAGAATAAGACCTGGAATGACTCTGTGTTGACCTTGTGTCTCTCTCTTCTGGGTCAGCTCTGGGCAGAGCCACATGGCCTAGATGTAAACCCAGGAGCCCATCTTCACCTCGCATGTGGGGGCTTATTCCCAGAAAAAGGGAATGGACTTTTTTTTTGAAATACACTTACCTTCCATATCAGTGTTATACTGTATCCATAACACTGTTATAAAACAGAATCAAAGTTTGCTTTAAAAAAAAAATTACAAAGGTGCATTTCAAAATTACATTTGAATATTAGGCAAAACTACAATTCCTCTTTATTGATTAACTCTGCTTGGTTGAATTTAAAAGGTAGTTAAGAATGCAGAGGACTTATTGTGTTCATGAACATTTCCAAGCCAGCTGAAATATTTCTGCAGCAAATAGAAATGTACTTGGAAGTACAGGATTAAAAATGCACTGTGGCTGAATTTTAGCATAGGTCTTTGAAGTTGGCTGTTGTCAAACTTGGGGGAGCATTTACAGCCTGGGATTGCCATCTAGTGGCTAAATCCTATCATGACTCTTTTTTCCTCCTGGGTTTCATGAAATGAACCAGTCAGTGTACCCATGCAGCTCAGCTCGGGGTCAAAAAACACAGAATTATAAAAGAAGGAACCAGGATCCCTAAAAATACTAGAATCAAATGTTTCTTTGGCTCCTTCCATTTCTCAGATGTCTTTTATATTTCTTATTTCATAAACATTAGCTCCCTACCTTTAAAATCATAGCTAAAATAGGAAAGTTTACAATTGCCATGTCTGGAAAATAAATCATATGTGCATATGCATATAGGACTGATTGTTCAGCTTTTGGAAGAAGTTTCAGGGACCCAGAAAAAAATCTAAAAGGCCTAGGAAACACGTAACAATGCTATGTTGGTCTTGCTCCCTGTGGAATCCCTAGCACCAAGCCCTGGACATGGTAGAAATTCAGTAAACATTTATGGTTGAGAGTGGGAAGTATCCAAAAGTCAGAGGGATTGAACTCCATCCCATCTCCCTTTCAGACCCAGACCCTCTGAGATGCCAGGAGGGCCCATTCGGCATATAGCCCAGGGCTGATTCTCTGGAGATACAGGCCAGCTTCAAGCCAAACCAACCCAGGGAACCAATGAAAGACAGCTGAGAAATAAAATATGCATGGGAAGTTTGACTGCAAGAGGAGAGAGAGATGAGCAAGGGCTGGAATTATCCAGAAAGGTGCACAGAGGATGTGAAACTTGTAGGAGGATAGGTGGGATGAGTGGGATTTACATAAGAAGGAAGTGAAGCGCCATTACTGCTGGAGAAGGCAGCCTCCGGAAAGGTTTAGAATTGAGTAGGACTGCCATTATGCTTAGCAAATGAACACAGGAACAGAAAACCAAATACCGGATGTTCTCACTTTTAAGTGGGAGCTAAATGATGAGAACACATGAACTCATAGAGGAGAACAACACACACTGGGGCCTATCGCAGGGTAGAGGGTGGAAGGAAGGAGAGGACAAGAAAAAATAACTAAAAGGTACTAAGCTTAATACCTGGATGATGAAATAATCTGCACAACAGACCCCCATGGAACATGTTTATCTGTGTAACAACCTGCACATGTACCCCTGAACTTAAAAAAAACACCAAAAAATCACCTAAAAATTATAATTATGTATATTTGTGTTAAAAACTGTACCCTATAAATATGCATACATATAACACATTAAGTTTTAAAATTACAACATAATATATATTTCTAAAAAAAAAAAAAAAGAAATGAGTAGAACTTTGGAGCTTATGGGGGAATGAAGTCACCATTAGGAGTGAGAAAAGGAGAGTTTTGCTCTCTGGGATTCTGCCAAGCCACTAAGCGTTCCCATGCCTTGAAGGTAGATGTTCTGGTCTGCCACAGAGGCACACACAATTCAACTTCCCTAAGCGGCTTCATGGACCAGCATCCTCTTTCTGCTCCTCTCCCCGATCCTCCATGCTTCCCTCCAGGTAATAGCCATGCGAGTGGCACCAAGGTTCCAAGAAAACAGCAATCAAATTTCACTTCACAGAGCAATCCATCATGTCTTCACATCCAGAGATTTGTCTTAACTTTTAATTCACACAGGATTCATTGAGAGATTTGTCTAACTTTTAATTCACACAGGATTCACAGGAAAACCTATGACACCTTGGTCAGAGATTAAATAACAGAAACAAAGATGGTGGATCCAAAAGAGAGTTTTGAGTCTGTCCTGTCTAACCTTCTCACTTTACAGATGAAATGATTGCCAGAGAATTACACAACACTGAAGAGGGGCTAGAATCTGGGCCTCCAAACTCTCAGTCCAGTGCTCTTTCGAATCCATCATCCTGCATCCCGAGAGAGGCAAAGGGAGACTGAGTTTGTCTCCCACTGTGGAATTCCTGATTGAATTGAAGAATCCCTGTCAGGCCCTCAGCCACAGGTACCAGGCTTTGGCAGGTGGTGGAGGCCAGCTCTAACCGGAGAGAGCAAGGGTGTTGGTTTTAAAGAGTGTTGCATTTGCTGAATGCCAGTTCCACTCCCAACTAGCAAGGACATCTGTTCTAGCACAGGTTTATAAAAAATGACTCTGAAGTCAAACTGGGCTTGAATGTCAGCTTCACTCCTCACTGGTCCGGTGACCTGGAGCAGGATCTCTGACTTCTTTGGACATCAGTGTCTTGTTCTAAAACATGGAAGCAATAATAGTATCTGCTCTATAAGGTTGTTGTGGCAATTAAACTAGACACTGGATTTGAAGTGTTTCATATACAGTAGCACCTAGTATATTAAGTGTTCAGTAAATGTTAACTTATAATTGCTATTGTTTTCATTGTTGCTTGCTCAAGTTACTTAGAGACTCCAAATTTCAATGTCTTCATTTGTAAAAAGGGAGTTAAAGCTCCACCTTGCTGCAATCACAGTGCTGATTCATTGAGATCCAGCAGCAAAAGCACTTAGCACAGCACCAAACACATGATGGGCCCTCAATCAGTATCTTTAATAAGTGAACTGGAAGAGATTCCTAAATGTCAACAGTATCTCAGCCCTGCCTGCCATCCCTGTTCCAACAACAGAAAAAGCTAGCTCTGTCTGACTAAGTGATTCTCTTTCCAACACAGTTAAATGAAACCTAATGATATGAACAGATCCCAGTTTCCCAAGAGTAAAAAAAAAATCAATAGCACCCAATAAATAATGAATGCCCTTTTGTGCATCAGTAACAAATGCAACGCTCCAACCACACACAGCCATCCTTCTACCACCAAGCATGCCAAGCAAAGGCAACAAAATCCATAATCATAACCTCAAACCAAAGTTGTGGCCTGAAGCGGCCTCTGTTCACAAATTATATATTGATAGTGTCCAACAAAGCACCTCAAAGAGAGGTCACTAGGGGAAAGAAAATAAAGCACAGTACACTGAATAATATCAGAATGTCTCCTCTCATTAGGAAAATTTAACACTTCAAAAACCTAAACAAATAGTACCACCAAAACTTTTCTCTGTCCCTTGTAATTTACAAGTATTCTAAAGAGGCCGATAGGGCGTACCAGGGCCAAAAATTACCTAGAAACAGTGGTCTTTCCTGATTGCTCTTATCTCTAATGGGAGGCAGAAGGATTGCAGGAACTAGAGAATACCTCATCTCCTCTAAGCCACAGTGTGAAAAGTCCCACATTAGAGATATGTTGTTTCTAATTCAGGCCATATTTTCTTTAAGCTGGAACCTGAGGTCACAGAGTTCAACAAAGAGCATCTTGTCATATCAATGTATTGGTAAAATCTGAAACATTTTTATATTGAAGCAAGCAATCATGTTATGGGGTAGAATGCAATACATGTCAGGCTTTTAAAACCAGAATACTTCAAATAGATATGCTTGCTGTGTGGGATTTCACATCGTGCCAGCAAGCTCCTGAGGGTTCAAGTTTACCTTTCATTCACCTTCACCGTTAAGAAGCACTGAACTAACACACTAGATCTCTTGGGATTCCATTTATGCTATAGATGCCATTATAAGGAAGCAAAAAGACTGGTGGTCAACAGACTTTTCTGTAAGGGCAAAATAACAAATACTTCAACTTTGCAAGCCATACAACCTTAGTTGCAACTATTGAACTCTGCCAGTGTAGTGTGAAATTACCCGCAGAAGTTATGTAAGTAAATGGGCATGGATTTGCTCCAATTAGACTTTATTTACAAAACCAGGCAATAGGCCAGACTTGGCCCAAGGGCCTTAGTTTGCCATTTCCTCTATTAGACTGTCCCTAGTCATCAATACCTAATTAAGAAAAGGTTATTGTACAACAGTCCAGACTGTTAGCTTCGTGAGAGCAGGGATCTTTTTAATCTAGTACTTGAAATGTCTAGCATAATACCTGGGCTCCCTAGGTGCCAAAAAATGCATACATATATAAAGGAAATTTTAGTTTCTCAAATTAGTCTGTGTTCTATTAAGAGCCTGAAGGAATGGAACTCAAGAGAGGTGAGATTTGATTAATAGTTCTTAAGAAATTTCCAAATAATGCAGTAGTTCCAGTCCAGTGGGAAGAACAAAATATCGGTCTCTGAGAATGAAAGAACGGGCATCTGAAAGGAAGGAAATCATGCAACATGGAAGATGGGAAGAAGCAAATGAAAAAGGAGGGATCCGGTGAAAAAATGCAGATCGACAGGGCTCTGCTTTACTAGTTTTCCTCTGGTGCAATTAACAGAACTCCAATTCTTTATTTTAACTTTTATTATAAAGGGAACATGTGCAGATTTGTTACATGGGTAAGTTGCATGATACTGAGACTTGGGGTCCCAATGATACCTTCACTCATGCCATAAATATTGTATCTAACAGGTGCAGAACTCTAATTCTGATTGGCTTAAACTGAGACAGGATTTCATCAATTCATATAAATGAAGAGTCTAGGGCTGTAGGCATGACTGGATCCAGATGCTCAAACTATTTTATTAAGAATTTCTCTCCTTCCCTCAGCTGTTTTCCTCTGGGTAGTCTTCATTCTTAGGCAGTCTTTCTCCTTTTGGAGGCAAGCTGATTGCTACCATTAACTCCTGGCTTGCATTCTGTAATGTAGTAACTCCAATGGGAATAGCTCTCCCTTCTCTGTGGTTTCAGCCTAAATTTTGTGGCTGACTCTTATTAATCATCTGAGTCGGTTATCCACCCATAAACCAATCATCATGGCCTAGGAAATGAAGTGTCAAGAATGACTGTCTCTCAGTTCAGAGTGGGGTCACCTTCACCCAAACCATGTATACCAAGTTCAGGAAGAGGCAGTCCCAAAGAAAAATTAGAATGCTGTGGCCAAAAGCAAAGTCAAGGATGTTGAGCAGGCAAAAACAACAGACGTTCACGAACTTTGCCTGCTTCACCAATTTTCCTGGGCCAACTCTGCCTACCCTCAGATAGCTCGTTCATCCTACCCAACCTACAGGCTTCTACCCTTTCTTCAGCAGCCTAAGTCAGCCACCCTCCATAACCACCAGCACTTCTCTGTGAAAGGGAAAAACTGACACCATGTGTGTTAGGTGTCATTACAGGGATGCTGAACAGCTTTCCCGTCTCTCATCCCCAAATTAAATAAACTCTCACATTATATAATCCTTAGCCCCTCAAATTTTTCCTTCATAAATCTCATCACCCATGGCTTAATCCATTTTGGGGTTTCTCCACCAGGCTGTGAGCCCCATGAAAGGAGCAACCATGTCTGCACTAACTCTTAAGCATAGAGTGTACTTGATAAATATTTACTGATTGAAGAAATAAACAGAGACTTTGAAATTTATCTTGAGAGCAAAAGGAAAATACTCAAGGATGCTCAGTAACCATTGCTTTCAACTTCCCATCTCCAATTTACTTACTCTGTTCATCCATATTTTTTTTCCATCCTTAAGACCCATTCTAGTTGCCCCTTACCCCCCATAATGGGTTCCCAAATCCCTGATACCACATCAATCTCGTTCTCCTCTGAACCACAGTGATCATTAGCACTATTTTTCATTTATTGGCTCATTGTGTTCTGCCTTGGGACATTTATTGAACTATATTAAACTGTTTAATTCCTCTGTGTAGCTCTCTAATTGTTCAGGTAATTACTCAGTTCTTCAAATGAACTAAGACAAACCAGGAGCTAGACATCTTTGTAGCACTCCAAAACTTAACATTGTGATATACAAAGAGTAGATTATCAATTAAATGTTTATTGAGATATTGATCATGCACCTTTTCCCAAAATGCCAGGGTATAATAAAATTATAAAATCCAAGATTTGTGTTTTTATCTGCAGGATATTTTTTATAGGGCTAAAGGGACATTTGATTCAAATACATTATTTCTAAGAAAGAACATGTCTAAGTTAACACAAACTTTTAAAATTTGGGGCATAATAATACATAGATAATATGGTAAGTATCTGTAGCATTAGACAAAAAGTTTCCTCAGCCAAGGTGAGTCTCTTTGACACCTCACATGCAAAGTAGAAGCAACCATATCCCTATCACAGGACTGTTGCACATATATCTTATGCTATATACACAGTGCTGAGCATTATATTGAGGACATAGAAAACATTTAATACACATTGCTGTTGTTAATACACAAAAGTGTGGGATTGCAAACAAGATGTACTGTGACATGATTATAGATAAAACATTTACCAAGCCGGGGTCCCTGGACATGACCAGCAAATTGCAATCTAACTCCACATGGTAAGATCTGAATATAAGTCCTTGAACACCACTGCCATAGGAAGAGCTAAACTATGTATCAGTCACTCAACTGTGTCATGTATCGGATTTCTTCTGGCATTTTCTCTCACTTCCCCAGGAATGTAGCTTTGTTTTTTGCCACCCTCCACAGAGAAGAGATAGTTGCAACACACTAAACATCACCAGTATATGTGCCTGCCACAAGACAGAAGGAGAAAAAAAAAAGTGTATCTAATCCAAACAGCTCTGAATTTTCATGTTGGACACATGTCAAATTTTTAATTATGCAAATAATTCATAAAAATTTATAAGCAATCAGAATGGATAATGAAATTATCATTCTGTGCTTAAAGTGATGAAATTAATGACGACAATTCTATGAATTTTCTTTGATGATTGATGGAGGGAATAAACCGGATTTTATTGTGCTCATAATGAACTGTCAGAGCCTAAGCTACTCGTAGGAAAGAGGGAAAACGTGTAGGCAAAGCTTAAAAAACACATAGACATCTTTAGAGAGGGATGGAGACTGGAGTTTAGCTGTAAAGTGGTGCAGTATCGAATCTGTTCTTCTCCACCATAGAAAGGAGGTGAAGCTATATGACACCACTCAGAAGACTGCAGAGTTGTCGTCTTATTCCTATAAATCTGAAAGCTATAAGAGGAGAGTTTAAAACACAAATAGTCACAGAATTCTGATTTTCAACATATTTATTTATAATGTTTTACTCTAGGACAAATGCATTTTTCTTCCACTTTCTCATTCTCTTCTCATTCCTCTGTGTGTGTGGGTGGGGGTGTGGTGGGCATGTGGTTGACCTTGTATCCTTCCGGTACTTGATATTCCCACAATATTGTGAGACAGACAGTCACTGTTAGCCAAAGCATTCTCTGCTCATCCAGCAGTTTTTCAGAAACAGTGTAAATTGGGGTCCCAGACATCCTTCATGAATCAAGCCTTCTTAACTGTGTCTGACCTTGTGAGACATGTTATAGTCAACATTCATTCAACTCAGGTTCAATGCTTAATTTACTGAATGAGATATTCCATGTAAAAGCATTTAACACCATTGCTGGCTCAGAGTAAGCACTCAGCGGATGCTTTGTTACTGTCATCATCATTTGCTGGGAAGTGGGAGAGTCACTAGTATAACTCCCAACTAAGAGTCACTCTTGTAGTAATCCTTTCAAAGCTGCCATTCCAATAGTCACTGTTCCAGTGTGCCCACTGACAGCTAGAAATTAGAGAAGATGGCTTGCCTGGGGTCAGCATCTCAAGAAAACTGTGTAATTACTCTTTCCTTCCCTCGTGATTGGATAACCAAGACCTGTCCTGCACAGTAGGTATGGAATGGAGCCCAGAAATCTCTTTCAATACTGCATCCATCCTCCCTGCAAACCATAATTCTCAGACCATTGTCTTGTCCCACCTAAGCTATTACACACTCCTCAGCCTCTCCTTACTCTGAGCTCCTGTAGGCTTGACAAATTTTCATCCTAAATCACATATTGCTAACATTTGTTGAGAACTCTTAATGGTATCTGACAGTTTGCTAAGACCTTAACATACACCGTCTCATTTAATTCTCACCTCCCTGAGACAGAAGTGGTATGTATCCATTTACAGACAAGTAGAGAGAGGCTCAGAAGGGTGAGGGTACTTATCTAAGGTCACTTAGCTAACTAGTGATCTGCATATATCTGGTTTTGCCATATGTGTATAGACACAAATGCCTGACACAGGAAACCAAGGTGTGTCTGATTCCAGAGTTCCAACTTCAAAATGTTACATGATAATAATCACATAATTATGTACACATTGTATGCATATACATCATGCATATATCTACACAGGAATCATTATATCACTCCCTTGCCAAAGACATGATGGTAGTGATTAATAATTAAAATATTACCTTACTCAGCCTGGAGTTTAACAATGTGAGATTTTCCCAGGCCCTCCCCAGTAACAGTCAGGGAGTTGGAGGTGGGAGCACCCTCTCAGGGTCATGTAGACTGGCAGTCACTCAGGGAGAACAGAGGGGAGTAGAGAAAGATGCATAAATAGAAATATCTCCTCTATCCTCTTCCTTTTCTGCATCTCCCAGATAAATTCCACCAATAACTCCACGCAGAGCACATTGAATGGCTGCCCTCCTTTCTTCTAACCAAGCCTCTTAAGTGGTTTGATTATTTTCTCCTGCATTTCAGCTATCAGTTTTATCTCATGTCACCAAGACACCAATATATGTCTAGGAGAGGATACCCCAGGGCTCAACATCCCTTAGAGATTGTTTTGGTTATCTAGAACTGATTATTAGCTAATAAGAAATTCTTTGGTGTATTGGTCAAACTCTCTCAAACGCTAACCATTCATGATTGTCTTTGGAAGAAGGGTCCTAGAGTCACAGAAATTTGGGAAATGTTATATGCTGTGGCCCCTTTTGAAAATCTCGAATGCACAGTAACATAAAGGCTCTGAGAAATCCTACATGAAGGAACTGATCTTTGTTCAAGCCAGTGTTTTCTGAACTTACTTCCTCATGAGACGGTTCTTTCTCATAAATACCTGTATCACCTGCTAACTGTACTGCCGGTACTTGAGTATTACCACCTAGGAACTCTGGAACTGAGCCACAGAGAAAGATTATCAACCAAATGAATTTAGTCACTCAACAAATACTTTTAGGATACTGGGCTCCAGAGACAAAGTGAAGACCAGGGGTTTAAGTTGATCCCTTCCTTCTGTCGACTTTGAAGCTGTGCTTCCGTACCCTGTTATCCCTTTAGTTCACTAAAGGAGGGAAACACAGAAGGAGGAGCAGCTTGTTAGGGACCCCTCCTCCATCTGGTCTCAGCTCAAGCACCATGTCTTCAGACAGGCTGTCCTCTGACTATCCTACCTAATGTGGCCCTGCCTCAGTTATTCTGTGTGTCCTGACTCTGTTCTACTGTCTTCACAGCTCCTATCATTCTCATTTATTTGATTATTGTCTGTCTTGCCCACACACTAGGAACTCCTTTCTGAGTGCAAGGATTTTCTTTCTTATTCATTGAGTCTTGCCAGAACCCAGAACAGTGCCTTGGGTGCTCACTATGGTTTGGACAGGTGGATGAATGGATGAATGGAGGAGCATCAACAAATAGGGACTAAGGAGACTCAATCAGTAAACTTGCCCCCACCACTGGAAAACTCAGAGGATACAGCAAGGACAGCTGTCCAGTCAATTCCCTGTTGTCTCTCATTCTTTATCACTGCTCCAGCTCTCATCTTGTCCTCCTCACAAGCCCATGGTAGAAGTCATTTGGTTGGGACCTAGTGACTCATCTCCATTATAGATACAACTATTGCCTTCAGCAATGAGTCCCTTACTGAATTAATTTATTTGGATTAAAATATGGGGAATCAGAGGGCTCAGAAGTCTGGAGGACCCTGGAACTAGCCTGGGAAGTCCTACAGTGGATGAATGGGGAAGGGGCAAGTGGCAACACTCTGGTAGAGTCCTTTGAGGTTGGGCAACTACAGAGGAAATTCTTCTTGTGCTCCTGCGTAGACTAGAGAAAATCGCTGTGTGTAGCACCATTTAATATCACTGTGGCAGCTACTAGTTGAACAGTGCTTTGTATATGCCCGATGCTTTATGTGTTTTATTTCATTTAACCTCGTGATACCTTCATATGTGGTTTTATTGAACTTCGTAAGAGCTCTGATAACTTTTCAGGTGAGGAAAATGGAAGCCCAAAGAATTTAAGCAGCTTCTTATATAGCATTTAAGTGGCAAAGAAATGATTCTCATTTGGAGTATTCTATATGTAATGAATGAAAATTATTCTGACATTGTAACTCTAAAGTAGAACTATTTCAAAACTGATGATTCACTCAAGAATATTTGTCTGAAATATGTCAGACATTGACCTAGGCACAGATACAACAGAGAAAAAAGCAAGATTTCTTGTCCTCCACAGACGTTGGCTTCTAGTTGGGGGATACAGGCAATAAGCAAACAAAAACAGAAATAAAACACATGTCAGGTGGCAATAAGTGATAAAGAAAAAAAAAAAAGCAGGGAAAGAGAATAAGGAGTGCTAGAGAAGCCTTTGCTTTCCTGACCATCCTGAATAAAGTAACATTCCCAGCACTGGTGGAACAAGCTGAGTGATTCATGCAGAGAGATGAGGGAAAAGCAGACTGTGCATAGGAAATGGCAAGCACAAAGACCCTGAATGGAAAGCATGCTTGAACCTTCTGAAGAAAAGCTATATGAGATTGATGCAGACGAAGCCTAAATGAACCAGAATGAGAGTGGTAGGAGATGAGGTCAGAGGCAATGAAGGTCCAACTCATGTAAGGCCTTGTGGATCATGGTGAAAACACTGCCATTCATTCTGAGTGAAAAGAGAATGCAGTTGAACAGAGGAGTGATGAGAGCTGACTTGCATTTTAAAGGATTACTCTGGCTTCTGGGGGCTGTGGAAAATAGGGCAAACAAAAAAACAAGTTAGAAGGCCATTGCAATAAATCAGGGAGGAAATTATGGAAACTTGGTCCAGGGTGAAATGAGTGTAAGTGGTGGGAAGTGGTCAGATTCTGCATTAGGTCAGATCTACATTTTGAATATCAGATCAACAAGTTTGCTGAGGTATTAGGTATGGGATGTAGGCAACAAAACAGAGTCCCAGTGACTCTACACTTTGGGCTTAAGCAACTGGAAGGATGGAGCTGGCAACTGCTGACCTGAGGAAGACTTCAGAAAAGCCAGTGTGGGTTTGGGATGGGGAAGGTCAGAAGATGAGTGTTGAACATATTCAACACGGGGAGGCTATGAGACAGTAGGTTGGTCAGTGCTGACCAGGATTTCTCAGCTTCAGCACTACTGACAATTGGGGTGGGTAATTATTTCCTTGAGGACTGCCCCGTGCACTGTAGGATGTTTGGCAGCATCCATGGCCTCCACTCACTAGATGCCAGTAGTAGTCCTACTATCTCCCCACACCCCCATGTAACAGTCAAAAAATGAGTCTCCAAACACTGCAAATATATTCTGGAGAGCAAAATCACCCCGCCCACTGCACCCACCAATTGAGAACCATTGGTATAGACAAAGAAAAGAAGAAATCTAAGGTCTGCTAAGTATGCTAAAATTTAGGGAGGAGATGAGGAAAATCAGCAGAGGGGACTGAGGAGGCCTGGCTGGTGAGACAGGAGGAGAGTCAGAACAAGGGGGCTCACACTCCCCTTGCTATTCAAATGATTTTAAGTCGTTATCTTGATAAAGACCTCTACAAGCAAGTCCATCATTAAGCATAGAATTTTATAGTGAGCTGATTATGGCTCATGCTGAATGACCCAGCTGTACCAAAGAAAGGCATTTTTAAGTTTAGTTGTGGCCTTCGTCAAGAAAATCTCTGGCCAGACACAATGGTTAACACCTATAATCCCAGCACTTTGGGAGGCCGAGGCAGGTGGATCATTTGAGGTCAGGAGTTCAACACCACTCTGGCCAAAATAATGAAACCCCGTTATCTACTATAAATACAATAATTAGCCAGATGTGGTGGCAGGTGCTTGTAATCCCAGCTACTGGGGAGGAGAATTGTTTGAACCCAGAGAGCGAAGGTTGCAGTGAGCTGATATCATGCCACTGCACTCCAGCCAGGGTAACAGAGTAAGACTCCATCTCAAAAAAAAAAAGAAAGAAAAGAAAAGAAAGCCTCCAAATTCAACCAGTTGGGGATTTTTGTTTTTGTTTGGTTTGAGGGGGTGTTTTTGTTTGTTTGTTTTTCAAGACAGGGTCTCACTCTGTCACCCAGGCTGAAGTGCAGTGGCTCAATCTTGGCTCACTACAGCCTTAACCCCCTGGGCTCAAGCAATTCTCCTGCCTCAGCTCCCTAAGTAGCTAGGACTCTAGGCATGCACCACCACGCCTGGCTAATTTTTTATATTTTTTTGTAGAGATGGGGTTTCACCATGCCCAGGCTGTTCTCTTAACTCCTGAATTCAAGGGATCCACCTGCCTCAGCCTCCCAAAGTTCTAGGATTACAGGTGTGAGCCACTGCACCCAGCCTCTCTACTTGGGTTTTTAAAGGGCCTTGTAAACTTCTGTCACTTGTAGGATCTTGTTAGTAATAGTAGCTACATTTATTCACTGAAGCCATACCATGTATTCATGTGTTAATGCTTTGCCTGAATTATCTAATTCAGTCTTTACTAACAACCCTGAAGTGGATGCTTTGCTTATTCCTATTGTGCAGATGAGGAAACTGATGCTCAGATCTCCTGCTCGCAATCACCCAGCTCCTAGCAAGTGAAACCAAGATTCAAATCAGGCCATCTAACTACAAAGCCCACATTTATAACCACAGCATCTCTAGATTTCCCCAGAGGCTGTGCCTGGCTTTACTCTCTCCTATTTAATTTTCCAGAGCCTTGAGCCTCACTCAATGTGGTGGAAAGCTTAAAAAGTAAAACAGCACCTTACAAAAGAGCCATGGGAATGCAGAGGTACCCAGAAGCAGACAGGTTCCAAATGAATTTAACTGTACACCATGAATCCATTTCTAACATGAGAGAGGAGAGAAGAGGATGCAGGAAGGAAGGAAGCAGGCAGGCTAGATGTCTCTCTCTCTCTCTCTCTCTCTCTCTCTCTCTCTCACTCACACACACACTCACACAGAGTCCACTGAAAAAAGATCAGCTAACATTTGTAAGACCCTTAGAAACATTAAAAGGTTTTACAAATATTATCTACCCCAGGGGTTTAAAAAAGCAAGTTTTGTTATTGTCAAATGCATTGAAAGAAAAGTTCCAGAGGTGAGTGATTGGCTCTTGTGTTGGGCACTTTAGACACTCTTGGTATCTGAACCTACCCTCCCTTACGTTTACATCTGTCTCCTTGGGACTGAGATAAAGGAGAGTATGAATACCTTTCAGGAGAAAATGCATGGCGGAAATATCTGCTCACTTACTTTACCTGGGCAAAGGACATGAAGGTAGTTTTTGTTGGAAGGGAGCATACATGTTGGCATTCAAGGAAATTGAATTTAATTCTGGCTCTTACCAGTTGGTAAGCCTTCAAATTTATTATTTCAGAGGAAAAACTGAGTACCAGTCATCAAGTTTTAGTTATGTCTAGACTTAAGACATTTGGCCAGTGGAGCCCCAGTGTTTTTTAAGAGCTTAGGAAACTATCTGAATCTTAAAAGTAACCATATAAACTCCAAAATATATAAAGATAACTATAAAATCAAAATGATATTTAATCATATGTCTTTTAAATGTAACCTATGTCAACTAGTCAATTATAATTCAGTTAAACTTTCAGCTGGGTGCAGTGGCTCATGCCTGTAATCCCAGCAGTTTGGGAGGCCAAGGCAGGTGAATTGCTTGAGCCCAGGACAACCTGGACAACACGGCAAAACCCCATCTCTACTGTAAATACAAAAATTTGCCTGGCATGGTGGCACATGCCTGTGGTCCCAGCTACCCAGGAGGTTGAGGGGACAGGGTCACTTGAGCCCGGGAGGTGGAGGTTGCAGTGAGCTGAGATTGCACCCATACTCTCCAATCTGGGTGACACAGCAAGACCCTGTCTCAAAAATAAACAAAAAAAACCTTTCATACATTTTTTTTGGTATATTTTTTTTCAAAGATAGTCTTATTATATTTGTTATTTTGTGGGTGAGGTCCCAAAGTAAGAGTGGCTAGGCCTTGTGGAGAACTTAACATAGCCTTAGTGATCAGTGTAAGGAGCCCCAGATGCAACTGGGAACTCAGGTACTATTTTCACTCTGCTGTGATGGTGTCAGTATACAAGGGTCCAGTTATTTCTCTCCAGCTGAGATTTATCACTTTTCAAGAACAACTCCCTGGCTGCAGGTTGAGCCTATGTCATGCACTTGGCCCCCAGAGCCATTTCCCCAATTATTTAAGACAACACCTCAGTTCTTACTGAAGGGCATTTAGCCAGCTGGTCTCATTCATCATTTCCTTTTGAGATTCCTGGCATTCATGACCACTCCTAGTGGTTTCTCATAAATGTTGAAAAGAGAAAATAAAAACCAAACCCATAAGCCAGTCCCTGGGGAAAGAGAGAAGCATGGCTTACAGTGTCCTCAGGGGTCCCCTTTAGTAGGATGATGGGAACCCAGCCCATGAAAGCAACCAGCCCCCGCCCTAATGCCAACCAACAACAGCTTCCATAATCCCCTCTATCAAAGGCAACCGGGAGGTCTCACGGGATGGGGCTGGCTGCTTGGAGGGCAGCCAAAGCCCTGAATGGCTATCCCTGAGCACTCCTTAGCACTGCTTCTGTGTGCCCACCACAATTTGGGTCCCCTCTCAGAGCCACAAATGTTAGGGACATGCAAGTGCTACTGAGGTTGGCTTTGTGGTTATTGCTTCCATGTGAGATGCTCTGTCGGGAGTGCCTTTGATGTGGCTAGGGCTTTTCCTGGGAGCACTTGACCGTTCGTGATTTGAGAGACATTGGCTGCCTGCCTTAGCCCTGGGAGGTGTTGACACGCTTGCTCGTTCCGGAACCTAGACAATGCCTGTGTCAGGCTTGGCCAGCATAGCCAGGCCTCCGTGCAGCTCTCACACAGTGGGTAGACCCTGCCTCATCTGACACTGGCAAAACAGGGATGTCATTTTCAAGCCACCAAAATCATTAGGCAGGTGTTTATTGAGTGGCTACCATGGACTTTATATAATATGCAAGGGCTATAAAATATGTCTGGGCACTGCATAATGTGATACTCTAAGTGAGGACTCCAGACAAACCAACAGAACATAAAAGTAAAAACAGGATGGCATGATTAAGTAACAGATAAAGACATTGTATCAGTTCACTATTGCTGTGTAACAAACCACCCCAAAACTCAGAGGCTTAAAGCCACAGTCATTTACTCTCATCTGTCACTTGAAAATTGGTTGGAGGTTGGCTGATCCATGCCACAATCAGCTGAGTGGCTCTGCTTCAAGTTCTGGGTCTGGCTGGCTTTGGATTGTCACTGTGGGTTGGGCCCAGGTTTACCCCACTAGTTCATTCTGCAATCCAGGCTGAAGGGACAGCAGCTACCTGGAGGAGTCTTTGCTCACAGTGGGACAAAGGCACAGGAGAAAAACTCAACCACTCAAGCACCATTTTAGGCCTGTGCTTATATCACACCTGCTAATGCCACATTGGCCAAAGAAAGTCACATGAGTAATTTTTTTTGTATTTTTTTTTATTATACTTTAAGTTCTGGGGTACATGTGCAGATCATACATGATTGTTACATAAGTATACACATGCCATGGTGGTTTGCGGCATCCATCCCCCAGTCACCTATATTAGGTATTTCTCCTAATATTATCCCTCCCCAATCCCCCCACACCCTGCTATCTCTCCTTTAGCACCCCCATCCCCCGACAGGCCCCAGTGTGTGATGTTCCCCTCCCTGTGTCCATGTGTTCGTCACATGAGTAATTTTAAAGTCAAGCTGCTGAGATGTATACACTGCCTAGGAGACTATCTTGGTCTATTTTCTGGTGTTTGTAACAGAATACCTGAAACTAGGTAATTTATAAAGAAAAGGAATTTATTTCTTATAGTTATGGAGGCTGAGAAGTCCAAGGTCAAGGGGCTGAGTCTGGTGAGAGACTCTTGCTGTTGGGGACTCTGCAGAGTCCTAAGGTAACACAAGTCATCCTATGGCAAAAGGGCTGAGCACACTAGGTCAGGTCTCTCTTCCTCTTTTTATAAAGCGACAAGTCTCAGTCCTTTGATAACCCATTAATCCATCAATAGATTATTCATAAGGGCGGAGTCCTCATGACCCAGTCACCTCTTAAAGGCCCCATTCCTCAATGCTGTCACATTGGAGATTAAATTTTAAAATGAGTTTTGGAAGGGACAATATTTAAACCATAGCAGAGGCCAAAAGAAGTAATCACATCAACAAATCCCACATCAATTGGACAGGAAGAAAACTCTTCTCTTAGAGAAGGCAGGAGAGTGTGAATCCCATTGAACAATAATCTGATCTATCCTCTGGGGTCGGAAAGGCCAGTGAAGGAAGATAAGAGGATTGTGAGTGAGAAGTGTTCCAGGCACTCAGAGACGGAAGTCAGAAAAATAAGAACAAGTCCTTTTACCGTAGCTGCCAAAAAACTCAGACTCAAATTCAAGCCCCAATTTTATTTTTTCCCAGACAGAAAACACAAAAGCCATTGCTCAGATAGTCTGGAAAACATTTGCAATGTCAGCTCCTATCTTGATGTTTCATCCTAGTACTGGCACTTAGACTAACTTCTTGTGCATCTTTGAGATGTTGCTGAATAATTATCACCACCCTTTTAGGATTTATTGAGAATCAGGTTAGTAAGTATTTTCTCATCTCACAAAAGAAAGCTAGGAGAGAAGCATTGTAGACATCTCCATTTTACAGGAAGTAAAATAGAGTCTGCAGGAGAGGCAGTCAGCTGTTGAGCATCACTCAGGTAGAAAGTGGCACAACTGGGTGTAGAAGCTAGGCTGCCAGATTCCAGAGCCTGAGCTCTTAATCCTGTGCTGCCGGGATAATGCTAACTGCTTTGTATTAAGAACTTACAGTCTCCCATTTAATTGGGGGCCAGGCAGATTGGAAACCCTATAAGGTAGATGCTATTAATATGCCCACTTTACAGACATGAAGACTGAGACCTGAGAGGCGAATAAATTTGCCTGAGATCATAAAGCTGTTAGATGATGGATATAGAACAGTCTTGGTCCAAAATTTCTTCCCACTGCACCAGCTTTCTCATTTGTAAATGAGGGGCATAGCCAAAGTGGTCTTCTGGACTTCTTTCAGTTCAGAGGCTGTTATTCTGTCTCTCCCAGGTTTTTTTTTCCCTCATGGCTCGTGCTTTCAGAGAAGCTGGCTGGCAATGCAAAGGGGTTTGCAATGCATTTTGTAATTCCCCTGGCCCAAGACTGCCAGTGGCTTTTGCCTAGCTGACTGTAGTGTGGGTTTTGTAAACTCTTGAGTCTTCTGGAGCCTGCAAGCTTCTGTCTTAAGGCAGATTCAAGTTCTAAAGACACAATTAGCCAGGGTCTCCCAGTTATTTATGGGAACCACAGTTGTAAACCTAATAACCATCTCAGGTTACAAAAGTAATTATAGAAAAACAGCCAGTGTTGGGAATTAAATAGGAGTTGGTTGGCAGAGTCACTGAGAGGAGGGAATAAATGAATGCTTTCCCTGTAACTTCATGGGAGCTCCTTTGTGTGTCTGCCATGCAATAAGCAGTTCATTTTCTCTAAAGTTACTCAGAAACTCAGAATAAACAGCTGATTAGAAGAAGGCAACTACGTGATGGAGATGGGGCAGAAAAGCCATAGACTGGGAAGACAGAGACAACATTTCCAAGGACAACAATCTCACCTCCTTCTACAACAAAAGGGGAGATGTTTGGGCTGCACCGTGAGCTCCATTTCAGAGAAGGCAACACTGAAATTCAAATCAGGTGATGTGCTGTCATCTCTCTAATTTAGCCTTTGACAGTTCTTCCCTATGCCATCCTGTTGCTTAGATCCTTGGAAAATGTAGATTTTCCTGTTGCCCACCTCTATATTTTCTTATGAGTCAACCTTTGATGAATAATGCAACCTAAGCTTTCACAGCTGAATAGGATCTCAAAATAATATAGGCTCAGCTGGACTTCCAGTCCCCGGTCCTGCATATGAAGAGCTTGGAAGTCATTGTTCCTGTCCTCACCACAAGAAAAAATGTTGAACAAACTGAAAATCAGCATCTCTTCTTAGGTCCATCAGAGAATTGAAGTTACAGGGCAAACCACTGCCCCCATAATTGGAGAGACAGGCAGGCAGATACAGAGCATCACACCTGACTGGCGCAGAAGCTCAAGAGCGGAAAACGTCACTGAAGCCAGTGCTGGATTTCGTTAACTCAGTACATTAACAAAAATTTGCTTTCAACAAAAACTAGAAATCATACTTAAAAACAAACACACACAGCATACAGAGACAAAGCAAGCATCAGAACCAGACACAGATATGGCAGAGATGCTGAAATTATCAGACCAAGAATGTATAAAAACTGATGAATACACAAAGAGTTCTAATGGAAAAAGTGCAAGAAGAGGTGGGTAATACAAGCAAAGAGATGGTAGCTCTAAGAAAGAACCAAAGGAAATGCTAGAAATCAAATACCCAGGCTCTTGGTTTTAGGACCAAAAAAATCATCCACCTCTTCCATTATACAGGTATGCAGACTGTGCCAATGACTTGGCCAAAGTTATGCAGTTAGTGAGAAAACAGGAATTGAGATACAAGTGTTCTCTGTGTGCATGAAGTGTGGGATACGTTATTCCCTCCAGCCTTGATTCCATAGGCTTTTACTGAAAGTTTCCTCTGTGCTGAGCACTAAGCTAAACAACTGGAATATAACAGTAAGTAAGATGGACTCTGTCTTTATGAAGTTTATTACATAGAATTTTCCTCACTTCCTCTTTATCCATACCCAATAATGTCTGTGGATAAGCAAGCATTGTTAAATGTCATTTTCAACTTGAATCTCATCTCCACACATTTGTGTATGTGGAGGAACTCAAAATTTCATGAATTCATTTTTTCAGCAAGTGCTTATTGAGTGTGCCCATGTGCTGGGCACTGTGCTAGAAGCCAGTGGTACGGTGATGGGGGAGACAGGCGTAGATCCCTGCCCTGTGAGCTCACATTCTGGCCAGAGATCAGCCAACAAAACAAATAAAGGAGTATGTCATACAGGTGACGGTTGCTCCTTGGTGCAGTTTTAATGTTCCACCTTATTTAAATATCCCCCTCTGCCTGCTTTCTGATAAATTCAAACTCCATTTTCTGCTTTCTTTTCCTCCATAGCAATAACCAGATTTGTGATATATATAGGGGGCATGGAAGATCTGGTGACAAGGTGGACATGTAGCAAAGAAAATAAAAGAGTGATGTCTGGGTGGCTGGCAGTTCCTTTGACTATGTGAGGGAAGCCGTATAGGAACAGATGTGAGGGAGAAAAGTTCAAGCTGAGGTTTGGACACATTTGATCTCAGACTCCTGGAGAGGAGACATTCCAGCCGAAATGTCAAGGAGGCAAACCAAAGCCTTCATCTCTGCCCCCCAGACAGCCCAGTTTCTACAAAGCAAATGCCTCGCTTATGTAGATAAGAGGTAGCTTAGCTTTTCTAGTACACTAAAGAACCCAAAGCCCAGCCTGTCAATTAGTTTGGATGGGACACACTGCGATGGCACAATTGATTCCCTTGGAGTAGAATATCATGTGGTCTGCCTCAAAGGCAGGCCAGAAGATTTTAATGCAGCTGTCTCCAGGCAATTATTAACTTTCCTTCTTAGCAACGGGACCACGGCACTTTCATTCCTTGAAATGACACTTCTCTCTTGTTAAAGCCTGCAGTTAATTTTATGAACTGCACCAATTTAACACCCAGTTCACATGAGCCATATACCTTGAATAAATGTAAATCCAGTCTCCGAGACACGAATTATGGCCTTATGCTGAGCATCACCATGGCAACTAATGACATTCCCCCACCCCCGACCCCAACACCAACCTGCACAAAATCCAGTTCTCCAAGGGTCCTTATTTGCCTAACGTGGATGTGTTCTTGGCTTACTCACATATGCATTCATAAATATCACTCTGTTGTCAAAGGTTTGCAGTGGATGTTTACTGTCATTTTGGGAGGTATATTCCCTATGTGGCAAATGTTGTTTTTTGTTCATGGGGGGAAAATTCTAATGAAAATTACTGTGTGTATTTGATTAGCAACATTTGTTGATAACATATGGTCTGAGGAGGCTTCCGCAAATAAGAGGCTTTAAATAGTAAACAGAGATGTGACTGTGAACAAGCAGATGCTCCCCAAACACACAGAACAAGGTGGCTTTACCCATAGATTCTCCTGAGCTCCGCTCTCCCAAGAGGCTATTCCTCTCCCTCCTTTTCTCCCCCAGATCAAAGTGTTCTCTTTCAAAGTGGTGGCACTGTGGAACAGGCTTGGAGAAAAAATGTGCTGAGACTTTAAAAGTCACCCCCATCCCCCCAAATATGAATTATCTGCTACTCATGTTTATTATTTGATAATGATGTAGTGTGGCTAAATGAGTCAGCCAGCTCCAGTGGATCAGGAAGCAGCATTTGGGCACCACGTGTCTGAAATGCTATGATACACAAGCCCCAATTTTCTAATAAACTAAGTGCTAGAAAGAACTCCATGAAGAATTTGGAGCAGCAAATTGGATCCCCACGGGGTGAGCTGTCCTTGTAAGTGCATGTTTACAGTTTGTCTTTACGGATATGCCCAGGTGAGCATACTGTTAATCTGCTAATGAAAATAAAAGTATTTCCATTAGGCCAACTCAGCAATTTAAGTGTTTGTGACAGAGATTTGCAAGCTTTTTCTATAAAGGACCAGAAAATAAAAATTTTTGTTTTGTTGGCCATATGGCCTCTGTCACAACTACTCAATTCTGTCATTGCTGCATGAAAGTAGCCATTGATAAAACATAAATGAGTAAGCTGGCCATGTTCTAATAAAACCTTATTGATGACCATCAAAATTTGACTTTCATATAATATTCGTGTGTTATAACATACGATTCCTTTGATTATTTTTAGTCGTTTGAAATAATAAAGCCATTATTAGCATATGAGGTATACATAAGCAGGCCCATACCCATGGGCCATAGTTTAACAACCCCTGGTCTATAATCCTAAAATGAAGACTTACATTTTTTAGTGCTTTCTATATGCTAGATATGCAATAGTTTATATCCTACATATCCTTCCATCAAGGACTCCATCGTCTGGGTCAGTTCTATATTCTTAAGAGACAGGGTATCACTGTGTTGCCCAGGCTCAAGCAGTCCTCCCACCTCAGTCTCCTGAGTAGCTGGGACTACAGGTGGAGACCACTATGCTCATCTGGCTATATTTATAGTAAAAATAAATATTCTCATCCTAATTTATAGATGTGAAAGCTGAGGCACTCTCATACCTTATAAGTGTTATTTCTGCATGTGGCATCTCCCCCAAAAGAATGTAATATCCATGAGGGCAGAATTTACATCTCTCTCACCTTTGGATCCATACCAGTGCCTATCACAGTGATTTGCATACAGTAGACATTCAGGACATGTTTCCTAAATGAAGCACTAACTGGAGATACAGTTCTAAGCAGCGAACGTTAGAGCCTCATCTGATGCCAGTATGGCACTTTTAGGCTAGTCATTACGCTGTTCACCTGCTTATTTGCCACTCTCTTACAGGAAGTATTTGGCTTGGAATAGACACACATGTCCCAATACACATTCCTTCATATTTGGAGATGCCCCTGTGGGTGATGGCATTTCTACAGTCTCTGCTTATGTACTTGTGGCTGAAAGGACCAAAAGTAATCATAGCAGCTTATTGTATAACTTGGTGGCACTTTCTATCACTATACCGTTGGCAGCCACATCACTGCCAGCCCTTGGAGAGCCATCCGTCAGCCTTCATGGATTGACGCCTTGCTCCTAGAGAGCTGTTATATGCTGAGTGTCCTTTGCATGCTGCCAGCTGCTGTGTGCATTTCAGAGAGTTTGTTTACTCAAAAAAAAAAAAAAAAAAAACCTCAAAGAGATAAAACTCTCAGTTGAAGGTAACAGTCACAACTTTGGTTATGTCATGTATCTCATCTCTCTACAATCCCCTGAATTTGGTGACATGGTTATTCTGAATTTGTCAGTTCTTTCTAGTTACTAAGAAATGTTTATTGTGTTCCAGGTCCTGTGTCGGGTGCAAAAGATATAGAGATAGATAGATAGATAGATATAGATACAGATAAAGATTTTTTTTTAATAAACCACAGTAAAGCCCTGTGATTTAATGCATGGGCTTTGAAGTCAGAAACTCTGAGTTTGAAGCCCAGTTCTGATTCTAGCTCAGTTACTCAATTTCCCTAAACCCTAGTTTCTCTATTTATAAAGTATGGGAAATAACAGAATATACTTCACAGAGCTGTCAGAAAGATTAATTGAGATAATTCATTAGAAGCACTAAGCTCAGGGCCTGGCAAACCATAGGTACTCAATAATTGGTGGCTTATTTTTAACGTTTTTGTAAGCTAGTCATTCAGTGTGAATACAGTGGTAGAAAGGACGGGATCACAGAATAGGGACACCTAACCCATTTTACATCATCTACTCTGTCTTCAGGGAGAAGTTAGTCCGTTAACCTTTCCAACTTCTGCTTGCAATAAATATCATCCACCTCTGGTCTTTTCAAATCAAAGTGCAATTGTATTTCAGTTTTAAGAGTTATTCGTCTTAATAGCCACAGTCAATTGCACAGCAAGGGCAAAGAAATGGGCAGGGAACAATGTGACAATGAGAAATAGATTCATTTTTGGGTGCGTGGCCCCACCAAAAGGCCAAGGTTTCTTCCACCAGCTAATTTGTCTGTGTGGGATATAGTGCTCTGTGAAGTATGTTGAACATGTGAAATAAATTCAAAGTAAAAAGGCAGAGTGGCACAAAGTCCCACCAGTCTTGAAATAGAACTTTCCCTTTGAGTTACAGAGATAACTTACGTTGATTTAATCAAGTTATAAAGCAGTGAATGACGGAAGGAGCAAGGGAGCCAACAAACTTGGTGTCCCGATTAGGAGTTTGAGTTGTGAGGTCTAACTGCCATGGATTCCCTGTGTGTGACCCTGAACACATTATCCAGCCTCCATGTGCCTCATTTATAACTCTGGAGGTGATAATTGTAGACATTTCACAAGATGGCCAAGAGGTATGGCTGTGTCACACTTTTGAGACAGGAATTTGTGCCTAGAACATAGTAATCTGAATAAATATTAGCTATGTTTATTATAAATATAGCCAGATCTCTCCATGGCTAGAAAAGGACAAAGAATGAATATTTTCATGACATTTTTTCCTACAGTGGAGAGGAAGATAAGGAAGGGTGCAAATATTTAAACCTTCTTGATTTTCCTAAGAGTAGGAAGCCTTGACAAAAGGAGGCCAGAATTTTCACAGAATCCAGTGACTGTGGCTAAGACCAGAAGTTTCATGTTAACAACCAGTGCCAGCCAACACCTACTCCTGAGTCCAGGCTAACCAGACTGGGGTGGCATTGGATCAGAGCTAGCTTGATGGACATGTGACCTGTACAGCTGCACAGCTCCTACATTCAGAAGGGGCCCTCATTTGGTTTAATGCTCTTTTGTTGCCATCTTGAAATTCTTAATCATTTTATCTTCGAGCTTGTGTTTGTGACATCCCATGGAACGATGGAGTGTGCAATTGAGCAGAGGAAATACTCAAGAAAATGAAAATGCTTTATATCTTAGTACCTTGAATGGCACTTTTTCTGTGTGTTTTCTTTTGGAGTTTTTGGAGTTTGTTTTTTGTTTCGTTTTTTAACAAGGAGACCTGCCTTTGGTATTTGCACAGCGCCCTGAAAATTACACAGCCAGTCCTGATTAGATGAGGGAACTTCTCTTTCAGCCTGCTTCACTGGACCAAGTTAGCATTTTGAAATCTGATATTAAATAGTTAAATTGGGATTCATCAGTGACCTAACAACTTGAGGTGAGCCAAGGGTTGTGGTGGGAAGCACAGCTGCAGGACCTGGTAGAAGGGAAAAGCAGCTCAGTGTCCAATAGGACAGGGGTTGTCAGGGCAGCCTCCAGCAGCCTGAATTACGTCCAGCTGAGGGGTTCTTGGAAGCATTGACTGCCCCACAATCTGACGCATGTTACACGCCTTACGAGCTGCGCATCTTTGGGTAACAGCAGGGGTTCAGGCATCCTGGGTTGGTACCCACTGATCAGGCCAGGAAATTCATACACACTGAGAACAGTACCATGGAAACACAGTGGAGTATCCCCAGGACACTGGGCTCAGGTCTCTTTGAGGCTTAGTGTTAAAGCTTCTCATTTCAGAACTCTTTTGGTTTCCAGCAGGAATCTTTCTCATCCCCATGACCAAGTATAATGAATGCCCAAAGAGATGTCTTGTCTTTTATTTTTATTTATTTATTTTCTTTTAGAGACAGGGTCTTGCTCTGTCACCCAAGCTGGAGTATAGTGGTGTGATCGTAGCTCACTGTAACCCCAAAGTCCTGGGCTCAAAGTGATTTTTAGGCCTCAGCCTCTCAAGTAGCTAGGACTTCAGACATGCATCACCATATCCAGCTAATTATTTTATTTTTGTAGAAAAAAATTAAAAGGCTGGGTCTTTCTATGTTGGCTACTCTCGAATGTGTGGCCTCCCAAAGCACTAGGATTACAGGAGCGAGGCACCACACACAGTCATCCAAAGAGATTAATAGTACAATTAATCATAAATAAATTCATGGTCACATTTTTTGCCAGTGTTGCTAATCATTAATAATGCTTATTACTGATAATTTTCACAATAATAGCAGCAAAAGCTGTAAAATGAGATTTTGGGCTCTGGTCCAACTTGGTCATGATTCCCTGGAATAAAATAGGCAAGATCTTTGTGTATCTCCTCAGTTTTCTCATCTGTGAAATGGCAATAGCTATTTTACCATTCATCTGTGTAGTAGAAAGGGCAATGTCAATCTTGCTTTCTTTACACAGGGTCAGATACTTAGTAAAGTACTAAGATAAATATGTGTTGGGTAGATGTCACAAAGGATACAAAAGCGCCGGGCGCGGTGGCTCAAGCCTGTAATCCCAGCACTTTGGGAGGCTGAGTCGGGTGGATCACGAGGTCAAGAGATCAAGACCATCCTGGTCAACATGGTGAAACCCCGTCTCTACGAAAAATACAAAACATTAGCTGAGCGTGGTGGCACGTGCCTGTAATCCCAGCTACTCGGGATGCTGAGGCAGGAGAATTGCTTGAACCTGGGAGGTGGACATTGCAATGAGCCAAGGTCACGCCACTGCACTCTGGCCTGGGGCCTGGCGACAGAGTGAGA
>NW_016107363.1:2385866-2506496 GCF_001604975.1 Cebus imitator
AAAAAAAAAAAAAAAAAAAGTACTCTGTACCCTATTGTATTAGTCAGGGTTCTCCAGAGGAAAAAAACTAATAAGAACTGTGTGTGTGTGTGTGTGTGTGTGTGTGTGTGTGTGTGTGTGTACACACATATATATACACACACGCACATATATATATGGGTGTTTATTAAGTATTAACTTACATGATCACGAGGTCCCACAATAGGCTGTCTGCAAACTGAGTAGCAAGGAGAGCCAGTCTAAGTCCCAAAACTGAAGAACCTGGAGTCCAATGTTTGAGGTCAAGAAGCATCCAGCACAGGATAAAGATGTAGGCTATAGGAAGCTGGGCCAGTCTCTCCTTTTCATGTTTTTCTTCCTGCTTTATATTTGCTGGAAGCTGATTATATTGTGTCCACCAGATTAAGGGTGGATCTGCCCTTATGTTAATCTCTTTTAGCAAAACCCACACAGACACACCCAGGATTAATACTTTGTATCCTTCAATCCAATCTAGTAGACACTCAGCATTAACCATCATACCTATAAATATGTACCATTATTACATGTCAGCTAATCATCAAGTAAGTAAATTTAAATAGATAAGCAATTATCACTATTACTAGAATACATCTCCTTACTTTGGAAGGGAAGGCAGCCAAAATTTGTAGGGTTCTCAACCTCTTCCAAACTTGCAGCTGTTTGTTCTTTACAGCTAGTCTGTGAAATGAGCTTATTTTATAGCTGAGTAAATTGAGGTACAGGGACATGAAGTCCTTGCCCTAAATTTCATAGTTTGCAAGTGACTAAGCCAGGATTTAAATTTAAAATATCTGGTTCAAAACCCTTACCATTGCTGAGACAAAGATTTCCCTATCTTGGGGTCTTGCTGCAGTTGCTAACAACCACTTAGGAGTTTCTATCTGAACCTCAAACATTTTGCTGATGTGTTTGAAACCTGTCACTTTTTGTCCTATCTCATGGCCTTCTCCATGTTCTCTCTGTCTCTACTATGACTGATGTGCTTTCGCTTCATGCACTGAGATCCCCATGGATCTGGTTTCCCCTCATCTCAATTTTCCTGGTCTTCTTTTGCCAGCTCTTACTAGATTCCCTGTGTCTTTGAGTTAATAGGATTTATTTGATTAAAGACAACACTGAGACTAGTAGGCAGGTTTCCATAATTTACAAAAGAAGAATACAAACTTCCAACAAACACAGGGTAAAATGTTGAAGCCCACTAGTAGTCGGCAAAATATCCATGAAAATAACATTGATAAAAAAGGCCAGAAGAAAAGGTGAATAATGATACTCAGGCAAGAAGGAAGCCTGTGATTTGCACTCCCATTTCCAAATGGTGGCAGGAGAGTCACTGCCTTTGTGTAAATCATTTTGGGAATAGGCATCTCAAGCCTGGAAAGTGTGCATTGATGAGCACAGCTCCTGGAACCATGTAACATTTCTAAATGTTTGTTGATGAATGAAGAAATGATCTCCCAGCTAGGTCTCCATCCCAAGGAAACAATCAGAGATGAAATCAAAAATTAATATTTAACTCCTAGCAACTCAGGAGACTGAGGTGGAAAGATTGCTTGAGTCCAGGAGTTCAAGACCAGCTTGGAGAACAGAAGCACCCATCTCAAAAAACTAAACAAAATTAATGCTCATTTCCATTTCAGTAATAGAACAATGGCTAAATAAATTATGGTGCATATATAAAATGTAATACAGAGTCATTAAAAATTATAATAAGCATTTTAAAGTATGAAAGTTGATCATTGTTATAAAGTAAAATAAAAAAACTTCTCTATATGAAATTGTATCACTGATGTTTTCTAGTTCTATAAAAGACATTATATTTGACATCATTCATTTATTCAACAAATTCTTGTTAAATGCCTTCTATATGTTCAAGAGTGTGCTAAGTTCTGGGTAAGCAACATAAACACACAGTTCCTGAGCTCATGGAGCTTACAGAATATTAGAGGATTCTGCTATAAAACAATGACACAAATCAATAATTACAAATCCAGTGATTGCTAGGATGCAAAATTAAATAGTATGGTAAAGAGAGGTTAATACCAGAACACAGTTTAGATTGGGAGGTCAAGGGACAGTGGCTTTTAAGCTGAGCCCCAGAGAGGTTGCCCAGTGAATGGGTGGGGTGGGGAGAAACACTGCCAGCAGAGGAACCATACATGTAACAGGCCTGAAGTGGCAGAGTCAGGAGGCCTGTGACATTGGAGCGAATGGGTGGCAGTCCATAGGTAGGGGTCCAGATTGCCCCTTGGGTGCAGTGAAACAGGTGCCATGGACCTGGAGCTCAGTGCAGTCCAGTTAACACTTCTGGAAGATCACTCTGCTCACAGGCACAGAATGCGTAGCGCTGAATTCTCTGTAAGAATAATAATGAGTAAATGAACAGGCTGTATTTGAGGGGCACATCAGGGGCTCATGTGAGCCACACCTGGTGCTATACCCAGATTCTGGGTAAGCCAGGCTCCCATCTGGGAAAAACAGAAACTCAGATATCTACAGACTATGAGGAGAGAATGGCAATTCCCACATTCTTATCCTTCTCCTTTACAGTCTCTCTTTGACCTTGACAGGGTGGAGCTCCATAATCTCCTTATTCAACTCCTTTTTGAATGCCAGTGGAAACAGACTCCCCACCTCCCCACCACTACTGCTGAAGTCTCATTTGAAAGTCAGGTGTTGGCTTGAACCAAATGAAGCCCCATCCCAAAATCTAGAACTGCAGTTTCCACAAACAAAGAAGTCAAAGGATGCAATGAAATATTAGTGATTGCCCTGGATTAGTCTGTACATACGGCAAATGCATGGGGACAAGTTCTCGCCAACTTGAGTTTATGCTGATTTCAAGTGATTCCTTATAGTGCTCTATGAAGAGCATGGCAACTTTCTGTCTTGCATTTCCCTAACAAGTTAATTAACACTTTTGTTACTCTGGCAGCTTTGGAGGGGAGGAGAGGAGGATGTGACAACCAATGCTGCCTCTGTTTAACCCTGCATTCACCTGTCCTGGGAATAAGGGAATAGTTTAGCCTCACCAAGGCAGATATGTCTACATTGACCTCTTTGATTCTTTCTGCAGCTGGGGCACCCAAGGTGACTTCTCCACAACCCATGCACTGCCAGCTGTAAAGGTGAAGCTATTCACAGAGAGCACAGGTGTCCTGGCCTTGGAGGACAAGGAGCTTGGGCGGGTAAGCACTTCCCATCACAAGGGGAACTCCAGAGAGTGGATTTCCCCAGCTAGGTCTCCAGTGCACAGGACACCAACAGGCAGCATTGTCATGTGCTGAGAGGCTCAGTTTTGAACATTAAATCCTGGGCTCCACTCTAAATTAGCTGGGTGACCTTGAGCAAGTTCCTCAACCTCTCTGAGCCTCAGATTCTCTTATACAAAGCTGGGCTAACAAGTGTGTGCACTACAGGAGATAGAGCAGGAGTTCTCAATACTATCAGACCCAAACATCCTTTAGGGTTAAGATTTGTAATGCCTTCTACTGTCTTAAAATGGAATTCTTAGATGATTTAACTGCCTACCCACCTGACTGTTAAAGTCAACACAGTGACATAAGAGAGAAACAAAGGGAAGTAAGTTAATAGTAAAAAATCTTCAAAATGTAAATACTCAAAAGCCAAATGTAGTAGTGCTTTGCTTGCTCCCGTATGAAGAGTCACTGTGAAGGTGACAGCTACAGAATCCACTGTGGGGTGTGGAGTTGTGCAGCATGGGTGACTCCCAAGCCTGAGCATCAGTAAACTGATTTAATGAAATGGTGAAAAATACTTGGTAAAGTTTCCTTGATTTCTTGGAAATGTGCCAAAAAGGCTTTGATTTGAAATTGTAAGACGAGAGTTCGGATCTCCATGTAGTTCATTATAAACAGACTTTTCCCACCTCCACTAATATCCCATGGGAATATTCAAAAGTCAGATGCAGGAAGGTGCCTCACTAGGGAGCATCTTTGAAGGATGTTTAGCACCCCTGGCCCTATGCACTCAATGCCAACAAGGACCGACACCATTATTTTGTCAATTAAAATGTCATTAAAATTTCTGAGACACCCCTGAGAGGTGGTGGTACCAACTCCCTTGAGAACCACTGAGATAACAGTGAAGTTTCTCTTTGCATACGAACCATTGACTCCGCACCAGGAAGCCAGTAATATTTTCACAAGTTGATTTTGCCAGTGACCCCACCTGCTTATGGTAAAATCTGAATTCACTCATTTAATTTGGCTTCTGATAACCTCTTCACCCCCATCCACTGCCACGTTCCTCCCCGTCCCCAGCATCATTGGCCAAATTTCAATCCCTCATATACGCCAAATTTTCTTCCCTCCTCAGGGGGCTTCATCTCTACCTGTTGTCCTCTCCCTACCTCCCAACCCTTCAAAAATCATAAATGCCTTCTCTGTATAAATACCACCTCCTTGGAGAGTCCTTTCCTGACAGCCCAGCCTCCTTCATTTGCTATCTCAGCTCCTCATTCACATATACTACTGAACTGATCACTGAGAAAGAAACAGAATTGACAGACATTCAGACTTCTGTCTGCCCCACTGGACCATAAAACCTCTACAGAAATAGAAACGTAAACTATTTTGTTCACTACCTTATACCCAGAGCCCAGAACACAGACTTTCAATAAATTTTATTTCATATTGGTTGAATGCGTAATCACTCCTGAAAGTGACATGATCTCAGCCAAGGCAATCTCTCTGAGCCTCTGATATACCATCTATAGCATAGTGAGAGACAACCCCAAACAAGCACACGGGCACACACACTTCACAGTGCCAGCGAGAACTCATTTCCTGTGCTTCCTTTTTTTCTCTTCCTTTCTTTCCCCCATTTTCCCAATCTGGCTTTCCTCTATAGAATCAACCTGGAGTCATAGTACTACAGCATAGACCTTAGAAGGAGATTAAATGAAAAGTAAATAAAGCTAATAGCAAAAGCAAAAAACAGTGTCCCTACCGAGAAAAGTGGGAGGAGAGGGGATGACGAAAGAAAAGAAAGGTTTAGCTGTTTTCTTTGAGAAACGATAGGTGCTCATTTCTGTCCCTAGGGAAAGAGAGACACACATAGAGTGGAGGAATTATCTTGCCTTTCATTTTTCTTCAAACTTCTTTTCCAGGAAGGCAGATGTTAAGAATCATGTTAATAACCTGTATATTAGTGTTAGAAAGAACCAGTGTAACTGACCAGCCCAGGATGCTCAACCTGGGTCCACAATGAGCCTCTGAAGACCCTGGATGCCCTGAATTTTTTTTTCTTTTTTGAGACAGTCTAGTTCTGTTGCCCAAGCTTGCTGCAACCTCCACCTCCCTGGTTTAAGCGATTCTCCTGCCTTAGCCCCCTCCAGTAGCTGGGATTATAGGCACACACCACCACACCTGGCTAATTTTTATATTTTTAGTAGAGACATGGTTTTACCATGTTGGCCAGGCTGGTCTCGAACTCCTGACCTCAAGTGATCCACCCACCTCCACTTCCCAAACTGCTGGGATTATAGGCCTAAACTACTGTACCCAGCCTGAAAATAGTTTACAAATGTGTGTGTGTCTAGGCGTATATGCATTTTTCTGGACTGGCTACCAAAGCATTCACCAACTTCTCAAAGCCATTTCTACTCAGAAAATTTAAAGCCACTGGCATATTGAAATCCTTTGTTTTGTAGATGAGAAATCTTACTCCCATGGAATGTAGGAGACTCCTCCAGAGCCACCAAGCAGTCAGGGCCTATGTATGGGCCAGGCCACTGTCCCAAAGACTCTGCACAGCCCCTCAGCTCTCTCAAGACAACCCTGTTGAGGCAGCCACAGTCATCACCTCTCTTGTACTGAGGAGCATGCTAAGGCCCAGAGGGTTCCATTACTTCAGGAGCCGTGTTGTCTCATCTCCAGGGCTATCTGTACTACACTGTTGTCCCTACACAAAAATAAAACCCTGGGCTCTGCTTTGGTGGTGAAAGCCGTGGGCTTGCCACAGTTCCAAATGCACTCGTTTCATAATGATTCATTCTTTTCTTCAGGCCCCTCATACATTCCCCCAGATGCTAGTTTTCCACTCCTTTGTGCCAAAGAAACTGTCCGCCAGTTGCACGAAGGCTGGCCTGCCTGGCCCTTGTGCTGGCTGGATACCCTCTGCTGGCAGTATCTTCATAGGCAGCATCTAGGTGACCCAAGAGTACAGTGAAGTCACACTTGGACCTCATGGGAGAGTGTTTCTATGCTCTAATTCTTCACACACTTAGCAGAGCCAGTTTAGAATCCTGGTCTTACATTTATTCATTCAACCATTTTTTGGTTTGTTTCTTAAGTGTTATTGTTTGTTTTTAATAATGTTTTTAGTTAAAAAAATTAATGCACATTGTGAAAACAAGTTAAAATGGATATATAGAGAAAAGTAATTATCTCTTCTATATCGCTCTAGTATATCTTCCAAGAGAAAAGTCTTGTTTTCAATTTATGGTTATCCTTCCCCAAATATTCTCTGCATGTACAAGCATAGCATATATAAGCACATATGTGTATATTCCCCCTCTTTAAAAAATAAAAAGCACAATTGGAAGCTACTATATATGCACTTCTCTACATGGTGCCTGAAATCATTATATTTCGTGATTAATTCATATGACTCTAGACTGACCTGTCTTCTTTTTACATAGCTGCATTATATTCCATTATGTAGATGTATTTTATTTAACAAATCCTCTGTTGATGAATTTTTAGATTATTTCATCTTTGGCTATATAAACAATGCTTCAGTGAATAGCCTTGAATTTATTTTCTTTGTATATGTATGGATACCTATAGAATAGATTTCCAAAAAATATTTTGCTGACTGAAATTTGAAATTGGACAGATACTGCCAGATTGTCCCCTGAAGTGCATGCACCAATTGATCCTTCCACAAAAGGCGTAAAGAGTGCCTGTTTTCCTGCATCTTTCCCAACCCTGCAATATTATAGGATTCTAGGCCCACTGTGTCCAATCATTTGTGCTGTGCACAGAGCACAGCACAATGCCAGAAAGCATTAACCTCATAAAGCATGAGGAGCACAGACATAAAGCCAGAAAGTACTGTGATGCGGGAGGTGTTCTGTTAGGGGGGAAGAAAAAAACCACCTGGAAATGAAGCACTTAGCAAGAAGGCAGAATCCAGTCTGAGGGGCAGGGATTCCTTCCTGGGGGATGCAAGAGGTACCCAGAGAGATATAGGCAAGCCGGAGGGGGAGGATCTGCCAGGTAAAGGCCGAGGGTAAAGCCGTCCCCCAGAAGGCCCTGACTGTTTGCAGGCAACTAGGAGAAGCCACGGCTGGCTGGAGTGCAGCTACTGCAGGGGGTGGGTCCTTGTGGCCACATCAGCATCCCACTTCAAAGCACAGCACACATGGGCCTCGGCTGAATTGACAAAGTGCTTGATTAGCAGCCTGGAATGTCCAGATGAGGTGTCTGTTCTGCTTGGGACTCATGTGCGCCCAGAAGGACCCTCATAATTCAGCAGCACTGACACATACAAATGAGTCGTCAGCCTGTCAGGGGCATGGCAGGGTGGGGACAAAGACAGAAAAGAATTGTGGTCACTTCATCTCTCCATCCACCCTGGAGAAGAGTTCTCCCCAGGAAGCAATTGCACAGGGGAAGAAGTCTTTGTGGTGCAGCCAGTAATGAGCTGTGGCCATTGCGTCACGAATGGACACCAAATTGCCAGTGGGAAGCATGCCCAGAATCCATATGGCAAAAGGCCTGTTAATGAGCTCCGGGTGCCCAGAGCACTGCTTCCTCTGTGATTTTGCCAAACAGGCAGGAGCAGACGGAAGCCCAGGGCCTTACTGCTGTTCTGGCCCTGGGTGGGGTGTCTCTTACCAGCACCTCCCTTGCTGACTTCCCAGCATCATACCCTACCTCTCCTATGCCAAACCAGCCTCTGGATGGAGGGTCAGCTTCACTGAGATTGGCAGCTCCCTCAAAATGTCAGGTCTCAGGATGTGGCACATGATACAGGGTGACATGTAAGAACAGGCAGTTCCTGGAGAAAAGGGAGAGGTCTCCACGACCCAGCAGTGCCCTGACTCACGCATTGACTCCCAGCATTGTCCTATGACATGTTGCAGTTCTCTGGTGCCAGTTAAGTGAATCTGTACATTTTTTGCTGGAGCTCTAACTTCATGAACCCTTACAAAATAAACAAGTAGCCTCAGAAGATAGCTGCACAGAAGCTCTGATTTGAAGATAGTACTAGCAATGCAAGCCTGGCAAACAAGAAAAATGGTAGAGCCAACACCTGACCTACTGGCAGGCACTCTGTCACTCATATCATGAGATAAAAACAGTGCCAATGTAATCAGATGGGACAAGATGTCAGTTAAGACATGATGAAATTATTTAGAAGACTACTCGAACTATGGATTTATAACCAATGTCATTAACAATGTACCTTGCCCTAAATATATGTGATACCTTAAATATAGCTAATAGCACAGCCACCATAATTAGCAAGTTATTTAAAAATATAGATTTGTAAATACTTAGGCCATCTTTGATTTGTGTATATTTTATGATATATGTGATAGGGTAATATATTAATACAAAGTAAACTTATATAAAATGTTAGCATACAGATACTGGGCTAATTGCTCAAAAACATTTGACTAAAATAGGACATAATCAAAAACGTTGACAGCCTCTGATCTGAAAAAATCAGGCATTTCTGTATTTCAATCATGTCATAAGACATTGGGAAGACTTGAAATGGTTAGCAAGAATGTATATTTCATCAGAGGTGGGAATTTAATGAAGAAAAAGGGTCAGGCCCAGAAAGAGAAGGGCTGAGAAATCAGCATAAATGAAGCACATCTAAGTGGGTTGATTTTTCTTTTCTGCCATGGCCTCCTCCTCCTCCTCCTCTCTGCAGTCTTGTTCCACAGTCACACAGGAAGCCATGTGTGTCTACCCTTCAAGCATGGGCCAAGCTTACATGACTAATGAAGCTGATATAGCATCCAGAAGGCCAGAGTATCCACCCCTGAGACCCTGAGTTCCCTCACGGCCACCTCCAGAGGTGAAAGAAGCCCAGGAAAGGGATCCACTGTCCCTGCACCTGGAGAAAATAAATACTTTGAAAACAGCCAAAGCAATGTGCAACAAACCAGGGCATGCTGCCATCACAGAAGCAAATCTTAGCAAGCCCAGCTTTTGTTGTGCCTATATTTAGTTCATGTTCCCTTAGTTTCAGGGATTTTCCAAATATTCCATTCCTCCCTAAATGCATGTTCCCCAGATCCCATGTGGCTCCTGAGAACTCTATGATCACAAGACAAAAAAGTAGATTTACTGAGTTACCCACTTCCTGTTTCACTCTCAGAATTCCAGACAACAAGAATGGATGTAGAAGACCCAAATCAAATTGCTCTTTCTGAACCACACTGGTGAAAGGCATTTCCTAAAAGCTGATCTGTCTTCAAGCCGTGTGTGCTTTCTTCCATGCCAGGGCAAAGTTGGATGTTGTGTGATAAGATATCCAGGCCAGGTGAAATCGGGTTGAAATGTGTCTCTAAGCAAGTCCCTTTCCTTCCCTGAGTCTCACATTTCTCATCCATCTAATAAGGTTTCTTCCATTTTCCCCTGGGGGTCTTGAGGAATTTCTCCTCTTAAAAAGTGAAAGAAATCCTAAATAATGGAGAAAAAGAGTGGACTAAAAGGACTCTCTAATGTATAAGCATATTTCTTCCTTTTATACATCCATCTTCTTAGGCAAAGATGCAGAGAATAATGGGTGGACAACGTTCTCCATTCTGGGTTTGTTTAGTACTTCTGAACATCAGAAAAGTCAAAGCAGAATCACGGAAATCATGATTTTCGTCACAGAATCATTACAGAAACACAGAAGTCTTTACTTTTACAAAATTAGCCAGGAAGAGAAGGAAGGAACAAAAGAATGTGTTTCTGTCCCCAGGCAGTGGGAACTGTTCGAGCCAGTCTACTACTCAGAATCAAAGTTTCAAATCTATAAAAACATAATGGTGCTTCTATTTTCTAGCTGCTTGTCCTTTTTCTCCTGCAGGTTATTCTCCATCCCACCCCAAACAGCCCCAAACAGTCAGAGTGGCACAAAATGACAGTCTCCAAAAACTGCCCTGACCAAGATCTCAAAATCAAACTTGCTGTACGAATGGATAAGCCTCAAAACATGAAGCATTCTGGGTAAGTGTTTCTTCCCCAAGTGGCAGTTTTGGACACACGTCTGTTCATTTCAAACACAAGACCTTCAGAGAACCATGCAGAAGGAAATACAAAGGGTTGGTGAAAAGGTTTTAAAGTGTTTTGACTTTGATATTTACAGTAATCTTCCTCAATTCTTATGATTATTGTATTTGCATTCTTGCTGTCAAGATAGAAAAATGTCCTTCTCTTTCTCTAATAGGGTTTCTAGGACAATTCAAAACTTTCTTAGTGGCATGCTAGGTGATTTTAGTCTGGGAAGGTCTTGTAGGCTCCACATACCTTGTCAGAGGCATCCAGATCATTTAAACTCTGCAAATCACTCACCTGCACCTCAATCAGCAACCACATCTTTCAGGTGTGAACAGCAGGCAGAAGTCCCCTTCAATCAAGTCACATTTAATATATCTTAGTGCAGCATTTAAATGAATGAGAAAAAATAGAAAATTTGTGATTATCTTTATTTTCTTAAAGTCTAAAAAAAAATGACCAATTAAGTTCAAGTAGAGCAAAAAGAATAAGATGTCATTTTTTTTTACAAATAAAACCAATGATTTTTCTAGATGTTTGTTAGTGACTGAGTAAATGCTGAGCCGTGACCTATTAAACTAAATCACATGGATCCCATTATCCCAGAAATCATGGTAATCTTGTAACTCTGAAAAGGGAAAGTTGAACTAGTTGAAGGGAATGGGGTGTTTGGCGGATGTTCTGTAGGTACCCCCTGCCAACTGGCTATCATTCTGCTTAGCCCCTCTGGGCCCTAAAGGGGCCTCGTTAATTCTTTTTTGGGTATATGGTCTATTGATGATAAGGCTTGAAGTGCTGCAAATGCCATTAAAATAAGGGTTTCGCCGGGCGTAGTGGCTCACACCTGTAAGCCCAACGTTTTGGGTGGCCAAACAGGGCGGATCACCTGAGGTCAGGAGTTCCAGACCAGCCTTGCCAACATGATGAAACCCTGTCTCTACTAAAAATACAAAAAAAAAAATAGCTGAGCATGGTGATACATGCCTGTAATCTCAGCTATGCAGGAGGTTGAGGCAGGAGAATCGCTTCAAGAGGTGGAGGTTGCAGTGAGCCAAGATCGCGCCATTGCACTCCAGCCTCAGCAACAGAGTGAGACTCCATCTCTAAATAAATAAATATTAATGAGGGTTGGTTACATGTCTTGGAGGTTTGGGGAATTCAGAAACCCTATTTCGGGACCTAGCCATGATTAAGACAGATTTAAACAGAAGCCCCATGAAGTCCAGGAGGGCATGACCAGGACAGGAATTTTGAACATCCCAGTAGATGAGCAGACTACAGCAGCATGCGGTCTGAGAGTAAAGAACAGGAGCCTAGCCGTGGTGCCTCGGAGTTCTAGGAAGAAAAGAAAGCCCAAGTTTCCAGAGAAGAATAGAGAGCAACCAGTCAGGGCACCAGAGAGGTTCAGGTATGAAGGGTTCCAGAGGAAGCAAAGATCACCTGTGAACTGGAGACCAGTAACTCAACCCAACCTTTGATTTGGATTCAGAGAATTTGCTTTGCATTGTCTTGAGGCCAAATTATTCCAAGCCTCAGATGGGATTATGGCAAAGCTCTTCTGCCTGGGGTGTGAAAAGGCCATGGGAGCATGTGCAGTCCCCTAAGTATACACTCAGTCCTTTGTCAAGTGTCCAGGATGAAGTACAACCAGGTTTTCTTTGATTAAATTAGAATGCCATGAAACATTGCTGAGGTCCATCTTTCTTCCTTCTCATTATGCTCCTGGCATATGTTCTGATAATATTCATGGAATTTCTCCCTAATATCTCTTTCCCCTCTGTGATGAACATCCTAGTTTCAAGACAAAGAGGTTGATAATTCAATTAGGTTTCTGTAGTGTACAAGAAAAGATCTGTACCTTTACTAAAACCCTACCTCATAGACACCCAGTAAATATTTGCTAAAGGAACCAGCACATGAGTGAGCATAACAGACGTGGAAAGAGAGAGAGAGAGAGAAACAAAGAGGAAAGGGCAGATCAAAGAGAGAAAACAGAGAACAGAATATGAATGACCGTATCTGTCCTCTAAACTGCTATTTTTTAACTTCCTTTAAAAAAACGATCAGTGCCTCAGCCCACATTCGAGTTCCCTTTGAAGCACTGTACTAGGAGTTTTACTCTGTCATTTATTCTCCACAGCAACCACTTTTCACAGGTATTATTTTCCCTATTGGATGAATTCCCATTTTCCACATTCTCTTCACTCACTCTGCTGGAAACTGAACTAACTGATTTGGACTGGGTAATTTTTGTGTTGATTTGTTTGTAAAGTTATTAACATATTTCAGGTTACCTTGACCCTACAGATGACAGAAGAAATATGTAGCTCACTTCTGACAGGTTCCATAGCTATTTCATATTGCTAGACTGCCATTTTAAAGTTTCCCCTGCCAGGAAATATATCAAGAGAGCTTAAAATAGCTCTGAAAAGTGAACGGTGGCTGCCTTAATAACACCATCAGACCCAGTGTGGCCTAAATCAGGGGTGAGCAACCTTAGTTGCCTAAGGGACTTTTCAGGAAAAGTAAAAATGTTTATGGACTACATTTTTTTTCCATGAAAATAATTTTACTGAGCCCAGTTGTATAAAGGAGGACAGAAATGGGAGAGCTATGTCACAGCTTAGAAAATGGGAGAGAAAAAGCAAAAAAAAATATTATTATTTGTGAGACAGGGTGTGGCTCTCTTACCCAGACTGGAGTGCAGCAGCACGATCTCATCTCACTGCAGTCTCTGCCTCCCAGGCTCACGCCATCCTCCCAAGTAGCTGGGACCACAGGTGCACATTCACCACACCCAGTTAATTTTTGTGTTTTTGGTAGAGATGGAGTTTTGCCATGTTGACCAGGCTGGTCTCAAGTTCCTGGACTCAAACAATCTGCCTCTCTTGGCTTCCCAAAGCTCTGGGATTACACGCATGAGCCACCATGGCCCAGCCAAGAAAGGAATTTTTAAGAAGCATAGCTGAGGTCATAAATTGTTTCCACGTTAAGGTTGTTTGAAACATAAAAGGAACATCAGAATCACTGGGAATTATGACTGTTGGCATGCACTGTGGTTCTTTAAATGAGCCACTGGGCCATTAAGAATAACTTTATTGAATGGAAATGTATCAATGGGAAAAATCAACACTGCTTCTTGACCTTAAAATGTTAGTATCTGGGCATATTTGAGAATTAGCAACTCCTAGGTGGCTTTCTAATTTTCATCTTTTATTATCCGTATGGTGTTTTCAAGTTCAGGAAATGCATTCACATCCACTCTCTGATTTTATCAGTGAAACTGCCTCACAAGGATTAGGTATTATCATTCTCCCATCTTAATAAGTGATCCTCCCTTCACCCAGATACCCAGACCAAAAACCTTGAGGTAATCATCGACATTTTTCCTTCTCATCTACAATCAAATATTGTTTTTCTTTTTGAGACAGAGTCTTGCTCTGTCACCCACAGTGGAGTGTAAAGGTGCAATCCTAGCTCACTGCAGCCTTGACCTCCTGGGCTCAAGCAGTCCTCCCACCTCAGCCCCCAAGTACCACCAGGCCCAGCTAAGTTTTTTTTAATTGCAGAGATGGGATCCCACTATGTTGCCCTGGCTGGTCGTGGCCTCAAGCAATCCTCCCACCTCAGCCTCTCAAAGGGCTGGGATTATAGGCATGAGCCACCACACCTGGCCATCATCAAATTCTTTTCACTCCATCTTCAAGATAAATATAGAATTCGACCCCTCACCCCTGCCTTCATCTCACCATTGGCCTCCAAGCCTCTATGGCTGCTCCCCTTCACTTGCTACTCCTGCCTCGTAAGCAGTCCCCTCCTTCTGCCCCTGCCTCCCAGTAGTCTATTTCCTACCGTGAAGCAAGGGGAATTAAACACACACACACACACACACACACACACACACACACACACTCTCACACACAAGTCAGATCTTGCCACTTGAATGCAGGAAAACCTCCAGTGATTCCCCATCTCATTCAGAGTGAAAGCCTATGCTGTTACCATGACTACAAGGCCCTACCTTCCTGGTCTTGATCACTGCGCCAGCCACACTGGGCTCCTTGCTCTTCCTCCCAGGCACCAAGTCCACTCCCATTTCAGGGCCTTTGTCCCAGCTGTTTCCCCTCTCTTTCACCCAGATCTCCACTGTTTCTAGACCTTATCAGAAAGCCTTACCTGGCCCACCTGTGTCCTCCCTCCCTCTCTTACTCTGTTCTGTTTTCACCAGAGTTCTTATCATTATCATATATATCATATACTTCTTTATTTATTAGTTTGTCGTCTGTCTTCCCCACTAGACTGAGTTGCTTGTCAGAAAGGACATTTGCCTCCTTTTTTCACAGAACCTTCATGCAGAAACTGACATGTAGCAAAAGTCCAGTGAATTATTTATTGTTTAGATGAATAAGTGAATAAATGAACCCCCATTTACTCTTAGAGAAATTGGAGCTTAAAGTGGTTAAAAGACTTGCCCAAGTCAGAGTAAGCATTACAGCTAGGTCCAGAGTTTTTCCTTTCAATCCAACCTTAACTGAAGACCTGAAGCTTGACCAAAATAGCTCCTCGTGGCTCCATATTTAATTCCTTCAATGAACCATAGTCCACCAACCAGGAGTAATTTGCAGCAATTCTGATATTCCTTTTATATTTTAACAAACTTCAAAAGGGATATAGTTTGTAACACTCAGCTATCTTCTTAAAATCTCTTTTCCCCTTCCATTTCTGTAGCTGTGCCACTGCTCTAGACCCCTTGCTTTTCAAAATCATTACACTTCTCTCATCATAGGTCTCCAAGACACCACTCTCTTTGGTACAGACTCTAAAACCAGGCTACTGGGCTACACTAATCACATATCTTTAGTGTTTCACTTTATTTCTCTTGTTGACTTCTTATCTACAAATATCAATTAGATCAAGTCAGTTTATAGTGTTGTTCAAATAATCTATACCCTTACTTATTTCCTGTCATTTATTTAGAGAAAGCTCTCAGTCTCTTACTACAGTTTTAAATTTGTTTCTCCTGGTAGTTCTGTTTTTGCTTTATATATTTTGAAGCTTCGTTATCAGTTGCAGAAACATTTAAGATTGTTATATCTTCTTGATTGACTTATTCCTTTATCATTAGGAAATAATCTTCTTTATCCCCAGCAATATTCTTTGCCGGAAATTTACCTTGTATGACAGTAATATAGCCCCTCCAGCTTTTTTTTTTTTTAAGTATTAGCATGGCAAATCTTTTTTTCTATCTTTTTATTTTTAACCTATTGTGTCTTCGTGAAGTGCATTTCTTATAGGCAGCATAGAATGAGGTCTAACTTTTTAACTCAAATCTGAAGATCTCTGCCTTTTAGTTGAGATATTTAGCCTATTTACATTTAATGTGATTATTGATAGGTTTAAACTTATCATTTTGTTATTTGTCATCCTTGCTTTTTATTTTCTGTTTGTCCCATCAGATCTTTGTTCCCCTTTTCCTGTTTTTCTGCCTTCTTTGGAATTAGCTGAATATCTTTATGATTCTACTTTGTCTTCTTTATTATATTATTATCCCTAAATGCCAATTAGATCAAATTGCCTAGAATGCAATTCTTGCCACAACCACTTACTAGCTATAGGCAAGTTGCTTAACTTCTCTGTACTTCGTTTTGCTCAGTGTAAAACAGAAATAACAACAGCGTTTGTCTTGTAGGGTTGTTGTGAGGACTAAATGAGCTAATACATGTACAGCATTTAGAACAAGGTCTGATATATGGTAATAGCTACAACTATAAAAGAGTTGTTGGTAGTTGTGGTTGTAATCATCATTGTTATTTGCTTTCATCTATTCTTTGGACTTCTCCCCAGCCCATGCTGCTTCTTGCTGGGCTGCTGCAAGATGGCTGAGGTACCTGGAGTCTCCCTGCTCTCCACCTTCTCCTTCACTACCCAAGGAGAGGACAAAAGCATCCCTGAGTAATCATGGTTCTTGCCTCACTACAACTTCTATTCTTACAAGAAGTTCTAATGAAGAATTTCTAACAAGGAGGAATAAGTTCAAGAGAATATGTAGAATATGGTGACTACGATTAATAACAATATATTGTGTACTTGAAAATTACAAGGGAGTAGATACTTAATAAACAGAGCTATGTTACTAATTTACATTAAATTCACAAATACCACATGAGAGAAGACTGTCCCATTTTTTTTATTCAAATGAAAAATTACAAGCATTGCCATGGGTGCTACCCTGCCAAGTAGTCCCAGGGCAGAGGGACACTGAGGCCAGGGGAAAATCTTCCATGATTCAGCAGTTTTGGGGGATTCCTGGAACTTTAGTTGAACACAATTAATCTTCATCTGCTTTTTTTAATCCTTTGTAGCTCATCACTCTGGCCTCTCATATAACTAAAATGTCCCCAGTGAATAACAGGAATGTCAGTGACCCAGTAGCAAGGATTTTACAAAAATGTCATAAGAGAGGATACATTCAAATCATGATGCAAAATATGGCCCGGAGCTCCAAACCCAGACATGTGTGTCTAAATTTCCTTTCCAACAGATGTGTACCCAAAAGTTGAATGTGAATTCAAATAAAGAATCCAAAGAGAAGCCCTTTGCAAAGTCAGTAATTACTTACTCTTTCTACTAGGACGGCTTTTTTTTTTTTTTTTTTTTTTTTTTTTTTTTTTTTTTTTTTTTTTTTTTTTTTTTTTTTNTTTTGAGATGGAGTCTCACTCCATCACTCAGATTAGAGTGCAGTGGCGTGATCTCAGCTCACTGCAACCTCCACCTCCCCCAACTCCCAAGTTAAGTGATTCTCAACCTCAGCCTCCTGAGTAGCTGAGACTACAGATGCACACCACCATGCCCAGCTAATTTTTTTTTAGTGGAGATGGGGTTTTACCATGTTGGCCAGGCTGGTCTCAATATCCTAATCTCAAGTGATCTGTCCACTTCAGCCTCCCAAAGTTCTAGTAGTACAGGTGTGAGCCACCGTGAGGACTGCTGTTTTTACTAGTACAAATAGTAGCACACACAACAACAACAATAATACTTATCCAGCCCTTACCATGTGCCAGTGAGTATGCTAAGCACTTGACATATATCACCCCATGAGTTCTCACAAGAACTCTATGAAGTAGCTGTTATGTTATCCCCACTTCACAGCTAAGGAGACTGAGGCACAGGGTAGCTAAGCCAAAGGAAAGTTTATGACAGAGCCAAAATTCACATTTAGGTGTCTCTCCTTTAGTCTGAGATATAATCACTGGCCTAAACTTCCACTCACTACATTAGAATACTGCTTTATCTATTGGTAAATCCAGATTTCCACACATCCGGACAGCCTGAAGACAGAGTTGAGGGCCATGAATGCCCACACGAATAGATCTGCCTGTAGTGTGAGGAGCTAGAAGGGAAGCCACCTGTATGTCTGCAATAACAGAACTTCCATCTGCTCCAGGTACTGTGCATCCTATTTAATGAGCATGTTTTAACCCAAGAAAACGCAGAGCCGGAGCTGACTAGACAGAAACAGTACATCTCAGCCCTCAGTTTTTCTTAGTTTTGACACCTTCTGGTATGTGCCAAATTAGCAATAAATTCTGAGGAAAACCTCAGAGGGAAAGCCCCTCCCTCAAGCAGACTTTCTGTAGGAAAATTGTTACTTTTTCCCTGATCCCACCAGCTTTCCCATTCAGAAGCCTTTAACCAGAAATCCCCTCTGTTCAATTAGAATCATGACTCATGTTCTGACTTCAAAAAAGAAACCCAAGTTTCTCATCTAGAAGGGAGGAGGAAGAATGTGAAAAGGAAGCTTTAGAGTCAGACTGTTCTGAGTTTAATTTCTGGCTGTGTCCTTCATCAGCTGTGGAACCTGGGAAAGTTACTTAAACTTTCTCAGCCTCAGGTCCCTCAATTATAAAGCAGGAATAATAGTATGATGATATAGCTAATAGTAAGTGTTTACTTTCAGCCAGCTATTGTTCTAGGCACTTTATATTTCTACTTTAATCCTTGAGGTTTAAAGCACTTTATATTTCTACACAACCCTTGAGGTAGGTACCCTTATTATTATCCCCATTGTATAGATGAGAAAACTGAGGTAGAGATGACTCTAGAAATTTATTTGCCCAAGGTTGCACATGAATCTAGGCAACATAACTCCAGATTTAAGCTCTTAACTCCTCCAAAAGAGTGTAATAAACTCACGCAAAGTGGCAGGCATAGCACAGAAAACTTGTAACACTTCACTAAGCAGTAGCTATGATTTTTATTATGAAGGGAGAGTTAATGATTCAGTATGAATTACACTCTATGGGTTCTAATGAACTTCTTTTCCTGCTTTTATTTTCTTGTATTATGATTATATACACAATAGATGTTGTAGCTGTATTCATTGTTGCAAGTCTCTGCCAAATGGGTAGTAGCTGCCAGATAGAATTCCAGAAAAGTGTGAGGCGGTTACAGTCTTGCTAGTCATTACTTAAAAACCACAGAATTTCTTGCCCACTTCCTGAATTTTACCTTTTACATCATCTACTTCCCTATGCAAGTAAGTCCAAGGAGATTTCCTTTCACATATTTAAGTTTGTGATTACTGATAAAATGATACATTTTCCTCTGCCCATGGAGAGATTCTGTGATAAAGCTGACATTTGTTGTACATCTACTTCCTGACATGCCTCAAGCTCGTACTTCACAAGCACTGTCTCATTTAATCCTCACAACAGCCCTGTGAGTGAGGAACCATAACTGACCTGTCTTAGAGAACACCAAGAGGTTAAGAATCTTGACCAACATCTCATAGTAGCTGGTAGAACTAGAACCGGAATATTATACTCTTAACTGTTACAAGCCAATAATCTCTCTCCTTAGCCCTGGCTGAACCTCCCTTTTATTTCTATTTCTGCCATGAATACATTAATATATCATTATAAGCACTGACCAGGACAGTTAGATGATTTATGTAACCCCAGAGCTCTTTGCACTGGCCTCAGCAGCAGCACAGGGCTGATAAACTCATCAGTCATCAAGTCAATGCTTCCTGCATCAGCTTTGGTCCAGCCATCACCTCTCTTGCCTGAACCCCTGTAACCAGCTCCTCACTGATCTCTCTACTTTCTCTCTTGCCCCTTCTTCCTACATTGTATTCTCTACCCCGCAGCCAGTGCGATCTTCTCACATGGAAATATGATTGTGTCACCACTCCCCTACTCTTAAAACCCTACCATAGTTTCTCATTCCTATTTAGAATGAGCATATTGGTGATCTGATTTACCCATTTAAGAGGTCAGTCTAGCTGCTGTGGGATGAATGGAGCATAGAGACGAGAAGGAAAGTGGGGAGGCAAGTTAGCAGATTCCTGTCATGGTGCAGGTGGTGGTGATGGTGACTTGACTGGAGAGTTGCAGTGGGGATGGAATGAAGTGGGACATATTTGGGAAGGAATGCTGTGGGTAACACCCCCGGGGCACCAAGGAAGGAGAACTGTGCAGACCTCAGGCACAATTAGTGCCTGAAGTATAGCTCACTGCTTACTTATATCTAGCTTATATATGTAATCATACCTAGTCCCATATAATCTTTCTATATAATCATATAATAACTTACTGTTTACTATATCTAGCTTATATATATAATCATACTTAGTTCTATATAATCTTTTTATATAATCATACAACTTACTGTTTACTATATCTAACTTATATATATAAAATCATACTTAATCCCATATAATATTTTTATATAATATAATAACTGTTTACTACATCTAGCTTATATATATAATCATACTTAGTCCCATATAATCTTTTTGTATAATCATATAATAACTTACTGTTTACTATATCTAGCTTATATGTATAATCATACTTAGTTCTATATAATCTTTCTATATAATCATATAATAACTTACTGCTTACTATATCTAGCTTATATATATAATCATACTTAGTTCCATATAATCTTTCTGTATAATCATATAGGTATTGTAGTCAGAGCTGTACTGACACATGTAGTGCTGATTTATAGAATCCTTCTATATAACCATATAGTAGTTTGTAGTAGGAGGAATGCCTAGAGCAGTCACAGAACAGAAGCAGCACATGGGAAAACAGCCAGACCAGGACAAGAACAAAAGATCCAGGCGGTGGCATCCCTGCCTGAAAGGGCATATGCTGTATGGCAGGCTTGGAGCAAGAGTCTCTCCTCCTGATAAAGGAGTTGTAGTACCTTGCATCCGGTTCCTGTGGAAAGTAGGCCTCAGGCCTGAGATCCCTCAAATAACCGAGGGAGAAGAACCCCTCTGGTGTGACCAGTCATGGCAGCTGTACACCCTGTCAGTCTTTTCTGGCTTCTGTGCTAGCTCAAATCATCCTCCCATAAATATCTTAATAGAAGAGCACAAGTCTGTCAGCTCCCACTGAATTGGCTTATGGTATCTTTCTAATAGAAACCCTTTGAAGTCTCCAGCCCCCTCACTTGTGATAGGAATTCAGAAAGAACAACATGATTCTGTGATAGGTATTTAGAAAGCAGAATCGGGACTCCTTCCCTCCAGAAACTCACAGTAGGAGCAATAAATATCACAACAAATAAATTAAAGCTGTGTGATAGTTGTAACAGCAGAATTACCTACAAGGCCTAGGAGGTGATGATATCAAAGTAAGGGTTTAAACTGAGGGAGAATATGAGTTTTCTCACGAGGAGCAGGGAGAAGGCATCCCAGGCAGCATCAGTTGTACCAAGTTACAGAGGTGTGAAACTTTATGGTGTGGTCAGGAATTCCAGATACACAATGTAGATAATACAATGTGCAGAAGCCAAGTCGGGGGGTAAGCAGGAACAGAAAATGAAACGTTTTTTAGGCCAGGTCAAGATGCTGGACTTTGTCCCTATAGGCTAAGGTTTTCCCAAGTGTATTCATGCCACTGATAGTACACAAGATAATTTTAACAATATACAGATGAGCATGGATCAAATACAGTCAGCCTTCCCTATCCACAGGTTCTGCACCTGAGAAATCAACCAACCATAGATGTAAAATATTTTGGGAAAAAAAATGAAAAATAAAAAATACCTTAATAAAAAATAATACAAATAATACAGTAGAGCAACTAGTTACATAGTATTTACATTGTACTAAGTATAGTAAGTACTCTAGAGATGTACTTATAGATTTAAAGTATATGGGAGGGGCCTGGTGTGGTGGCTTACACCTGTAATCCTAGCACTTCAGGAGGCCAAGACAGGCAAATTACCTGAGGTCAAGAGTTCAAGACCAGCCTAGCCAACATGGTGAAACCCCATCTCTACTCAAAATACAAAATTAGCTGGGCATGGTGGTGCGTGTCTGTAATACCAGCTACTCAGGTGACTGAGGCAGGAGAATCACTTAAACCCAGGAGCCAGAGGTTGCAGTGAGCCAAGATTGTGCCATTGCACTGCAGCCTGGGTGATGGAGCCAGACTCCATCTCAAAAAAAGAAAAAAATTCAAAAAAATAAAGCATATGGGAGGATTTGCTTTGGTTATATGCAAAGACTACACCATTTTTTATAAGAGCATCTGTAGATTTTGGTGTCTGCAGGGGTCCCGGAACCAATTCCCTGTAGATACTGAGGGACAACTGTAATCATTTATGTATTTTAATGTGTGCTACATAAGTATAATTAGTATATCAAGCCTATAATATAGTTTTGTTTTCAAAATAAATTTATCCATGTTAACTAAGTTAATTTAAAGAAAAATAATCAAGTAAATCATAGAATAGATGAACAGATATAGGACCAATCATGAAAATGAAATGTAAGAAGCCAAAGTTTGAGGCACCTTTCATATAAATGGTAGGGAGAGGGGGCAGGCACTGAAGGAATTTTAGCATGGAAAAGGCATGATGAGATTTGCAGGTGGTAAGCTCTGTCTCATTTCCAGGAATAGGATGAAAATTATTCTCATGTCCCTGAAACCAATTAAGAGGTTCCTCTATAATTGTCCATGGAAGCAAAAATTGTGGGTGGGGACTGAAATAGTGGAAGTGGGAAGAGGGAAGACGAAGCCGTGAGGAACTCCCCAGGAGGTAAAAATTCAGCTGCACTTGGCGACTGAGGAATAAGGATGAGGAAACAGAAGGACCCAGGATGACTCCTGGGTTTCTGGCTTGAAGGTCTGAGTAGATTTTGGCTGCCAGCCACTCTTGGGAGCCCCTGAAACTTGTCAGGCAGTAAAAATTTTAATTAGGTGCATTCTTCATTATGTTCCAAAGCAGAAATTCTGTCTGAATTGAGGTGAAGTGAGAATTTGGAAGTTGTCCAGTAAGTGTTGATGACAGTAAACAGGTAAAGCCAGTTTTAGAACTCAGAATTTGAATGTATTTGAGTATGACCAGAGCTCCCGTTTCTTAGTTGGATACAGCCTGAAAAATGCCAGCCTCAATTCCTAGATCGATGCCAGTTCAATGTGTAACAATCCACAAAGTAGATAGGAAAGCATGTGAATCGATTAGTAATATTGATCTTAACATATCCAGACAGTTCTGAGCTCTGCCTCTGTAGTTCTTGACACTGCTTCTTATTTTATTTTTCTGTAAAAAAAAATTAATTTCTTTCAACAAAAGAGCTTTTAGAGAAGAAAGAAGGAAGTGGGGGAGAACTTCCTATGTTGACTTGGAACTTCCTCACTCTAATACACCTGCATTCCTCCCTGTAATACACCTGCAATACAGCAAAAGAAAACAAGGGAAGGTTTTCCTGAATGAAATGTGACAAGAGGTAAAAGAGTTGTGAAATTTACCACTCTTTTTTCTTTCCTGTGCAATGTCTTTCAGGAGTTCCCCTACCTAAAAGATTTTTAGCACATACACAAATTAAGTTGCAGGGTAACATTTTCCAAGGTGCTTTCTGGAATCAGTCAAGGAGTGTAAGTCTCACAATGGGCCTCAATTCCTCCTGTAAGTGGAAGTGAGCCACACTTGCTGTTCTTTATGCTCAACCACAGAGCTCCAAAATCTGTGCCCTGTTCCTGAGCCATGTGCATTTCATTGTTTATAATGTACATTTCCATGTGCATTACCAAGCTTCATGACAAAGTGTGTTTAACAATTCACTCACTCAAGCATTAATGCAGCTCTGGTCTTTCTCCTTTCCCTTAGGTATTTGTGGGCCATCGGTAAGAATGTTTGGAAGAGATGGAAGAAAAGGTTTTTTGTATTGGTGCAGGTAACTTAATTCTTCAACTCTAATAATTCAGTCTTAAGAGACATCAGTATTAAAGATTTGCTAGAATGAATGAGTGCTTTTAAACTGAGGTATAGCTTTAATAAAATACACAGAGCTCATGTATTTAGCTCAATAAATTTTTACATATGTCCATGTAACCAGCATTCAGAGGAGGATACAGAACATTTCCAGTACCCAAAGGGCTCTCCCTTGTGCTCTATTTTCTAGTTTTATATCACTTTAAATTTTTAAAAAATTAATACATACTCATAATTTTTTAATTCAAACAATCCAGAAGTATGTGAGATAAGTCAGGGAGAGTAGACTCTCACTCCTGCCCAGTCTCCTGCCAGGGATGGAGGATTCCAGGAGGATTGCCAGGTTAGGGCTATAGGGACATTAACATCGGCTGAAAACAATGTAGTATTTTAAAAGCACTGAGATAAGCATTATGAGTAAAGTCAGAATTTAGTTGGACTTTTTGCCTCTGTTTTATTATTTAGCGTGTTTGGATTTGAATTACCTGTGTGGGATTGCTCTACTCCACGTGGTACCTGGTGCTTCCAAAAGTCTTAGCCAACTTCCCATAACTATGTTTAATACCTAGAATAAATATTTCCAGTAAACTTTTTGTTTAACTGAAACCAAATTCTTCAAGTTGTTCTGCAACTTGCTTTTTTCACACAAGTGATATAGCGATTTCTCCATATTTGCACGTATAGCTCTGGCTCTATTGTCTGTAGACTTTTCTCTTTTGGATAGACTTCTGGACTTTCCCAATTTGGGCCATTCTTAACAATGCTGCAGGGAACATCTGTGTATATGGATACAAATGTAGATGCAGATATTGATATTAATACATTAGTCATATATAAATAATATCTTTACTCTTGAGCATTTCTTAAATTTTTTTCCAGAAATGATAATACCTGTCTTTGAAAGACCCCATCTTTTTGGTCAGGGAGGGGTGTTTGTTTTTTGCATCAGGATTTTTTCCATTTACAAAGAAATTTTCCCGTGCTTCCTTTTAATTTCTAGGCTCCACTAGAGCATTTATACTATTATTCAATTTGCAAAAAACTAATTTATGCTGTACTCTGAAAGATGTCACAAAGTGAGTCAACTTGTAACTGCGTCACAAAATAGATTTATAGGGTTACTTGACTAGCATTAATATTTAGAGTGCTACCAATATTTAGAGTGCTTTATACTCAGAGATGTGACTGTAAAGCAACTCCCTTTCAGGTCTAAATGACCTTGAGGGTTCCACCAACTCTGAACTTCTAAGACTAGACCATCTATAGATCTACTTGTATCTGCTGTGCCACTAAAGCAAAATGCAACTCTCTGGCTCTAATAAGCAGAGGTAATCTTTGCTTTTAGTATTGTTATGGGGTACAATAAAACATTAAAGTGATTTAGCCACAAGGAACATTTTGGAATGATGCCCATCCTTCAAAATAACTCTCAGCTAAGCAATGGAAGCTATTTTAGCCTGTGATACTTTTCCTCAGACTAACAACTAACCAACATTTATTAAGCACCAATCTTGCATGGAGCACATTGAGAGGACATAGAGAAGAACTACTGTGTCTGGTATTTCACTCCCAGAAAGGAATCTGTTAGAGTTCCACATATGCAAACAGCAGAAATAGTCTCAAGCTAATTAAGGTTTAAAAAATGAATATATGGAAGGCTTTGGAGAAGATAACTCATAGAAATGTGGAAAAGGCTGAATTACCCATCCATGTTAAGAACAGGACACAGCATAGTTCCAGAAATCCAAGTTGTGTTAGTCAGCCTTCTCCAGAGGGACAGAACCAACAGGATATATGTGTATAGGAAAGGGTGTTTATTAGGGAGAACTGGCTCACACATTACAAGGCAAAGTCTCACAATAGGGGTCTACAGGCTGGAGAAGAGAGAAGCTGGTAGTGGCTCATTCTAAGTCTGAAAGCCTCAAAACCAGGGAAGCCAACAGTACAGCCTTCAGTCTAGGTCCAAAGGCCCAGTAAGCCACTGGTACAAGTCCCAGTGTCTCAAGACCAAAGAACCTGGAGCCTGATGCCCTCTGGCAGGAGGAACAGAAGGAAATATCTAGCACGGAAGAAAGATGAAAGCCAGAAGACTCAGCAAGCACACCTATCCCCCCTCCTTCCACCTGCATTGTTCTAGCCACACTGACAGCTGATTGGATGGTGTCTATTCACACTGAGTGTGGGTCTTCCTCTCCTAGGCCACCAAATCAAGAGTCAATCTTCTCTGGCAACACCCTCACAGACATACCCAGAAACAATACTCCACCAACCAGCTAGGCATCCTTCAATCCAAACAAATGGACACCTCATATTAGCCATTACAAGTCCTGGGAACCATAGGCAGTGATACTGAGGTGGTCATGAGACAGACTAGCACTGACCACTTTCCACCCTTGTATCTCTCCTTGAGGGTCAAATTTTATAGAGGGAGAGTTGGTATAGTCCAAACTAGTTCACTCCCAACACTTTTAGCAGGAAGAAGGGGTAGCACTTGGGTTGAAATGAAATTACACTGGATTTCTTTCATGCAAAATCAGGATGCCATTGCCAGAAGGAGAAATGGATACTGGGAAGGCAAAAATAGCTGCTATCCACTTTAAAGAGCTCACAATATAAATGAAAAGACAAGACACATCAAAAGAGGTAGTGCTGGCCGGGAGCAATGGCTCATGCCTGTAATCCCACCACTTTGAGAGGCTGAAGTGGGTGGATCACTTGAGGTCAGGAGTTTGAGACCAGCCTGGTCAACATGGTGAAATCCTGTCTCTACCAAAAATACAAAAACTAGCCAGGCACTCTTGCTTGCGCCTGTAATCCCAGCTTCTGGGAATTCTGAGGCAGGAGAATTGCTTGAACCCAGGAGGTAGAGGCTGCAGTGAGCTGAGATTGTGTCACTGCACTCCAGCCTGGAGACTCCGTCTCAAAACAAAAGAAAAAAAAAAAAAAAACAGGCAGTGTTGAGTCATGCATAGTTCTCACCACTCCATGCTTCTCATTGCACTTGGCACAGCAGTCTCTCTTAGAATCACTTGGTGGGAGCATGCCTGGCCTCCTCAATAGACTGTGTACTGTTTCAGGCCCAGTTCTGTTTCTGATTCTTTTTTGTGTCCTTCCCTCTTTTCCTCACCACACCCATATACAGTCCTTAGCCTAGTGTCTGGCACAGGCAGTCAGGAAATATTTTGCGGAAGAGAAAAGAAGAAGAAAGAGGAGAAAAGCTCAGGCAATGCCTTGGGTGATGCTGAAAAAGGAGAGATCATGTGCTCCAAGAAGTGGCTGGTGACAACCATTCTCAGATTTCTGAGAACCTTTGACATGATGAAGCTCTTAGGAGAAGTAGATGACCTCTTATTTCGGGAGAGGAAACTCTTCAGGAAAAACAAGAGGAAATGTGTGGAAAACATCAGTAAAGCCATGTCTGTACAGTAAGTACAGAGAGAATCAAAAGGGAGAGAAAGAGTTTTTTTCAGGCAACAGGAACACAGATGTTTACAGCCTTCACACTGAGTCTTCTACCAAGAGAAGATGAAAGTCACACAGCAGCTAAAAAGCAAGCTCTGTGCTCACTTCTGAGAATCATAAAAGGGCACATCTCATCTAAAGTTCGGTATCTTTCCTAGAAGGGCAGGAGAAAATAATTTCAGAATTTTGTGATATTTTTCATGTACACATGATTCTCATTAACTTTAAAGAGCCATCGAGGTACATTGGGCACATCCATCCCCCAAAGAAAATCTGTTTCAGCCTGAATCAGATTTCTCCCTTAACAACTTCTGTGACATGCAGAGGTGACATGAGAGTCCCATCATCACAAAGATAATGGGGGAGCCAGGATGACAACTTAGGTTTTCTCTTTCAAGCCTTGTCCTATTCACCACAATGTCCAAAAGCAATTTGCTGGCATACCCAGAAAATACTGCATTATTTTTTAATTCTTTCCATTTTTTTCATCTCTCCTATTTAAGTGATCACATTTAGAAGCACTTTATCAAAATCATAAAGAAAAAAAACACGCTCATTTGAAACAACCCCAATGCCATCATTGCTGCAGGAGGAAAGTTCAAGGTCAACCATGCTGGTCCAATTCAGAGGAAGCAAAAATGTCCCAGGTTGTTTGAAGGAAAGGATGTCTGTCTAAGCAGCGACAATCGGCCCCCAACAGCTACATGCAGTGTTGAATTCGGTGATATATACAAAGGATTTTCAGTTTCTCTTGAGCCACCAAACCCTTGCTTTGAAACTCAAAATGCAAACATGAAACCCAGAAAACCACCTGATCCAATTTGCAGAAGGATGAGGGTGCTGGGGAAGGAAGAAGATTCCCCTAACCCCGCCCCCGCTTCCAAGGCAGCCTTAAAGGGAGCTCTGTGGAAAACAGTGTGGAAACCACCAAACAGAAAGTATATCTACCCAAGCCACTTACTAAATCTTTGTGTCTTTCAATTCAGATGTTACATCTTACAGAATTTATTTATATAGAGAGGTAGCAGCACACAATTTCCAGCACAATTTTGATTTAATATATTATATTTAAAACAAGGAAAATTTTCTGAAAAAAACAAAGATGAAGAGAGGACATCCAATGTTAGTCTCCTCAAAATTCATGTCCTGCTCTACACATATTGGCAGAGTCTACTTTTTTGCTTAACAATTAAAATTCTCCCTGACTGAGATTTCCTTTTAGTGCTACTACCTTGGGGAACGAAATGTTAGACTGTTAAGGGACTTCCTACTAGCCAGGGATGAAGGACATACTCAGAAGAGTGTTGAACCAAAGTAGCAATTCCCATTTTTTTAAGGATCTGAGCTAAAATTATTATAGATCTGGCTAGAATCTACCCTACTAACTGTGAAGGGAATGAAGCAGTTGTAAGGAGCTTCTGTGCCAGAGATTCAAGCATTCCTGTACAATGAGACAGTGTCTGTAAATGTGGGCCTGGACCATCTGCATCAGGTGTTGTTTAAAATGCAGATCCTAAGGTGCCATCCAGAAGACTCTGATACAGTACTGGGGTGGAGGCCAGTAATCCATACTTATACCAAGCACCCCAGGAGATACTGTTGCAGGTAGTCCAAAGGCCACCCCTGGAGAAACACTGCCTTGGAGGTCATTCTTCCACTTAAAGTGAAGGGTCTCATTCCCTTCAGACTACACCATCTTAGAGTTTATGTCCTCTGTAGAACCAAGCATCAGAGTAGCTAAACAGATAATTATATGCAAATGGCAATAATAAAGACTCCTCTTGCCATGTTCCTTGAAATTCCAATATATGTCCTATAAACTTGGCTGGCTGCAAACCCTAACCCAGAGATTAAGGGAAAATGGGTCTTCAGCAACCTGAATCAATAAATTACTGGGGCCTTCTTCTAAGCCCTCAGGTCCATGGTGAGAACCAAATACAATTGTTACTACTGTTAGTAACTCTAATGTGACCAAATCAACACTAATGTTAAAGATGCCAATTCCATAGAGTACTGCTGGAGAGCCAGAATGCCTCACCCTGTGTGTAAGGAGAACAGTGAAGACAGGCCAACTTATCACCCATATCAGGTTAGAAAATCTTACCTCTATCATCTTTTTATTTTAAAAACAATTTTATTCTGTGCTCAAAAGATTTCTGGTTAAAATCAATTTTTTTATTGGTGTTCAAATAATTTCTGAGACATTTCCCCCATTTCAGCACTATACAAACTATATTCTGTGGTTCCTCTAATAATGTGAGCAATCACTTATATGGTCTTTCAGAGTTTACAAAGCAATCATCAAGCTAGTCTTCACAACCTTTCTGTACTACACTGAGGACAAGGCTTTTCTCAACTTCACATTAGAGGAAACTAGGTTCAGAGTGGTTAAGTGGCCTGCTCAAGATCAATGGCTTATAAGCAGCCATATATGAATCCTAACACAGGTCTTTTAACTGCAACTGCCTTCAGTAACTCCAAGCAGTTAGCTAGGGCCGGTACTCAAAGAGATTGATGCATGCAAAATGTTATATATATATATATATATATATATATATATATATATATATATGGAGTACTACTCATCCATAAAAAAGGAATGAATTAATGGCATTGGCAGCAATCTGAAAGGGATTGGAGAATATTATTCTAAGTGAAGTAACTTAGAAATGGAAAACCAAACATTGTATGTTCTCACTCATAAGTAGGGGCTAAACTATGAGGACGCAAAGGCATAAGAATGATACAATGCACTTTGGGGACTCAGGGGAAAAGGGTAGGAAGGGTGAGGGATAAAAGACTACAAATTGGGTTCAGTGTATACTGATTGGGAGATGGGTGCACCAAAATCTCACAAATCACCACTAAAGAATTTAGTCCTGTAACCAAATACAACCTGTTCCCCAAAAATCTATAGAAATCAGAAATTTTTTAAATAAAAAAAATTTTTAAAGAATGTTCTAGAACTGAATTACTTTACTCAGATGGAACCAGCATGGCTCCTCTGTTTCTGATTCCCAACTGAGAATGTTACCAGAAATTATGTTCCAGCTTTCAGAAAAGTGGCTACATCAGAACAAGATAAAATATTATTAGATAATATATAATGTCTTGGAATACAGTAGTAGTCACCTGGGAATACCATATTGAAATAAATTAACCACAAAAATTAGTTGTTAGACATATGAGTAGTTGAAGGATTTGTAACTCTGAATGTTTGTTTTTCCCACTCAACTCCACAATTGCCGTATAAGACATTTATATTTATATTCTGGTTGCACATGGCAGATATCAATCCCAACAAGCTTAAGTTTTAAAAAGAGAAGAATTAGTTAGCGAATTATACTAGTAATTAACTGGAGAGTCTTCTGTCATGGCTAGATCCAGAACTCAAATAATATCATCACGCCTCCGTCTCTCAATATATGTAATCTCTTGGCTCTGCTTTCCTCTGAACTGACTTCGCCCTCAGGCATGATCTCTGGCAGCTCGAGCCTTACAAAAGTTTGGCAGCCCCAGAGAAAACTTGTCTTTTCCAATTGTTCCAGTACAGGCCTTCAGTGAGCTTTGTTTGGCCCAGTGTGGTACCAAATCCTTGCATCAATCCCTGCAGCCAAGGAGTACTATGTTGACTGGGGAGGCATGGGCCGAGTGTTCCACGCACCCTCCTTCCAGCTAGAGGTGCAGTTAGTTCCACACAAACCACGTGCACTGAAAGTTGAAAAGAGAGTCGTTCCCAGAGGAAGACCACGATTCAGTTGTGGGAGGGAAATGAGTGCCCTGCATGCACACATGAGAAATTCCCCCACAGAAGACCAGGTGCAGTGGCTTGTATCTATAATCTCAGCCTTTCGGGAGACTGAGCTGAGATGATCACTTGAGGCCAGAAGTTTGAGACCAGCCTGGGCAACACAGTAAGACCCTATGTCTACAAGAAATAAATTCTTTTTTAATTATCAAAAAAAGAAATGTCCCACAGATGTTATCATTTTGCCCATTTAAAGATCACAAAACCATGTCCCAGAAAAGTTAACTGAACCTCCTTGGGTCACGTAGAAAATAATGGATCTGAAAACCAAATCCAGTTCGGCATGACTCTAAAACCTGTTCTCCTTCTGCTTCACCAAATCGCCTTCACTTCAGGGTCAATCAAGAGTCTGGGAGTTAGACACTGTGATCCTTCATTTGCAACTACATCGCACTAAAAATAGTCCTTAGTCTCCAGGAACTGTGTGATTCACACCATAAAAACTTTCTCGGCTGGGCACAGTGGCTCACGCCTTTAATCCCAGCACTTTGGGAAGCCGAGGTAGGTGGATCACCTGAGGTCGGGACCAGTGTGACCAACATGATGAAACCCTGTCTCTAATAAAAAATAAGAAAATTAGCCAGGCATGGTGGTGTGCGCCTGTGGTCCTAGCTGCTCAGGGAGGCTGGGATAGGAGAATTTCTTGAACCCAGGAGGCAGAGGTTAAAGTGAGCCAAGATCGCGCCATTGTACTTCAGCTTGGGAAATGAAGTGAGACACTGTCTCACAAAAAAAAAAAAGAAAAAGAAAAGAAAAATTTCTCCATCTTCAGATTTTGGCTCAATTGGCCAAAGCTTCCTCGGGAATTCTTTGCCTAACCACCCCCCTAGACCAAATCTCCAAGCTCTTACAGTACCATATACCTCTCATTTAAAAATTTGTCACTATTAAAATAACACGTTTCTGAAATGTGATTAATGTCTACCTTCACACTAGACATGAGGGCAGGAATCATGTCTTGGTTTCTGCATATTGACAGTCCCAAAACCAAACACACTACCTTTGTATTTGTTGAATGAATGAATGCATCTATTATAAACAACTCTTTTCTAAAATATGTATGTGAATTTTGGACAAGGGCTAGTGACCAGGGTTCAGTAANAAAAAAAAAAAAAAAAAAAAAAAAAAAAAAAAAAAAAAAAAAAAAAAAAAAAAAAAAAAAACTGATTAATTTTCAAAGAATGATGGTAAATGCAAGGAAAGAGGATTTAGACAAAATGCATTCTACTGTTAGTTGTATGTCCAAGTACTTTAGTCTCCCACAGGTGATAGGAAGAAGGGGAGGGGAGAGTTGGGGATAAGAAAGGTTTAACCTTTTCATCTCATGACTGGAATCTACTTGCTAACTATAATTGAAACTCAGGTGCAAGCCTTAGAGGTTCTGGACAGTTCCTATATATTAAAACAGTGGTTCTCACACTTCAACATGTATTAAGAAATATCTGGCCAATTATGGTGGCTCATGCCTGTAATCCCAGCACTTTGGGAGACCAAAATGGGAGGATCACTTGAGCTCAGGAGTTCAAACCAGCCTGGGTAACATAGTGAGACAACCCACCCCCTATCTCTACAAAAAAAATTAAAAACTTAGGCATGGTGGCACATGCCTGTAGTCCCAGCTACTGGGGAGGCTGAAGCAGGAGGATCACTTGAGTCCAAGAGGTCGAGGTTGTAGTAAGCCATGTTTGTGTCACTGCACGTCAACCTGAGCAATAGCAAGACCCTATTTTGAGAAAGAGAGAGAGAGAGAGAGAAGGAAAGAAAGAATCTGAGACAATTATGAAAAATGTACAATCCTAAGGCCCACTGTGACCTGAGATTCTGATTCTGGTTTGACCTCCTTACCCTTTCCAACACACACTGTCTAATAATGAAAGGCAGCTGCTGTGCTTCACTCTTTCTGTTTTTCGAAACGGAGTTTCGATCTTTTGCCCAGGCTAGAGTACAGTAGCCTGATCTCAGCTTACTGCAACCTTTGCCTTCTGGTTTCAAGTGATTCTCCTGCCTCAGCCTCCCACATAGCTGAGATTACAGGTGCCGACCACCATGCCTAGTTAATTTTTGTATTTTTAGTAGATACAGCGTTTCAACATGTTGGCCAGGCTAGTCTCAAACTCCTGACCTCGTGATCTGCCCACCTCAGCCTCCCAAAGTGCTGGGATTACAGGCGTGAGCCACTGTGCCTGGTCTGCATCCACTGTTTAGGGAATATTACTTCAAATCATTTTCTAGTTAAAACAAGTGACTGGAAATGAGCTAAGGGTTTTTAAACGTGTATCTGAGGTGCAGCCACCTTTAAAATAAAACCTCACTGACTGTTCCCTCAGAAGTCACAACTGTCTGTCCCATGATTCCATGAGAAGGTACCTACCCACCAAAAATCCCAAGGATGTGAAAGGCATAGTCCTTTAAGCCCTTCTCTCCAGTGTGCACTTTCAGATATCTGCCTGTCATTTGAGATCACTAGATTCTTATGCTTTCTGTAGTAGGCCAGGCTCTCTGACGGGTGGCCGACTTTCTCACTTCTAACGTGCATTCCAGACTTTGCTGTGCCATTATTACAACAGTGTTCGCCGCCTCATTAATTTTTCATCAACAAAATACGGTCTTAAAAGAATTCAACTATGACAAAGGAACATGCATTTCATTGGGAATGGCTTTCACTTAGTATGATCTTGTGGAAGTTTAAAAAATAAATTTAAGACTTTCCAAATATTTGCATTTCTTCCACCATTCAAGCACTCTAGAAAAAACAAGTTTCCCCCAAAAATTTTCAATAATACAAACCATTCAAAGAGAAATCATTCCTCCTCCCCTCGTTTATTTCCTAAAGTACATTGTGAAATCCTAAATCAAGGTACTCCCAATGAACCAACTCAGTTTGGTTTACCAACTCAGACCAATTCAGTTTACCGACAGTGACTTCAGCAATATAACCAGAAGAGGGCATCAGCATACAGCTCTCCAAGAAGCAAGCCACTGAAATAGAAAAGGAAAAAAAATAAAAATAAAAAAGCCCAAACCATGTAGTAATAGTAAATGCATAAATCTTGAAATAACACCCTTCTGTTGTGATTTTTTTTCATCTCAATTGAGTGTCAGCAACTCTCTATTTGGCTAATCACATTAATAAACTGCGTCATTTTTCATGTTGCCAGATGAGAAATGCCAGGTTAAGAAAAAAAAAAAAAATCCCCACAGGACCATTCTGCAATATCTATGATCGTTGTCATGCAGAGTGTCACAGGGAATCTGTTATCCCTAGGACCAATAATAACAGGTTGGAAAGGCCCGGCGCTGTACTTGGAATACCGTGTAAATTTTGAAGGGGAACCCTCTTTATTGGATTGTATGTACTCAACTTTCTAGAACCAATCACATTCAATTAGCAAATGCCCATTATATGGCAGATTTTACTTATGGGAGTGAAAATACAACCAAGATATATGACTTCCTGGACCTGCCTTCAGTGAATTTATAATCCAGTAGGTAAATCCACCTATTGAACTATACTATATTAGAATGTGTATCAAATTTGAGGAAGCTGCCCATATAAATGCGTGTGCATATGAAGTGTTTGCTCTGTGGGTATCGCACATGGTATGTAAAGTGCAATTAATTCTCTAGCAACAATAAGATGCAGGTAAATACAGATGAGGACTCCAAGGCTTACAGAGCAGACAGCTTATCAGAGCTGGGATGGGACTGCAGGCCCATGGAACCCCCAGCCTACACTCTTAACCTTCCATTTTAGGAGAAGAGTATATTATCGGTTGTTTTGTTTATTACAAAAAGTTAATACATTTTCCTTTATGAAAATACTCTTACTGACCCAGCCTTACGTTTCCCCGGGCATTGCAATATAAGGAAGAAGTTCTGCAAACCGTATGCATTATAAAGAAACCCAAGTGGGGCGGTAAAGTTTCCATCAGGAGCCAACAGAGGGCAGCAACAGACAAACCAACCACCAAAAACATCCTCCTGTGGATGCCCTTCATCTCTCCATTGGGACCCTCAAGCTTCGGACAGTGCGGGAGATGCATGTAGCACTCGAGAGCGACAATTTCTTATCGCCATTAAAACAACACAAATCTCACCATAGAAGAGGCTAAAAATGTCCCCCGCTGGGATCAAAGTTCACTTAGAAAATGTCTCTCTTAATAAAGGAAACTAAGGGATGAGGGACGTGGCACTCCTTGTCCAAGACATTTGACATCCACGGATAGTAAATACGCCCGAGAGCTTTTAGCCCGAAGCTGGGAGGATGCTTGCTTTCCCACAGGCTCCTTGCAGACAAGCCGGATGCAGAAATGCTAACTGTATGTGCTGGGTCTGGATGCACTAGAGCGACAGGATCCTGAAGGCGGGCCTGCAGCTGTGAGTGCCCGCCCTGCACTGGCATGGATTGTGTTGGTAGAGTGAGGCCTGCCATTAGGGCACCAGTGACAACAGCCACGCCACTGGGGGCTGAGGTTTGCTCTACTGTGACTGGCACCTTGTGATCGAGCACTCATTGCTTGTGACAGCGTGTCACTCTCGCACTTGTCTGAGATGAAAAGAAGACTTCAAAGCAACCAAAGTCCTCCTTCAGCAGGCAGGAGAAGGGAGGGGATGAAACATACAGTTTGATGCTGATCAAAATGCTGCAAAAAATGAAATACTAAAATAAAAAGGCATAAATAAATGAATGTCTAGTCTCTAACTTCTGACCAAAAGGTTTGTGTTGTATATGCAAGCATGGCAGCCTCAGCCAAGGCCATGGTCACATTAGGTCGGACCTACAACATTGCTGCCATTTAACCACTTTTGACCTACAAAAATGACAATTGCATGTAGCTTAACCCAATTATATTAAAAGCAATAATCATAGTATCTAACATTCATCAAGCACTTACTAAGTGCCAGGAACAGACTCTGAGATTATTCCACATGTGAACTCATTCGGCCCTCACAATAAACCAATAAGGTAGGTTCTAAGATTATATCTAGTCTACAGATGAGATTATGAAGGACCAGAGAGGTTAAGTAACATGCTCAATGTCACACAGCCTGGAGGTGGCAAAACTTAGTTTGAACCCAACCACTTAGTTCAGATCCTCAGAGGAGAAAACATGGGGGAGGGATTTTTTGGAGAAGAGAGGCTCTAGGGGACCAACCTCACAATCTACTTTTCCTTACCAGGTCAGTCAGTACACATTTGCCATGTGCAGTTATCGGGAGAAGAAAGCGGAGCCTCAGGAACTTCTACAGTTGGATGGCTACACTGTGGATTACACCGACCCCCAGCCAGGTACCGACCTACCCTCTAGGCCATCAGCCCACAAACCCTCAACCTTCCCAAATCAATGGTCAACTAATATTTGCTGGGCACTTATTCCATGCTAGGTACTAACTCAATTTACTAAGGGTTTCAGCTGTGACTATGACAGCCACAATCCCTGATATTATGCCATTTTCATCACGGTTGGTTAAATACTATCCTAACCTAGGGCTTTGGTTTTACTCAAAGGATTCCCTACTTTAAAACCAAAAAAGTAAGAGAGCATTTTTCTCTTACCTACCTGTATCCACATCAACCATGGACTCCACCATACAATGCCAAAAAAGAAATTCCGAAAAAGAAGTAGTCCTACATGTACACCAAAGACGTGTGTGTGTGTGTGTGTGTGTGTGTGTGTGTGTGTGTGTGTGTTGTTTTTCACCAGTGATGTGTGGACTTGGCAGATTTCAGTGACCAAGTGAGCCTGCCCGATATATCCATATTCCCTAGCTACAATTCAAAAGCTCATAAGGTTAGCTGGCAGCACTTGAAAACCATCCCTAAGTGTCTTTTTTCCTAAGAAGACACCAATCCATAAGCAGAGACAATGAAGCCCTTAAGCCTTATGTAACTCAGAAATCTACACGAATGGTAGTATTTCTTATGAGTTCTACACCGCATAAGTTCTACATCCTGCCCCTCGCACCTCTCCCCCTACCCATTTTATCTTTTTCCCAGAAAAAAAAAAATGAATAGAAATCAGCCTCAAAGAACCTTCAAAATGGGAGGGGGGTGCGAAATCATTTCAGCATATTAATGAACAACAAGCACCAACAGCCCTCTCCCGGAGAAGTTTATTTTTATGCCAAATCTGCACAAGGAAAGCATTTCCAACCATACTGCATTATTTGGCCCAAAACCTTTTTTTCTACTCCCATATTGCTCTTCCACATGCAACAAAATACACATAAAAGAGAAACAGAGTTTGAGAGAAGATGGGGTGCTAACCTGAAAAGGTGTGGCCGGCAAGGCCTTGGACCAGCCCACTTAGTAAAATTAGCACCCTCAGAATCTCAACCCCGAGTGACTGGGCCCAGCCCCACCCCTTTGGACTTTCACATATTATTTGTATATTGCCAAAGCAGAATACAGAGCTGACCACATAAGGCCTGAATTAAACGCTCTGCCTGGAAATCCTTCATAATGAGTAGAACCTACAAGTTTGAAACAAACAATTTCATGCAACTTCTAATGGAAAGGTTGGGGATCCTGCCTTAAGAAACCAGTCCTTAGGACATTCTGTGATAGTTTGTGTTATTCTCAAGTCATTGGATTTCCTTCAAAAAAATAGATTCAGTCCTCCTCAGGACTTGCATTTTGAAGGAGAAGGGTAGGGCGAGGTGTGGTGGCTCACATCTGTAATCCCAAGGCAAGAGAATCGCTTGAGACCAGGAGTCCACCACAAGCCTGGGCAACAGAAACAGACATCATCAATACAAAAGCAATTTAATTTTAACCTAGGCGTAGAGGCACACATCTGTAGTCTAAGCTACGAGGGAGGCTGAGGTGGGAGGATTGCTTAGGCCCAGGAGCTGGAGGCAGCAGTGAGCTGTGATTGCACCACGGCACTCCATCCTGGGTGACAGAGATAGATGCTGACTCAAAAAATAAAAATGAGAATTGTAAAAAATGATAAATTTTAAAACATAGGAAGCTACAGGACCCATATGAGAAGGGAAACCAATACCATCTTATAACAATAATTCCTTTTAAGCCAGTTCATTCTCCTTTTCCCACCTATGATAGCATTTAGCCCTCACAGTAATCCCACAAAGTGGATAGGACCAGATTCATTACCCGGTTTTGTAAATGAAGAAACTGAGATTCTGAGATATCAAAGGATATCTAAGTTCGAGACTGCCTGGTGGCTGAGCTGGGACTCCAGGTCTAACCCATGTCATGCCTTGGCACTTGCAGTAAAGCATAGCTGCATGAACAGCTATACCAAAGTTATAGTTGTTATTTTATCAGATGATAGCAAAATTATCTTCCCTCGGTGGGGAGGGTAGGAGTGGAGAGAGCTATTCTATCTACATGTGTAAGGAGTAACTGTGCATATATATTTTTAAAACATTTCGTTTTACATGGATCCCATGGGATAAAATTTATAAATTTCTTTGCAAAAGATGTAAATGGAAAGATGTAAAATATAAATCAATTATGTTCTTGAGAATAATAAGCAGCTTCTTCTATCTTTCCATGTGCTAAGTCCTATTTATTCCCCATCATGTTTGATTGAAAACGGAGACTTAAACTCTCCCAGTTGTCATAGGAAAATCTAACTCAGAATTTCTTAAAGAGTAATTATTGGCCAGACACGGTGGCTCTCACCTGTAATCACTTGAGGTCAGGGACTCAAGACCAGCCTGGCCAACATGGTGAAACCCCATCTCTACTACAAATACAAAAATTAGCCAAGCGTGGTGGTGTATGACTGTAATCCCAGCTACTGAGGAGGCTGAGTTAGGAGAATCGCTTGAACCTGGGAGGCAGAGGTTGCAGTGAGCCAAGATCGCGCCATTGCACTCCAACCTGGGCAACAGAGCAAGACTCTGTCTCAAAAAACAAAAAAGTAATTATTAAATTACTTTTTTTGGGCCCCACTCCTAACCTGTGAACCAGAAGGAAAGGCAGGTCAGAATCCTTGTATTTAAATAAGCACTCCCGGGGATTCCTGAGCACAGTAACATTTGCCAGCTGGAGAGCCAAGTAATGTACGTTTTAACCAATGTCCTCAGATTTGAGGAATCTCCTCAACTGCTCCCTGAAAGGTGAGTGCGCAAATGGGGAGGACTTCAGGCTCTATCTCTTTCCCTCCTTCTCTTGGCTTTATCCAGGTTGTCAGTGGACCCAACTAGTGGCAGTTTTATGGGCTAAGAACACTTGTGGCCCATTGCTCTCTGCCACAGAAGGGAGGGATTCAACTAGATATTATTGCCTTAGTACCAGCCTGCATTCTAGGTAGTTCCCCAAGACACAAGCATTTCCACTGAATAAACTCTACTGAGTCCTTGAAGTGTTAATTCGGTGAATTGGTAAATTATGTAAGTTTCACTTATAAGCTACTCCTTTTAAGCTAAAAATAAAAATGCTTCACTTTACCTTTCCTTGTGTATGGTTTGGAAAGTATGAAACAGTCTCTCAATTTCTATCAGATTAGATAACTACGTCTTCAAATAAAAGAATATTAATCCAGAATAATTCAATGCCACAGTTTATCAAACAACTAAATTATTCTTACACGACTCATAGAGACCTTTTTTACCCATATAAATGGACCTCGGCTATGCAAGTTGTTGGAAGAGCAATCCCTTTCCCCTAGAGAGCTGGCCAACACTCCCTTGCCTGGTCTGTCTCTGTCTATTCCCAGACGTGTCTTTTTGTCTTTGACCTGTGGGACTGTGCCCCTTGCTCTCCAAGGCAAGCCCATGTGAAGTCACATATCACGTTCTTCGGATCCAGTCCCCAGGAACTGTTGCTTTTTTAAGACTGATGCCCTTGCCGCACATGTGGATGTTCACTTTGCTTTCTCCTCTCTTGGTTCTCTTTCATCTGCTGCTTTTCTCTCTCCTCCTTGCTTTCCTTGGTGTGTCCTCAGTCTCTTGTGCTTTCTGAAAAAGTCCTGTTGTTCTCTGCTGCTCTGCTTGTCATTGGTTCTGTTGCTTTCCTTGTTCCTCTTTGCACTTACCCACTCCAAAATTAGGCTTCATTTTATTGTTAATAACGACTCTTCAGAGAGCTGTTAGCAAGGTCCAGGCCCTGGATTCATGCTGTAGTGCAGTATTGCACCATGGTTACAGTCATCAGCTCTGGAGCCAAACAGCTGAGGTCAAAAGCCAGCTCTGACACACATCACCCAGCTTTGTGTCCATGGGCTAGATGCCACCTTCCCCATGACTTAGTTTCCTTGTCTGTAAAATGGAATAATAGTACTTATAAGGCTGTTGGGACGATTGAATAAAAACATAAAAACTTCTTGTTGTCTTTCCATCTCTACCCCTAAATAACTGCCCAGTGGAAAGGGCTCTCCACTTCCCCAAAGTAACTCCGTGAACTGACTTTCTGACAGTAGCTCCAGGAACACAGTATCCCCACCGCAGCAGCAGGTCCTAGGGGAGGGGGAAGCCTTGGGGCTGGTAAAAGTGATATCAAGTGATGTCCATCCTGGCATTCCCTGACTGTAGCAAAGTAGCTTATTCCTAAGGATACCATGAGACTAGGCTACAGGTCTGTTGACCCTCTCTTCCTTTCAACTCCTTATTGCTCACTTTCCAGGCTTAAAGCACCTCTCAGAGCTCTTCTCCTCCCTCCCCTTTCAGAATTTTTCTTTTCATTGTGCTATTCATTAGGTTCATCAGGTTTTCCCAGCTTGCTAACTCCCCATCATCCTACTCAAATTACACATTTTAAAACTTTCCATATGAAATTAAGCAAAATAGCCCCTTATAATAAACAACACCAAAAATATTTTAGTAAAGCTTTATTGGTGTGGTATCATCAGACCCTCCATATAAAGAAGTAGCTATTTATTGTCCTAAATTCTTGGCCATTTCAAGTGCAAAACTATCAACACACACCCACACTTGCAGTATAGACACCTCAATAAATAGCATCAATGAAGAAATCTTAATGTTACCAGAAATCTTTTCCAATGACAAATGTCAAACAGGTTGCTGGCTGGACCTCATTGGAAATTTGGAGATTCTAATCACTCATTCATTCTTCTCTTAGTTTTTAATAATTGAGGAGGTGATGAGGAATCTGATGAAGATATAAAGTATTATTTCCAGCTAGAGAATACCCAGTTACCTAAAATACAGGTTTCTGGAATATGTTGATGGACACAATGTAGCTTTGGCCTGAACTCAAAGAGAAGTTTATATTTATAGAGGTTCCCACCTATTTATATTATATATCAAATCTCTAAAATTTAACCTTGAGAACTGCTCATGGAGAAAGATGATTTTGGAGCACATTCATTTATTCAACAAGTACTTGTGAACCCACTATGTGCCATGTACTATTCAGGCACCAGGGATACAGCAGTAAGCGAAACAACCTATCTGCACTTATGAAGCAGAGTAAATTATATAGTTTGCTAAAAAGTAATAAGAACAATAAAGAAAAAATAAGCAAGATAAGAGATAGGTCACAAGAAGTAGAGGTCAGGGAAGGTATCAAGAATGTGATGTTTAGGAAAAGACATGAAGGAGATAAGGGTGTGAATCATGCAGATACCTGAAAGAAGAGTGCTCCAGGCACAGAGAAAAGCAAATGTGAGGTCCTGAGCGGAGCACATGCCTGTGGTATTCAAGGAAGAGCAGGAGGCCAGTGTGGCTACAATGAAGTGACTACATGTGTGCATAGAGGGAGAGAGAGACCACTAGGAGAGAAGGTTAGAGGTGGCAGAGGACCAGTTCATGGGGCCTTTCAGGCCTTGTCAGAACCAGTGCTTTTCCTCTGAGTGGAAGCTGGAACTCCTGGCAGGTTTTGAACAGAAGAGTGACATGACCTGGCTCTAGTGCTAAATCAAGGACTTCGGCTGCCATGTGAGAATCAACTACAGAGAGTGAGGATCAAGGCAGACAGGTCAGATAGGAAGCTCTTAAAATAATCCAGGGATGATCATGGCTAAACTTATGATGGCTGCAACTGGAGATAGAAGAAGTCATCAAATTCTGGTAACGTCCTAATGGTGGGACCATCAGAATTTTATGATCTGTTTGAAGTGGGTAGTGAGAGAAAGTAAAGAGTCAAAATTGACCCCGAGATTGGGGGTTTGGGTGGCAAGAGAGATGGACTCAGCTTTGCTGAGGAGATCAGGGAGAAAGACCAGGAGTTAGTTCAGTGTTGGATTTGACAAGCTTCGGAAGTCTATCAGATATCCATGGGGAGAAGTCAAGAAAGATATTCAAGTCTGGGGTCCAAGGGAGAGGTCCAGGTTGGAGGGAGAAATATGAGGGCCATCAGCATACTCATGGTACTTAAAGGCTGGATGGTATTACCATGAGAGAAGGTATAGCTAAAGAAGAAAAGATGAGCAAAGACAGAAGGCCAGGGCATGCCCGCATTTAAAAATCAGGAAGAAGAGGAGTTGGAGGCAGCAGACAAGACTAAGGAGAAGCAGCCAGGAAGGTAGGAGGAAAGTCAGGTTTCCTGAAAGCTAAGTAAAGAAAGCATCTTGAAGAGAAGGGAGTGAGTGCAAATGCTGCTGATAGGTGGATGGGCCCAGTAAAATGAAGACTTTGAATCAACCATTGGATTCAGCAATGTGGAGGTCACTGGTCATTCAGCAATGTGTCCACTGAAACCTGGACAAGTTTCAGTGGGGCAGCAGCCTAATTGGAGGGGTTGTAAAGCAGAAGAGGAGGGGAGAGACCCTTACTACTCAACATGCGGTCCTCAGACCAGCGCCATCTGTATCATCTGAAAGCTTTTAGAATGCTGCACCCCAAGCTCCATTCCAGACCTACTGAATCAGAAGCTGCATTTTAACAAGATGCCCAGGGGATTCATATGGGTATTAAAATTCGAAAAGCCTTGGTAGAGGTTTTCCTTTCATTATAAAGAGAAGAGCAATAGAACAGTAGCTGAAGGGAGAGATGAGGTAAAGAGAGGATTTTGTTGTTTGTTTGTGTTTAAAGATGAAGGAAAAAATGGTATATTTATAGGCAGATATTTGTCCAGCAAGCAGGCTGCCTGCTTGTCAGTTCTATCCCCAGCAGGACACAAAAAAGATAAGAACCAGGCTTGGAGACACTTCTTCAACATCACAGTCCCACTCTGTGGCCAAGTGAGTCTCAGACTTCACATCCTAAGTTAATTGCTACCCTCCTCTTCTGCCTCAAGGAAAAGCAGCAGAAACTACTTTTCCAAGGTCTGGGTCCATTTGAGAATGTCGCAGCTCAGCTTAATAGAAGTTGTTACTCCCTTTTCTTCCAGGTTTGGAGGGTGGCCGAGCCTTCTTCAATGCCGTCAAGGAGGGAGACACCGTGATATTTGCAAGTGATGATGAACAAGACCGCATCCTGTGGGTCCAGGCCATGTATCGGGCCACGGGGCAGTCACACAAGCCTGTGCCCCCAACCCAAGTCCAGAAACTCAACGCCAAGGGAGGAAATGTGCCTCAGTTGGATGCCCCTATCTCTCAATTTTGTAAGTAAATATGCCATTTTACAAAAATAACTCTGTAGAGTAAACCTTCCAAAGTTGAATTAGAAAACATAGTCGCTTTTATATTTAAAATTTATAAAATCATGTTTGCTGAAAACGTATAGTGAATTCAGGGAGAAAGTCGGGACAAATGTTAGATGAAAGTAATTTTAAAGTGCAATACTTGACCTTCTCCCACAAGGATTAAATGAAGGAAAGTGTATTTTAGGTGGATTTTTATCTCTGTTTTGGTGAGAGTATGGAATTCACAGCCAAACATGTATTTGTTTGAGTCCTTCAAATATAGTAGATTATGTATGTCCTTGCTTCATTTCTTCCGATTAAAAGTAATTTAAAAATAGGGATGATTTGAAATCAACTTAAATCTGCAATTTAGAACTATTTAAAAATAAATGATGACATTATCACATGCAGTGAAAAAACAAAACATGGTACCTAAAATCCCATTCCGAGCTAAAATACCAGAGACCCAAAAATGAAACCGTCTCCTTAAACAGCCCCAGTTCATAGTCAAGTTTTTCCTCCTCTTATCTCTGCATACATTTAATTTCTTGCCCCTTTTCCATGTCTTCTACCTAAAATGGCTTCTATCTATCAATACCTCTGATACACAGGATAAGGTGAAAGCCAGTACATGTTTGGAGACATTTATTAAAACAAAGAAAATGGAGAAATATCGTAATTCTTTTTTGTTCCAAACTTTCATTCTAAATAGAATCTTTTGCCTTATGCTGAATATCAAGTCAATCAGAGATAACTCAGGTACAATAATTTTTAACAATAATCGTGATGATTTTTTACTTTAGTATGGAATTCACTCATTCATTCTAGGTCACTGAGCAACTGTGTAGAGAAAAGACATGCTAATGAGAAGGACAGACAATGTACCAGCTCCAGTATTACCTGCATCCCACTGGGGAAGCCTAGATAGTAAACAAGTGAACAGATCAATAAGAGTTTCAGACACTGACTGGTAAATACCATGAAGTCAAACATTTAGTGGTGGCTGAGTGAGAAGGAGAGATGTTAGACAATCAAAGAAGCTTTCCCTGAGCTTAAGTTCAAATGATAGGTAGTCAGCTCCGCAAATATTTGAGGAAACAGAATTGCCGTTGAAGGAAAAGCAAACGCAGAGACTTAACCTCTAACACAGTGTTGCACGATCTCTCCTCTGTTGCTCTTAAACAAAATATGGATGTGGGTGGAATAATTTTGCAGCTATAACTACTAAATAGAGGTAAACTTGCATTTCAGTGAATTCTACAGCCATGCCCACTTCTGTCAACAAGACTATATTCTTACACCTTGCAACACCCTTGCTGATCAGGAAATACAACTTCTTTTGGATTGCAAATTCTATCAGGTGCTCCCAGGAACTCCTGTCCAGTACTGATGGTGATGCATGCCCTTGTGGAACAGTGAAATAATCATATAATTACTGTGAGTTTCCACACAGAAAATCATGAAAGAATAAGAAAGAGATTGGGGTAGGACTTGAGGGAAAAGGAGTAGCCCTCTGCCCACACCTACCACCAAGTTCTCCACTCTTCTTATATTCTCTAACATCTTCTGGCACTTAGGTTTACTTGGGAGTGGTAAAGAGAGTAATAGCTATTAGTTGAGATAAATCATACCCAATATTTGTTTAATTGTTGTTTTTAAAAAAAAAAAACTATGACAAAACCCCTCCTTCCACCTTGCCCAGTATGCTTCTCCAGTTTTTTCTCCTCTTACTTCTGCATACATTTAATTTCTTGCCCCTTTTCCATGTCCTCTTACTACCTAAAATGGCTTTTATCTATCAATACTTCTATACACAGGGTAAGGTGAAAGCCAGTAAATGTTTGGAGACATTTATTAAAATAAAGAAAATGGAAAAATAAAGTAATTCATTTTTGTTCCAAACATTCATTCTAAAAAGAATCTTGTGCCTTACGCTGAATATCAAGTCAATTAGAGATAACTCAAGTACAAGTTTCATTTTTAGCAATAATCATGATGATTTTTTACTTCAGTATGGAACTCATTCATTCTAGGTCATTGAGCCACTGTGTAGAGATAAGATATGCTAATGAGAACGACAGACAAGGTACCAACTCTTTTAATACCTGCATCCCAATGGGGAAGCCTAGATAATAAACAAGTGAACAGATAAATAAGAGAGTTTTAGACACTGGTAAATACCATGAAGAATGTCATTTAGTGGTGACTGAGTGAGAAGGAGAGAAAGGAATACATTTGGAAACAGCACATCCTATCATAACCTCTTGAAAAGGAATTATCCATGTATCAGAAAAACAATTCTAATTATAATCATTCAAGTCAACCTCATAAAGCATGTATCTCAGGTGATATTTGGAAAACACTGGTCTTATTTCCAAATAATCTTCATTTCCTCTAAAGTCATTTCACCTTACATTCAGTGTCTCTCTTCTGTCATCTGCCCGGATTAACAAACTGCTGTATGGTTTGCTATTGACCCCACTTTTTCCTCTCCAGTAAGAGGAAGAGGAAGGACATTCAGGAGTAAAATTAGAGAGAAGACAGTGATTAAAAAAGGAAACCTGTGATGGAAGCTGCTGAAGAAGAGATGTCTCTTCATAAAATACACAGGAGCTCTTGATTTAGATTTCTCTCTGTGGATAGGATTCATTTAGTTGTGAAATTAGAATGCTAATTGTTAGGCATCAGCAGAAAGATTCCATTGAATACACACAGCTTCATGCATATCACTACTCTAGTTGAAACAGGGGAACTTTTATTAAATGGAGCGTCCAAAGCAATATCCTAAAAGTTAAAATTTGGGGAGTGAATGATATCATCCCTAGGGAATATATGTAAAGTAGGCTGAGAGATGAGTGAGAAGGCCAGATCAGGCATGCCTCTGGGACTTATCAGTACCTGATGGTAGATCTACCTTCTTCTCTACTGTCTCCTTTATCACTGCCTATGAACAGGAAATCTCCAGAGAGCATGAGGCCCTGCTACATCTACTAGGTTCTAAAAGAACAAGCTACTACAGTCAGCTGTGGAGACTGTGTAATGCCCGAAACACCCTGCACATACACAAAAATGTGAATGGTACACATTGAGTTCTGCAGTGCCCAGCCTGCTCAACTGTACACAGTGGCCATGTAATAAATGGCAGCCCTCACCCAGAACTTCAGTCCAATAGCGTTGATCCCAGTCGTCCTGTGATTACTTTATTATCCCTGCAACAGAGCCTCAACACTGCTCCAAATTCTATCTGTTGCTAGTTTAAACACTTAACAGAAACAGTAGCCAGAGTACCAGCCACTGCAGCATCTGTTCCTAGAATTTACAGGACAGAAGAGAAAACCAGTTAGGATTTAATCAACCCAAACTTTATACCTGAGCATCTACAAAAAGATCAAAAAAGGAACCAGGAATTATACATTCCATTTTATCATTGGGTAGTTATGCACAGCAGCAAAAAAAAAAAAAAAAAAAAAAAAAAGTGGCTAGACATGAGGGAGTGCAGTCCTCCCTCAGTAGAAATTGGCTCCAGGACCCCCTGCAGATACCAAAATCCATGGATTTTCAAGTCCCTTTCATATAATGGCTTGCTATTTTTATATAACTTATACACATCCTCCCATATAATTTGAAACTTAGCTATATTACTTATAATACTGAATACAATGCAAATGCACTGTAAATAGTTACTATACTGTATTTTTCAGGAAATAATGACCAAAAAAAAGTCTGTACATGTTCAGTACAAATGTAATTTTTTTCTGAATGTTTTCAGTCCACCACTAGTTGAATCCACGGATGCAGAACCTGTGGATACAGGAGGGCTGATTGTATATCATAATTGTTAGTGGATTTTTCTGCCACAGAATGGTGGTTAGTTCATAATTACTTCACAGCTGCTGTAATTTGTAAAGTTTGAATGGTCCCTACTAAATAGATTAATCCTCACACATGGGTATCTCAGTCAAAGCCACAGTGTTGATTCTTACTTAGGGTGACCAACCCATCCTGGTTTACCCAGGATGTCTCTGCTTTTAGCACTGAAAATCCTGTGTCCCAGGAAATCCCTCAATCCTGAGCAAAGCAGGATGGATTGGTCACCACATGCTACAAAGCAAGAAAGACGAAAAACAGTCATAACATAGTTGTAAGGAACAAATTTTAGTTCTTCACTTACATTTCGTTGCCAATCTATACATTGATTTATTTTAATCAAGTCACATCACGAAAATTAAGCCAATCACAGATTCTCTAGCTAAGAAAAAAAATGTTAAAAAAGAAATCAAGTATTGCATTTTAAAAAGGTTTCCTTGACTTCCAAAAAGGTAAGGGTCGTTAAGTACTTAACTCTGCACACATTTCATTAAATCTTGTTTTTGAATATTTGTTCAAAGTACTTCTTGCCATTCTTACTAGTGAATAAGATTTAAGAACATCCACTTTTCAGTGCCTTAACTTTATAATTGCTTTATTAGTATTTACAAGACAAATGGAAGCTATATAGAAATGGAAAGCTACATACAGAAGGGAAGCAATATGGAAATATTTTGGGGGTAGAGAAAAATAAACACTCCAGTCTTGTCATGTCGCTGTCTGTTTAAGGGAAACTTAAGAATGGACCGTTTTTACAGTTTGGAAAACTTGGGAGTAATTGTGAGTTTATTTGGGTCTTTCTAAATTCAGTTTAGCAGTTTTTATTTTTTGCAATTTCAAAAGCTCAATTTTAAAATGAAAAGACATGTCTAAAAGAGTGGAGTGGGGTATTTATGTGGAATTGTAAAAACTGAAAAAATAGATCCTGCTATTCATTAGTTTGTGTGTGACTCTACAAAGATTTTTGGGAGGGTTTCACCAACCTTTAAAACTTTTTTGTTCTTTTGTGGTATTTTTATGTGTGTCATTGTTGATTTAATTTTTTTCTTTTTTGTTAAAATTTAACAAAATTAAGTCAGTACCTAGCTATACAACTTTTTTAAACGAATACTTGCAATTCTCCAATTTTTAAAGCCAATGCTGCTTACCTTGGAAACAATGTCCAAATCTGTAGTTGAGTGTTCCACGATTTATTATGCCATGTGGCCTCTCACTGAGACACCTTATTCCCTGTTCATTATGTGTTAGTGGAACAGTTAAAATTAGCACCTCAATTCTCATTTGGATTAGGGTTGGGTGGGGGGAAGAGGGTGTTTTAAGCTTTGACATTTGGTCAATGGTTATTTAATATATCACTTGCAATGCGTCATTCTAATGTCTGTTTCTCAACTAATAACTGTTAATCACATCATAGAACCCCAAAGTTGGGTATTTTTGAGAATTGTTCTATTTTTTGCAACCACCTGAACGTCTCCAATGGTTAAGGGGATTTGGGTTACTGTTGGTTTGGGGGAGGTTGATTTTGGTTTTTTTTTTGTTTTGTTTCGTTTAAGTTTTCTTGTTCAATCTTTGCTCGAACCCAAGAACTTAGGCTGCTAGGTTAGAACTCCTGTCTGCTTTCCTGAGCCTTGTTGCTAGTCTTTATGTTATTCTGGTTTGTTCCTTCTTACCCTGCTAACTTCTAGCTGGACTGAAGGGTAAGTGCTCCCCTATAGCCAGCACAGCTCAGATAATCAGACTAGATTATCTGACACCTGCAATGTGCTTCCCACCCTTAAATCTTCCTCATGTCTAGACTTCGTAGTACAACTTTTCATGTTATTTTCCTGACCTTAGGTTTGAAATGTAAGCTTCCGTACTGAAACTAGGATGCATGTGATGTGTGCATAATTGCCTCCTCTCCTTGGCTTTCATATTGGCATCAAATGATCCTCTGAGTAAAGCCAGCCATTAACATCTAATGTTTTTTCATTCCAAGAATATTAATTAACATCATAACGAAATGGCAAATAATGCCTTTGTTTCATGGAATTCACAGCTACCTGACTGCTTAATGCCTGAAAACAGATCATTTTGCACTCTGATAATGTGTTGTTGTTGTTGTTGTTTTTATTTTCCCATTCCAAAGATTCGAATGGCCAGAGTACCAAGAGTGTGGTAACCATGGATACCTTAAAAAATAAGTGGGGTAGGAAACCCATAGATGTTAACTGAGCAAGACTGGAAGTAATTGTGAAACCCAATTAAGAAAGTAAATGCATTCTCTGAACACTAAAGAATTCATTCTACCTGGCTTTAGAGTGTGCTCTAATGTAAGACCCAATAGAGGATTACTTTTGAAAGAAGAGCTACAATACATGGGAATACCACACACAAAAACAGGAAATTAAGGACATGACTGAATCCATGTCTCTCATTTGCAAATGCTTTGGATTCACAATCTTACAATGCCAAGGAGGGTTTTAACCTCTGGTCTCAAATGTCGTTCTGCTACTCCCACAAGAACAATGACAACAATAACTTTTTTGACATCATTTGTATTTGTATTTTTCTAAAAATACCCATGTAAGAGAAAAAGGAATCTTTAAAACTTTAGAAAAATCTTTCTCTTCACTATTTGAGTTATTAATAAAAAAAGAATACACACTTCCTTAATTTATATAGAAAAAAAGCTATCAACCAAAAATGTGTTGAGGAGACTTGACATTAGAGGGAGTTAGAAAAATTGGTCAAGAGAGCAGGCAAATATGTATTTGAGTATTCTGAATGCTAATTTAGAAGAAGTAGGTCATATCATTTCTCCTGACCATTTAATAATAGTCTTTTCTTCAAATTCTTTTTTTTCCTTCTTTAATTTGCTTTTTCCTCCCTTTCTTTCTTTTTTCTTTTATTTTGCATAAATGTACCCCTGGCTAGCAGACAGACTTTTTTCAACACTTCAAGCAGATACTTAATTTAACTTTACTTTTCTTGAATGTCTCATGAGGCATTTTAAAAGGCTTATCATAGAAAGTAAACTTAGTGGGAATTTAGGATTTTGCTATACATTTTTTAAAGAATGAAAGAAAGGATGGATCAATAGATGACTGAATGAATTCTGTTCTAAACTAATTTACATGTGTTTGCACAAGAACGCATTGCTATCCTAGTAGATTTTTAAATAGTTGTTTGCCTTAATTCCTTTCTATAGTTTTAGCTCATAAAATTTTTGCTATATCTTCTTATATTGTCAACTTGCAGTTGCTATGTTGCAGGAAGGCAATATCAAATAATTAATTCAATATTAACATAATTCATATGACCCAAAGCCATACTATAAACCATGTTCCTTTTCATTGTAAAAGGGAATCACTTTTTAAAATAATAGATTCCCACAATCAGGTCTAAAATTTTCCAAACACTGTAATTTGATCTAAACAGATCATATTAAATGAAGGTTCACCTCACTGTTAACTACTTCAGACATACTTAACATATTATTTATTAGTTAGTTGAGTATTTTCATGCCCTATCCTGATTTATAGTAAGAGTATTAATCAGGTATAGAAAATTTATTTTTGCTCATGTTGGAGTGAATATAAACACATTGAGTACTCTGTAAGTTGATATAACTACAGCAGGAAAAAACTAAGATCATTTATATATTTTGCTTGAGATCATTGACAAAATCTCTGTTATGATTTTTACTCAAAGCAGCTGTCTGACAAAGAATTATAGACATTACCGTTGAAATAAACATCACACACTTATTTTCTTGGGAGTATTGCCATAGTCGTTTTAAATTCAAGATCTCTGCATGATGCAGTGTGAGCCTTGAGAGCTTCCAAAGAAGTCGTCCTCTCTTGACCAGTCATATTTGCCCAGTTTAGCCGAAGGGACCATGAAGGAATTAAGTTGTTTCTCAGTTAAGTGGTCCATCTGTGCCTCCAGGCAGCAGTCATGGGAGGACCAGTCTTTTGCTTGTTATGCAGAGCTCAGGCAGGGCACAACATCCCCTGGTTACTTGACTATCCCAAGAAAAGCTCTTCTAGAAAAATCCGTAAACAACCAGCTGCCATCAATCATTGTCATTTCTTTATTTCATGTCTTCTGATGAGGCTGACTACTGTCATTGTTCGTTATTGTCCAAACCATACATTCACTCTTGTACTGTCAAGCAGATATGACAAGCACACATTTTCCATGTAAGAGAGATACAAAGTCACCTTTTAATTTGCAGTTTGGGTTCACAGATGACTTTAGAGTTGCATTAGCTATTCTCTTGCCTCTAGCATCCAACAAGAGTAGCAACAGCTATAACTGTGCTCTAAATTTCAATGCTAAAACAGCTACTTCTAGCTTATTACAAAAGGGATTCATGAGGGAGAAGAACCTCTTTCAGACAGTTTGTTAATAACACAATCATATTATTTTCAACAAAGAATTTCTTTTTCACTAGCCTAGAAATATTTCCAAAATGTAATCTTATAAAATAAAAAGGTAGCTCTGACCTTTTATCTTCAATCCCTAAGCTGTTGGAGTAATAGGAAAATTTCAATAAAATAAAAATACGAAAACTATGCTATTCTTCCTGGAAGAGTACATTTATTTGCTAGACATTATTGCAAGCCCATCTAAAAATATATATGTTAGAAACAAGATCACATAAGTATTCTTGATATTGAGAGAATAGATCATGAAAAATAGTATATGGAAAAAAGGAAAAAGCTATCAAACATGAAATTAATGCAAATATCATGATCAAAGAACAACATAAATGAGAGAGTAGTCAATTAGGGACTGTATCACTTGAATTTTAACGAATTAAATTAAGTGAGGGTATACAACCCACGTAATAGTATCACTTTAGGAACCAGTGTTTTCCCAACATTCCTTAAATGTCAAACCAAAATTGTTTCCAAGCAAACTTGGGGCCAAGGTTTAGACTAGTTTCTGCTTGAAAGTGCACCTGCTCTCCATAAGTCTGTGTGTTCATCAGCCCGTGTCTGTATTGTAGATACGACTGACAGTGCTTGAAGTTTCTTAATGTAGGTACCAATATCAGTGCTACCCATCCCAGCTTAGTTTGAAGTCAGTCTCCTATGCCCATGTCACAAAGGAGTAAAAAATCTTTGTGCTATTAAACCCCCGAAGTGAAACAGGTAGCAATGTTTGCAAGGTGTGTTGAATTATGCCCTAGATACAGAGCCTATAAAATCACATAACTCACTCTCAGTACATTGGTACATTCAGAGCCCTTGCAGACCAAGCAGGACTTATGAACTACTTCCTAAGGCTAGGTTTGACAAAGGTAAAGATTGAAGTTGGTTCTTAAAAGGTCAATCTTTGATTTCTAGAAAACTGATAAATACAGTTAATGAAAAAGAGCATTAGTATGCATCTTCCAAAGCAAGAGATCATCCAAACATCACTGCGGTTTTAAGCAGCCAATTTACCCTCCTAATTCTTTTTTGCTTAACCTGATGTTCAAATTTATTTTCATTCTCTTGACACATGCCAAATATTGGCAAAGGAAGTGATCCCAGAATGTCCTGAATTCAGGAATTCACTCTTTCATACTTCTTGCTCTGGGCTGTTTTCCCTCTGCTAATGTCAACACTGGAGTTTTCTTTTTCTTTAATCAACCAATTCCAATTGTTTGTACAGGGGGAAATGGAGTTGCAAGGAGCATTTATTTTTTATGTGACACTGTGGAAGAACAGACCGGGACAGTGCAAGAATGACTGTATGGTGTTGCTTGGGAAGCGCCCACAAGTTCTTTGAAACAGAATTTGGAACAGCTGGACCACTGCAGTGTTTTATTTTAAAATAGACAACATATGTAATGCATATGGTCCTAGACATGTATGGAGACACAGGCAGACAATCTGAATGGTATCCAAAGACACCTGCACCTAGAATTCTGTTTCCTTCTATAAGATTTTTTTCCCCTAAGAGCACATGTTCCTACTTTTGGATTTGCAAGATACCATCTGAATCCCCATGTGTGTGACTCCTTAATAAAGTCAGTGGGAAGTTTCCTGGGATGAAGGTGTCAGAATAAGTCAGTTAATAACCCTTCCTGAGGACCTGGCTCCTCTAAGAGCTGGCAGAGGAAATAACAGATTAGAAACTTGCCCTCAAGGAACATGATATCTACCAAGGGATTCAATTTTATGTCTGTGTCTTGACCACAGAGAAACTGGAACATAATCCAATGAAAACACAGAGACAGGACATAGGAATTGGTTATAGAGGGGCACAAAAGAAACATAAAGCAGAGAGAAAGGGAAGGACTCCCAGCTTCCTAGAAATGATAAGGTTTAAGAAGCAAAGAAGGAATAGAACATTAGCTATACATTCAGAGACATCCTGGCTCACTAAGAACTAGAAACAAACTGGCTTTTCGAACACTAAGGATCCTACTTGTTTACTCCTACCTAATGTTTATTGAGATCTTAATATATGCCAGGGCCCTAGGTACTTACCGGGTACTTCTCATCAGATCCTCTCAACAGTTCTCTGAAATAGACTTGAATATTACCTTCAATTTACAAATGAGGCCAAGGAGGCCAGAGGCATTAAGCAACCTGCCTCATATCACATACTTAGTAGTGGCAGAGCTAGTCTCAAATATGTTGTTTGTGACCTGCCTAGACCAGGTCACTTAACTACTTGCTATGCTAGCTCCCATTAAATAAGCTGTTTCCGGTGAATTTCGTATATAAATATTCCACAAAATCAAGAAATAAAAATATTTGTTAGTAGAGTGAATTTCTGTATTCTGATAAGATAAACACATTATTTTAATAAATATGTATTTAGTACCTACTATGTGCCAAGTACTGTTCTAGGGCTGGGAATGTAGCAAAAACAAAAACTACCAAAACCCCTGCTTGGATAAGCTTAAACATCAGAGTTTTTTCATTAACACCTTGAAACCACACTCCCGGTTTACTCCTCCTCCTTTTTTTTTTTTTTTTTACAATATAATAAGCTCAGTAAATATAAGCTCAATGAAACTCAAACATTTTGTGGGAGCCAGCCACTCTTGTAAACACTCTTGAGTTGTTGAAACCATTGGAATAATGAGCCCAATTCTGAGTAAATGATACTTTGGGACAAGTAAAATCCAGAGGCTGCTCACTTTACTTGCTGGAAATTCCCACCACATTAAGCTCCATTCCACACATCGTGTGCAAGGGATCTTAAGGATCATTAAATTACAGCCGATGACAGCAGGAAGAGAACTAAAAATTCAGCTCCTCTTACACACAGGGAAACTGATGCTCAGAGAGCTAAACAGTTCAGCCAGCATCCTACAGTTATTTAAAAACAGAGCTCAAACGAAAATCCAGACCTCCTAAATCCAGTCCTGGGATCATGCTACAAGTGGATCAGGAGAAAGAGGAAAGAAAGGAAGAAGGAAAAGGAAGTTTTATGTTGACGTTACTTTTTGAAAACGAAAGCAGGCTGATTTTAGGCTTATTTTTCTATAAGCTTGCTTTAAAATGTTAGTAAAAAATGAAATTGTTCTTTAGATTTACTCTTAGCCTAGAATTCGCACCATAAAGCTGCATTCATTGAGCCATTGTGATGGATTGAGGGGTGGGGAGTGGGTCTGAGCCCAGGTCTTCATAAAGGAGCCAAGTCGCCTTTTCAGATCCATTTTTCTAAGTGGCCAGCAACGTGAAATAGGTCATCAGCAAAGTTTTCAAGAGTTTCAACAAATAAACAGAGTAAGAGACTTGAAACATGTGCCATATTCTTTTACCAGCTACAAAAGAGGCCCCTTCTCCCTGAGCTAAGTGACCATTTGTACCATCATAATTGAAGAGCAATAAAATAGCCAAGCCAAACTGGCAGAGAAAGGCTCCGGCCGGTTTGTCAGCTTGCAGCCTTTTCTGAGAAATTCGAGAGCAAGAAGCTGCTGCTAGCCAAAATGCCTGATCTATCTGTTAAAATTGGGAGGCGAGAGATGGATAAGGCTTTTTATGAGGATGAAACAGCATGAGCAATTCGTGTGTACCCCACGCTTAGTTTTTCCTGAGTTAAATTGATCTGGGACTGACAGGTTGGAGGTGAGAGGGCAGAATCTATCATCAGAGCGGATAGAGAAATGTAACCTGGGTTGCAGAGTGTCATTATGCCAGGGGAGACTACAGTTGGAGCAGGTTTAAGGCACTTGCCTTGGGCCGGAGGAGTCACACACATGCCCTAGAAGCAGCTAGCTTTCCCCCCAGCGACAACTTGCTGGCCATCCTAAGTCAAAGAAGAAATGTAGTTTGGAGACCAAACAACCAAACTGAAAGAAGCCTCCTAGATTGAAGCAGCCAACCTCAAGCTGAAAACACTTTGCTGAGGATCAATCTGAGGCAGTTAATGCAGCAAGGAGGATTCTTTCATATTCTCTAATATAATTCCCGCACATGTGATATCCTTTCCAAAAGCTGTGTTTTATTATTCTAATGGAGTGATTTGGCTGTTAAAATACACATTCTTCAACTTGCCTTCTGGAAACCGTTTCGTCTGTGAGTCTTGGGCATAAACGACACATCTCGTTCAAACACGAACCACTTGCTGCTTCTGTACAGAATGACAATATTATTTTTTAAAATCTAACAATAAGGAGGTATAAATCTGACGATACCATGAATTTAGGTTTGAATGATTTATTAATGTAATATCAATAATAAAAGAGAAATCATCATTTGAAAGTCACACTGCTAACCATCACCCAAGCTAACAGCCATACCCCAAGCCTGGGAGAGGGAAAGAAAAGCTGCCTGGGACCGAGGCCACATATGAAAATATTACCCAAACTACTCCCAAGTCAGAAATCGATTTTTCCCGTGTCCTGACAGCATTGCTAGTTCCTGGCAGGTCCCTGTGTTCCAGTAGAATGTTGCATGCAAGAGGGTGGATAAAATCTTTTGCTTGATTTGATATAAGATTCTTTTTCTCCATAGTCTGCATATCAGGAGAGTCAGTAAAGATGAGGTGGAGTGAGCCAATTTCTTTAATGGAGAGCACCTTCATTCCTGCCTCTTTAGGATTTGCCTGGTCACACGCGAGTTGAATTCTCTGAGTTATTTTGCCAGTTGAGTATAGTGTATTTTAGTTACACATGTTGAGATTAATCAGTTAGCCCTTAGGAGGTTTTGCCTACAGCCTTCACCCCGTAAGGAAAAGTGTGAATACATTGAGACTATCAATTCACAATAAATGGCAGATCATAGCCCTTGCTGAGTAAATCTGTTTGTCTCTTTCCTAAGCTTTGCTAACTGAGTAAGCACACTATAAGGCAATATCCTTGATTATCACAAATTAAATTCCCATTTAACTTAATCTCCAGGTTTCAAGGAAATCTTTTTTTTTTTTTTTAATTTTGGAGGGTGGGGACTCAAACCTTTTATGAAACCAAATTGGCAACAGGGATTTGGAAGAAGAGGATACAAATATTGTCACTCTGCTGAAAATCAGCATAACCCTTTTTCCAGATAATCCCAATAATTGCAGAGAAATTGATGTAGACATAACCACTGGAATGGCAGAATCTATTAAAAACCTACAAAGCTAAATAGGCTATCTTAAGCAAAGATCCGATCTGCTTTCAGTGTTTGGTGAAATGCAGGCGAACTTACGGTCTTGTGCTTAGTTTTTAAAGAACAACATAAATGCACTGGAAATGTGATCATTTGATAAACATGTTGATGCCAATATATTTTTGCCTAAATGCAATAAACTCACCAGTAAGTGATGCAAGTTGACAATGGGAGGTAAAAAGAATATCTTGGGGATGTTAGTGGGAAGCAATGGGGAAAGAGCTAATGTTCATAATGTCTAGTGAATTCCTGTGTATTTGAAATGTCAAAGAAAATGTGATGTGTTTCTCTAAATTGTGTCTCTCTCTACATGTATAAATGAACAGACGCAGATAGAGCTCAAAAACATGGCATGGATGAATTTATCTCTTCCAACCCCTGTAACTTTGACCACGCTTCCCTCTTTGAGATGGTACAACGCCTTACTTTGGATCACAGACTTAATGATTCCTATTCTTGCCTGGCAAGTATATTCTTTGGTCTACAGCAATTTAAACATTACATATTTTTCATTTAAATATTTCTCTACCTTTATGTCAGAAGCTCTTTTCTCCATTACAAAATCCCTTTAACAATTATAAATGTGTTTCCGATTTCCTGGGTTGAGATAGTTTTACTTACCAAAGAAACAAGACTGAGCGGGAGGAAGTTATCAGTAGAAACAGATCCAATTCCCCAGCCTCCCTATCTTAGCTTCCCCCTTTTCAGCTGCTATATGAGAAATATTCCCAAGAGGGTAATCGAGTTTGGCACCTGCTGGTGGAGAACTTGTAAAAATTGCCTCAGTAGCTTAGAGTTTACGATGCCCTTCCCTCCCCATCCCAGACCTGGTAATCCTATCTCATTAAATGAATGTATTCTCTCTGTGTATTTTCTTAAAGGTTAAAATGATTTGTAAATAAACTTTATTTTTTATAAGCTAAATTGATTTGGGTTTGTTTGTTTGGATGGCTTTTTTTTTTCTTCACAATATTCACAGCATTTTTTCACCCTTTGAGAGAATTTTTTTATGGTGCTTAGATATTTGGAAATTCAGCTATCTATCCAGCAGGAGTATCAATATTTCCTGAAATCCTATTTTAAAGCTAGATATAAATGATTTAAATTCAAGGGAGTGCTATTATATCTTTATTGGATTTCTGAAGATACATTTTTGGCTTTAAACTATCAAATTCAAAAGTCTAAAAAAAGACCCAACTTCCTTCTCAAGCCATAAATTGTTATTTCATTTCTTAAAGGTATGCTATTAATCCCACTTTATAGATGGGAAAGATGAAAGAAAAAGATGAAATGTCTTTATATACAGGAAAATTCTCATCCCTGATTCTAAACACTGAAGTTAATATATATAATATTTATACTATATAATAACTAGGGTTAACATATTATTGATACTAATATGTATAATGACATATACATATACTTCTTTAAATGACATAGCTATATCCTAACTCTATTCTGACTAATTTTTATTTTAAATTTCTTTATTTTTTGTACTAAAAGCCAAGATATTAAAAAAAATTGTAGATAAAATAGTCTTAAAAACAGAAACAGAATTATGTGGAATAATTTATTAATCTGTATCTCATGAAAGATTCATTGATTATCTCAGGTTTAGAATTCCTTCATCAAAAGAATCTGAACTTTGCCAAATTGGAAAGGAACACATCACTTTGACTTAAAAAAAAAAAAAAAAAAGAAAGAAAGAAAAAGAAAAGAAAAAAAGCTTACCTTGCATTGCAAGGCAATTTTTTCCCAAATGTGTTTTGTACAATTATGTGATTGTTCACATAATTATAAATGGCATTCATGAAACTTGTAAGAATATGCCTCTGAACTTAAATCATTCCCGTGTGTATATAATCACTATTCCCTTAAGGAATTTTTTGAGGTACATTATTTTCAATACTTTTTTCACATTATCATTTTTTAAAACAATTTTCTTTGTTTTAAGATTCACTGTGAAGAAGAGTTTATAAATTAGACCAGAAATGAAATATTCAAACTTGCTTTCCATTAGTTACTTATAGGCTTAACATCATGGTCCAAAATCTAAAATTAATTTATGAATAGCATAAAACAGCTTCCTTCCCCATTTGTATACCTGTATATATTAGTCATTATTCCAAAATTTCAGAAAATAACAGAAATTAAAAGGACCTTATCTCATGCCTCTATATATTCCATTTTCTCATTATTACAATCTTTTTTTCAGTTAGTTTTGGAGACCGACCAGCAGGGATACATAAATTTTTCTGTGTCTTCGACTGAGTTCCTAATTGATATTTCTTCAACTCTTTTCAAAGCAGCTATTTTGGCATCTACAAAAGACTTGGTGTCATCTGAGTCGTAGAAAATATATTTTAATCTTTCACAGCAGTGTTGTTTCTAAGATTTAGCATTTGGGGTAGCAGATGGAGTGGCAAAGAAGTTGCCTATAGGGGCAGCCCACTGCCTCGACTACTCTCCGCCCTCTGCAGTAACTTATAATTTGAAATAGGAAAGATGCCGTCTTTCGTTGGATGCATCACTGAGCTGCATGTTGTCAATTGAAGATTCTCAGATCCCTAATACAAGATTAGAGTGTTGCAAAGGCCTCTCTCGCTGTACTTCTGTGGCCTCTACCTGGCCCCTAGTTGTTTTCTCTTTTTGCCTTTTCTCCCCTAAGATGGAGCAATATTCAAAAGATGACTCAGAGAAGACCCTCAAAGTAAAATTAAGTTTATATTTAAAATAGCCCCAAATTTCCAGCTTACAAAATATCACCTAAATTGGTTTATTTCTTGCTTTGAACAGACCCTGAAACCAGAAAATGCAATTCGATTTCAGGCTCTGCCCAAATGGCAACTCACTTGGCCTTTCTGAGCACCTGTTTTCTTAAGTGCACAATGGGAGTAGCAATTTTCCATCTCATCATGCCACCAAATCTGCTCTAAATTGGAGATCTGAATTCCCATTCTCTTGTATAGCAGAGTTTGGACTGGTCCCATAGCAAGCAAAATAAATAATAAAAATACAAACAATTACCAGAAGAGAAAATAAAACTCTAAACCAGAGTCCAAGAAGTTCCTCTCAGTTTAATGGAATTATATCTGATTCACAACTTGAAAACTAAGTCATGCTGTTCTCTTTGGAGACTTATGTTATTACCTTCATTTAAAAATTTTTAAAACACTCCTTCCAAAGTGGAAGGATTTATGAAGTCCTGGCATGTATGTAGACCAACCCTAAAATTTCCTCATGCTCTAGAATAGAGAAAACAAGAAGACTTGGAATAAGACAGAGCTGGATTTGAGTCCTGCCTCTGTTTTGTATTATCTGTGTGAGTCACTTAACAACCAGGATTTCCATTTTCATGTCTATGAAATAAATCTCCTCTGTCTACCTTACAGAGTTGCTATAGGGCTCATCTGAAAGTTCTCTGCTAAGCGTAAAGTTCTATACCAATGTAGAGCATTAACGTCATGATTTCCTCTTTATCAGTAACCACGACTTTGCCACAACCCCACCCCAGTACTTCTTTAACGTGTATGGTTCAGTGTTTGAGCAATAGGTAAGACTGTTTCTGGAGCCATGCTGTCTGCTAATCCTGCTCCATCACTCACTAGGAAATTTTATGTCTTCCCTGCACTCAATCTTTCCAACCATGTAACAGGAATAACAGAATGTACCTTATTGGTCCATTGTGAGGACTAAACCACAATGTGTTGTGCACAGTGGCTGACATATAATAGTCAATCATTGAGTATTAGCTCCGGTTATTTTTCAGTCCCCTTCTCCAGCCCAACTCTAGCAGCTCCCCAGAAAACAACCTGTATTTAAAAGAAAGTCTCTCCTTTATTCTTTATATAGGGCTGGTTCAGTCCTGGCCAGGTGTTTGTACTAGACGAGTATTGCGCCCGAAATGGAGTTCGGGGGTGTCACCGACATCTCTGCTACCTCAGAGACTTACTTGAACGGGCAGAAAATGGCGCCATGATCGACCCCACCCTTCTTCACTACAGCTTTGCCTTCTGTGCTTCCCATGTCCATGGGAACAGGTAAGTGGGTGTTTGTGTGTCTAGAGGTGATCCTTAAGAAAAGGCACTGGCAATGGTTTATGGCTAGTCTTGCTTTTAGTATCTGTTTGTCCTCATTCCTTCAGTAGTATGCACACACTTACACATACACATTCGACACACACACACAAAGGACACTAACTTACTTTCTTCTAAAAATAAATGGCAAGCAGGGCTTCTAGGGCAAGCTCGGAAGTTAGACCAATCCAGGTTCAAATCATAGTTCTTCCATTTACTGGCAATAACCCTGGTTGGTAATTAAGCCCTATGTGCCACAGTTTTCTCATCTGTAAAATGGGATGACTGTATCCCCCTGGAGTTGTCAAGAGAATGCAAGTACATATAACGGGCTCACCATAGTATCTGAAACATGGCAAAAACAATAAATACTTGCCTTTATTTTTGTTACTTATTCCATAATTGCTTAATGGAGACTTCCTTAGTGTCAGTCACTCTGGTACACAGTTAGTATATGTGGTGAGTAAAAGCCAGACATCAAACAAGGGCAGAATTATATTCAGATTGGCGCTCTGACTCTGAGGAAAGGGAATAAAATTCCATGACAGAATTTAATAAAGAAACATGACTCAGAATGGTAAGATGGCAAGGAGGGCCTCCCTGAGGAAGTGATGCTGGAGCTGAGAACTAAAGCATGTGTAGGAGTTGTGTGCTTTAGGAGTTGTGTGCTCCAGGCAAAAGGAACAGCATGTACAAATGTCCTGCAGAAGGAGGAAGCCAAGTACATTTCCAGAGCTGAAGCAAGCTAGGTGAAGCTGGAAGGCAAAGATGATGATAACACTTTTAATTTAACCATAGAGCCTGGAAGAACTTTTGAGATCACAGTCTAATCAACCCCTTCATTTTGTAGGTTTTATATACAAGCCCAAAACGTCAAGTCTCCTGACTCTGTACTAAGTACTCTCTTTCTTTAGACCTTGCCCAGCTCCTGGAGGAAAAGATCCATGTTCTGAATAATGCAAAGCAGCAAATAATTTAAGAACATTGCCATGGCTCTGGAGACACGGAATAAATTTCCACGCTGCCACAGCCAGTTAGTTTACTATCTCAATGTATGTAGCCTTGCATTAGTATGAAGACAAGCCTGTATTATCCCAAAGTTCCCCAACCAACAGCCAGCAAAGCCACACCCAGGGAACACTAGGTGGCTTCAGAAACCCAGCCTCAGATGCAAAACTCACTGCTCTGGAGAAATCCACATGTGGGAGAATCCAGAATTGACTACATTTATTTTAAATCAGAACTGTGCCAGTCATCTTCATCTTTGCACGCTATACGACTGAAATCTCTGTAGGATTTTTCTGTGTTTTTCCTCCTTCTAGCACTGGTGTATTTTTATAAAATGCAACTTCAACCTTTAGAGCTAGATAACAATAGCATTGTAGGTTTGAATATTTAACAGGCAACAAGGTTATCATCACCTCCCATTGTTATAAGGTTTGCTAGCCCAGCACGTGACCTTTTATTTGCATAAAAGATACTCATGAAAACTCTGATACCTGGGGGGTATCTGTGCATAATTCTGCTTTTTATAAATATGTACACTTTGATGACTATCTGTTACAGCCTCTTGGACTGAATTTTTTAAAGAGAGAGAGAGAGAGAGAAGTTGCATTATATTCTCTGGGTTGTCACACTGTATTCTACATATGTTACTGAATAAGGAAGTGTTACAAAATAATGAAGTGTTTTTGTAAACTCCCTGGTAAACATCATCATGAATTATGATACACATTGTCTGGATTTCATATTGTAAGACTGCCACTTGATTCACAGTTAGGTTTATACATCTTGTCATGGAAACAGTTTTGGATTTCTTATTTTCTTTTCAGTTCTGATTTTCCTTATGCAAGTTTGCATCTTTTTTTCTTATTATTTTAATTTGAATGCATTTGTGCTTGCTTTTTCATGCATCCTTCTTTTTCTTTCTTTTGTTTATGCATGTGCGTGTGCTCTTGGTTCTCCTATGGCTGGTCACACTCTGTGCATGCCTCATGCGACTACCCCCTCCAAAGTCAACAAATGCATGCGTACCTTAGTGGGCTGCCACCAAATATAGACCCTGAAGGGAGCAAAGCTCCCTCCCCACCTGAACCAGAGGCTAAAAAAGATACCAAAAAGGAATCGAAAAAAAGAAAAGATTCCAAAACCCAGGCAAATCAAGAGCAGAAAAGGTAAGTTATGTGTGTATTGGCTTGTGTTCTGTAATATCTTTACCCTTTCCCCAAGCCTCCATCCATGCATCACTTCCACCTTTGCAAGCTTTGAGTAATCCTGAAGTCTCTGTTTCTTTAAGCATTTTCAAAGGTGCAATTTAAAAAAAAAAAGTCCTAGCAATGGGCAAAAATGCTGTGTATTGGGACTGAATTTGAGTCAAGTGTTCAGTGACTTTTAAAACATGTTCATATTGAAAAGACTAATTAAGCAATATGTAAACAGAATTGTGAGTCAGATTGCTGTTTTAGTGGCATCTAGTTAGGGGTCTGGTACCTTACCAAGTCATTCATAACAAGCAACCCATGCTTTATAATTTTAAATATATTTAAGGAGCAAATAAAATGGATTGGCATAAGATGGGCCTATACGTTTATAGTAGGGACATCATTTTCAGCAAATACCCATTAGTTCCACATTCATCTTATAAAAGAAAATTCATCTCAAATAATGATTTGTAATAATGGCACAAGATAAATTCTATTGCTAAATTAATGCTTCTTAGTAGAATCACTTAAACATCGGTATGTAAGCCACTTTTAAGTTCTAAAACTTTGTTTATCCTGTCCTGTTTCCTATGACCTTTCTCTGTGGTTTTATAAATTGGCAAATTGGTGACCTTTTTTCCCTTTTAAACTAGGTTCACTAATTATTTACAATTTTATTCTATGTCCTTTTTCACCTTTTGTACCCTCACCCCAAATTAATAACAACATTTTAAAGTTTTTTGTTGTTGTTGTGGTTTTAGAACCGATGATTCTGATCCTGGCATTGCCAAGCTACCCAAAATTCTCAAGCGTGTATGCTGTATGCTTCTTCATTATAAATTTATTCACTGAATATTCCTAAGTCCTGAAATGTATACAGTTCGCTTGTAGACAGGCCAAATGAAAATGCAAACTTTTGCTTTCTAGAGAATGTGGCAGGCTGTCAATCAGTATATGTGAGTCCAATAGTGAAGGTCAAAGAAAACCCTATTCCATGTGGCCATTCATCTCCTTCACTGCAATATGTAAGGATAGAGGTGAAATGCAGTTTCTGTTTGTGTTTCGCTGTAAAAGTTAGATTGCAAGGCAACAGTAACTTGCAGTTAGGAAGAAAGTGCATACAGAATGTTGTAGGTTCCTGAAGGTCAGGTCTGACAAGATGACAAGACTTCGGAGAGGAAGTCTTCCTGGCTGCTGTCCAAGGTGCTGCTTTTGGAAGGCTCAACATCCAAGCAGAACAGAGAACAAATGGCCACTGTTGAAAGGCACATTGCTTGAACCTGATCTATTTCTTATGCCATGAAAAACTAACCAAAATGATCTTGATTGGTCCCATTGAGGCTTATGTGTGTGTTTCAGAATCTATGTTTTCAGGGCACTTTTTTTTAATAAAGAAGAAATCATAATAGTAAGTAGCAGTTGTGTAGCTTTCTACAGTTTACAAACTGCTTTCAATCATTTGTTATAAAATGCTCAGATCAGCTACTTTTATATCTATTTTGTAGATGATAAAATCAAACATCTGTAAATTTAAGCAACAAGCCTAGATGTTCTAAGTCCAAAGCTCTTTCCTTTTGCACTACACCAGGACTATACTTGTATGCTTGAGGACCTGAGGGTTAGAGCCTATTCTGTGTAAATCTGGGAGTATTCGATCCCATTTCTGTGCCTCAGTTTTCTCCTTTCTGTAAAGTGAGCAGACTGAATTATAGTATCTGTAATATCCCTTTAACCTCTAAAATTCTCTTCTATGGATTACAGTAACAAGTGAAATAGCCCATCTTCAGGTTCATAAATAAAAGTGTTTTCAAAGGTGCAATTTAAATAATAATAAAGTTTAATAAAAATAAGGATAATTACTATCATTTCATAAGTACTTGCTATATTCCAGGCACTAAATGAAGTACTGTTGATATATGTTATCTCATTTTATCCTTATTAAATTCATATGAGATATGTATCATCATTACCTTCACCCAATTTATGAGGGGCTTGAGGCTCACATAAATTCAGTCACTTGCCTGAAGCTCCATAACAAATATCTGTCTGAGCCTGATTCAAACATGGATATTCTGACTTTGGCACTTCCATTTGCAACCACTCTACCTTCCCACCTGTCCAGGATTAGCACTTATATATGGTGTGAGATGCCAAACCTGGTCATTTGATATTTATTTCAACATTTCCAGGTGAGATGCTACAGCAGTCATCTGAATTAAAGAGTAGTCTGAAGATGGCCAAAATTAATATGGCCTACCTGGAGATTTTAGCTTTGTGGAGAAAACCAGAGTTTATCTGGAGTTTATACCACCTAAGGAGAGAGTCTCCTTTGAGCACTAATTAACTGCTTTTGGGATTGGAGAAACCACATTCCAAACCTTTCACCAACATGACCAGCATTTGGATGTGGAGATATTACCTATTCTTTGTTCCAGATTTAAAAGGAATTCATGACTCATGAAAGCAACTGCCTTTTAACTGCCTTTAACTGAATAAAGCCCATTCCCACTAAGATCTCAAAACCAGATTCAGATTAGGTAAAAAGATTTTTTTTTTTACCTATTATTAACTCAGCATTTCCCAGGCAGCTAGAAATAATTAATGACCACTGAAGAGGCAATGACCAAGTGTCTCCCATCTGCTCTAGAAGCTTGTATGGCATCTCTATGAAAAACTATGCTCTGTGAATCAAAGATACTCTAATCAAGAGTAGACACATCTGGTCAATCAGGAAGATGTTTGCTGTTCATAATTTCAAGCACTGGGATATAGGGAACCATCCACATGTTTGGCATTTTTTAGAATAGTGCCTCTCAACTGGGGGTAATCCTTCCCCCCTCCCCCACCCCCCCCCCCCCACACACAGGACATTTGATAATATCTGGATATATTTTTGATTGCCACAGCTGGGAAGGAGTGGTGCTATTTTTACCTAGTAAGTAGAGGCTAGGGATGTTATTAAACATCCTATAACGCTAACGCACAGGAGAGCTTCCTGAAAGCAATGCCAAAACTGTTAATAATGCCAAGGTCAAGAAACCCTGTTTTAAGCCAAACTTCCTGGTGATTAGCTGATTTTTTCCTTTGTATGGATTTGTTGTTTCTTTTGCACAAGACTTACCCTATGTCTAAAAGCATAACAGGTACCACCACTGATTTTCGATCTGTGCAGTCATAGTCACACTCCACTGTGCACATAAATCATGTGGGGATTTGATAAAATGGATAGTACTAGGTCCCATCCTCAAATACTTTCATTTGGCAAGCCTTAAATGGACCTGGGGGCCAGGCATGGTGGCTCATGCCTGTAATCCCAGCACTTTGAGAGGCCGAGATGGGTGGATCATAAGGTCAGGAAATAGAGACCACCCTGGATAACACAGTGAAACCCTGTTTCTACTAAAATAATAATAATAATAATAATACAAAAAATTAGCCATGGATGGTGGCTATTTTTTTTATTTCTTTTTTTTTAAGTAGCCTGTAGTCCCAGCTACTCAGGAGGATGAGATAGGAGAATTGCTTGAACCTGGCAGGCAGAGTTTTGCAGTAAGCCAAGATTGCACCACTGCACTCCAGCCTGGGCAACAGAGCGAGACTCCATCTCAATAAAAAGAAAAAATAATGGATCTGGGAATCTGCACTTTTAATAAGCACCCCTCTTGACCATGATTCTAGAGCATTTGGTCTTTAGATCACACGCATTTGGGATTTTGGTTGTCAAACTAGGCTGCCCACTAGAATCACTTGAAGAGGCTAAAAATGCCAATGCCTAGGCCCCACCTGCAGAGAATCTAATTAATCTGGAATGTGGCCCAAGTATCATGAGTTAAAATCTCAAGTGATTCAAATACTTAGCAAAGTTTAAGACCCACTGATTGAGGGAACTAGTTTGAACTAACTCTTTAAAACTGAACCCATTTTCTCAAAAGAGAGAGGGGAGTAAAAGGAAAATGTGAGCATGTTCAGCTGGTTGCATTTGGCGATCATAAAATCCACAGATGTAAATTGCTACATCTTCTAATTTTTAAATCAGCTCCTAAGGTTGCAGTACTTTATTCTCACCATAATATTTTTAGTATTCTTTGTAGATGACATTTAGATTAGCATCACTTTGGTCACTGTCCCACAGTGACAAGGCAATCAAACAGCTCTGATGATTGCAAGTTGCGTCAATGTTCCTTGGATCTCTTTATTATTGGGATTGGAATTTTTTCTCATTTACATTATTATTTAACATTTCTTGAATGCCAGCGCTGCTCTTCACATATGGCCTGTGTAGAAAGTACATTGTATCAGCAATTAAAAAATCTATAATGCCAACCACCCCAATCAAAACTACGCTGCATAGATTAATGAGTAAAGCAGATGTACGAGGGCATGAATCTTAAAAATCTCTGAAAGTGTGGTCCAAAGATATCTTTTGGGAGATGCATCCAGAGCCAAGATGCTGCCTGTGTTCAGAGACTAGGTGATCCCTTGCGGGTTAGGATGTGAGTAACCGAACGATGAATGGAACCCACTTTTCTCCTGTTACTCTGTCAGGATGTCTAAGTAAGTGGTTTCATCCTCCCTGTTGCCCAAGATAGAACCTCAAGAGCCATCCTTGACTTCTCTTTCTCCCCAGCCAGTGTGTCACAACAACTCATTTTCTATATCCTGACAATACCCCTAAGTATCTCTCAAGTCCATCAATTTCTCCCTCTTTTCAATACCACTACCATAGTTTAGGTCTCTATTTTCTCTCCCCTGGACCACAGTGATTGCCTTATTGACTGTGCACTTGCCTTTAATATTGGGCGTCCCTTTCAATCCATGTTACGTAATGGTTCCTTTTATTTCTTTTTGGTGAATGCCTTCCTAGTAGTAAATGAGTAACACACAATTTTTTCTTTCACTCTAACTCTCTTCTCTTACTTTCTCATACACAGGCATACACACACACACACACACACACACACACACACACACACACACTCTGACATTATATCTGGTGCTTCTCAACACTTCTTCCCATAAAGATAAGTGGCAAAAACTGTGTAGTAGAGATAGCTCTGTTTTACTGACCACTGCGTATAGCACTTTATATAGCAGGCAGGCATGGATGGGGTATAACAAACACCCCCACACTGTTGGCTTCATGTTACGTACTGAACACAAGGATCATTGCACCTGTGAACATGAGCATGTCGCTGGCTGGCCTTCCAGTTCTGAGCAAGTGCTGGCCTTGCACATGGCTGAGTCATGCTCTCTAAATTTTAAAGAACCAGCTTTACTTAATAGGAAGTACTTGGAAGAGAAAGTGGGAAAATTTTTCAAACAAATTTCAAGTATAAGTAGGCATCCCAGATGTCCAAGGAGAAATTCTCTTTGGAACTTGCCTCCTTTTAACCCACGTGACTCTCTTCCTGACTTTCCCCATAAGAACAGCAGATTTTCCCATAGAGACATGAAATCTTGTGAAATGTGCTAAATTATCTATTGAATTGGTGCAATCTTTCTGGCCCATAATAAACCATCAAATAATGTGCATTTTCCTTTTAAAATTCCAACAATGTGCCTTCATTCCATGGTCATTGAATTAACTGGTACAAAAACATATTTTCAGATGTCACACCTCTTTTAGAGTGGATGCAGTATCAAAAAGCCACACATATTACTGGTCTGACCACTCAGAATTTTATAGTATCTTCAGAATGGAATGTAAAGCTTAATTGTCTATATTTGTCTAGAAATAAAGAAACACATCTCTTCTCCTCTTATTCTTCAAAAGGAGAAATCTATGTCGTGTCATTTTTTTTTTTTTTTTAATCTCACTCTGTCACCGAGGCTGGAGTGCGGCAGCATGAACTCAGGTCACTGCAACCTCTGCCTCCCAGGTTCAAGTGATTCTCCTGCCTCAGCCTCCCAAGTAGCTGGGACTACAGACACACACCACCATGCCCAGCTAATTTTTGTATTTTTAGTAGAGATGGGGTTTCACCATGTTGGCCAGGATCATCTCGATCTCTCGATCTCGTGATTTGCCTGCCTCAGCCTCCCAAAGTACTGGGATTACAGGCGTGAGCCAACAGGCCCAGCCTATAGTGCCAGTTTTTAAAATTGGTCCTCTTGGGGATAAAATGCATGCTTTCCTGCATTTTGCATACTTTCTCTAATCATCTGTTGCGTTCTTGCGTCATTCAATACCTGGACTGAGCCTGAGCCACTTTGAGTAATGTCCTTGTGTCTATAGCATCCATAATCTTTGTGATTGTTCAGATGTGGAGAGAGACTTCTCAACTACTTTCACCCTTTAATAGAATTAATGACACCTTCTGATACTGTTGGGTTATGACCACATATTTTGAAAAACTGTAAACAAGTCAAGACAGTCCTCACTGGTACGTTTTTGCCCCTTCCAAGCCTCATTTGGAAATTAACTAATAGCCCCAAGAAGCTACAATACACACTTGCAATATTGTAGGAACTGCTTATTGTTGCTTCCTATCTTACTCTTTATGATACAAACACTTTGATATATTTGTTTTAGCAGCGTGTCTGAGCCCCAGGGCATCAGGGCATAATTAGAAAAGGGCATGGGCTGGAAGGAAAGGAGAGGAAGGGGTGAGGCTGGCTTAAGCAGTAACTATGGGACGTGAGGGCCCTAATTGTAATTTATAACTAACACAGGATTGTACAAACCTTACAGATAAGCAAACAGAGCTATCTCCTTTTGAGAAGACAATGCTTTGGTGTTATTTTGAATTTATGGTTATTAATCACTTGAAAGAGACAAAGGAAAACATTCCATGCAAGGGTTAAATTCAAAGGTATCATTCTAAAACTAGAAATAATAAAGAGTTAGTTTCTGGGAGAAGTCTTTTTCTTTTTAAGTCAGGGGTGGAAAGAGGATGTTTGGTCTAAATGTCCTATTTAGGGAGCACTGCAAAGAACTAGTATATTCTGTCCCTCTCTGGCCCTTTAAGCTCTCCTGTTTCTGGGCTGGAACAATTTCGTAGCAAGTAGGATTCAGTTATCATGCTTGTTTAAGGACATTTTCATGGATCCATAATGCGGTCTGCAGGCATGCATCCATTTGGAGAGAGAGAATATATCATGTTTACGGTGCCTGCACCAGCATATGTGGACATTTGCATTTGGAGATGAAAGTATATTCCCTCTTCAGCTGGAGTTTTACCCCTTGTTGGTAGTGACTGGAGCCTGAAAGCTGGTTGTATGCAGAGCAGTGGACCAGACACTCTTTCCTGTTCTGCTGAATTCATTCATTTCTTTTTACACCTGGATTCTGCCCTTAATCACCAAATAGGTACAATATCAGAACATATAGATCATTGTAAGCTTTGAATTAATTTAGCATCCTGACCCTCTTAAAAAGACATCTTACCTTTCGAAAGGTTTTGTGGCCCAGCTTTTAACATAATATAGAGAATTATTCCAGCAAGATAATGAATTGCTAAGAATCTTGTGTGCTCACCTGGGTGTGTAGTGACAATTTATCAACACTAAAGAGGTAAATTCATTTCACAAACCACATTGCATCTTGAATTATTTGACTACATTGTTAACATTTAATTTCAAATATTAAAATGTTTCACATTAAAAGCTCAGTACTTAATTATATTAATCGTATAATAGATATTAGTTAATAAGCTCCAACTCAGAAGCACTTGGGAAAAAGAGGACAATTTGCATAACCAGTAACTCAAAGGATGGGCAGCTGGGTTACGGTAGTTTCAATTTGACAAAAAAAGAAAGAGAAAAATGCAACTCTAGATGTATTATTATTTGTGACATGGCTCAAGATGGGAGACTGTGAGGAGAGTGAAGATGACAGAACTGGTGCTAAGCACTGTGACAAGAAGTTGAAGAGCAGCCGACATGACATCTTTCCTATCGTGCTGCCGAAAATGTCAACTTTGTGAAGGACAGTGAGAAAATGGTTTGCCGAAAACTTGAAAGGTAGATTCCGGAGATGCCTGCCGTGTCAGATGCAATATAGTCTGCTGTGGCTGGAGAGACCCATTTCTGGCTCCAGTGATGGCCTGCAGGTGGGAGAGCTTCCAGTCTTCAGCACGGCTCCAAAAATGACTGCGCTTGACCTGCATATTGTCTCAAGTTTGCAGGATCATGATATACAAGAACTGAGTTGTTAGCCAGTGTGCAGTTAGGTGGAACCAGAGACCAGGGGCTATGTTTGTGTGTGTATGTGTGCACGTGTGTATGTGTTTCTAAAGCTAAGTTTGAAGGCATCATCTATTAAAATTTGGAGCATGGGGAAGGAAGGGATATGTGCTTTATGAACTTACAACAAGTTCAATATGAGTAACGAAAACTAACTTTGAATAATATAAGCAAAGGGAAGTTTATTAGGATGATGCTGGGGGCCTCAAAGAAGGGGAAGGAAAAACTGGAATTAAGTCAGTTGTGGAAGAGTAGAAAGCACGACTGAGGCAGAAGTTCATACTGTACGTTAGAGTAACCTGAGAAACCTTAAAAATGCCCATATCAGGCTGGGCTCAGTGGCTTATGCCTGTAATCCCAGCACCTTGAAAGGCTGAGGTGGGAGGATTGCCTGAGCCCAGGAGTTTGAGACCAGCCTGGGCAACACAGTGAGACCTTGTGTCTACAAAAAAAAAAACAAAATTAGCCAGGTGTGGTGGCATGCTCCTGCAGCCCCAGTTACTCAGGAGGCTGCAGTTAGGAGGATTGCTTGAGCTTGGGATGTCAATGCTGCAGTGACTGAGATTGTGCCACTGCGCTCCACCTTGGGCTGAATGAGACCCTGTCTCAATAGATAGATTAGATATAGACAGACAGACAAACAGATAGATGATAGTATGTCTAGGTTCTACTGCAAACAAATTAATTCAGAGCTTTGAGGATGGGACCTTTTGCAATTCTAAGAAACAGACAAGATCAAAAACTACTGACCTGTAAGGACAGTTCACTCAAGGCACAGCTACTGGGGCAAGCAAATTCCATCTGTTTCTTCTAGGCTTATATCATTTGCTCAATGTAAGGATTCCAGAGGAGAGTGCCCTGGTAGCTGAACTGATGACATAGACCAGCTTAAATATGGAGTGACTATGAAAGGGAGGGGCTGGCCTCTAGGCAGCCCTTCAGCATTAATAGTAAGGGACTAGGCACTTCAATTTACCCTGACACAGGAATGCCCACAATGTGGCTGAGGCCACTCCTCCAAATCCAGGGGTGTTAGAAAGTGGCAATGAACCCTAAGAAGCCTGAAAGCAAGAAGACCAGAATATCCACAGTCAGGACATGAGAGGAGAGAGAGTTAGGCTTCTAGAGAGGCATTCTTTGTAGAGATACATCTCAGCCTGGAATTTTCTAGCTCAAAGTTTAAAATCCAGCTTCACCCCTCCTCTTCTTTCATTCTTTGTGTCTCCTTAAGTGATTTAGTATTGAGAAAGGAACAAGATGGAAAGCTAGTTTTATGACAGTTGTAGAATCACCCCCAAATATTTTCAGAAAGATGAAACAAAAGCATGGCATCTGAAAGATACCAATATAGTTCTACCATTTTTTTTGCAACCAGCACTACTTGGAATGGGACCTTGTAAACAATACAAATGCCACTTTTGGAAGGGATTCATAGCTAAATAATACCATGTATCTCTTGCAAACTATCTCAGGTTCCAAATCCACTCTAAGAGAAATCTGGAACCCTGAATCAAATATACCCTCTCTGCCACTGGAAGAGCCACCCACCTAATATTTTTTTCTCTATAACAGTGGCTCTTAGGGTGTGGTCCTCGAACCAGCAACACTAGCAACAGCAGAAAACTTGTTAGAAATGCAAGTTATCAAACCCTACCCCAGCTCCACTGAATCAGCAGCTTTAGGGGACCCACCAATCCAGATTGTCACCAGGTGATGCTGAGGCTTACTCAAGTTTAAGAACCACTGCTCTAGAAAAAGTATCTTGTTGCTTCTGCAGAAATTTTGCTCTAGTAAATATGTAACCTGAATTTTTCAGTTAATAGCACTATAGAAATCTATCTAAACCTGTATAGTTAATATTGCCAAATTATAGGAGTCAATGAACAAGAAACTAATGTTTGACGGAGTTTTCAAAAGCAATGAAGTAAAATCAAACAAAACAAAGGATTCTTTTGCTTTTTAACTGACCTGGTTACAACCTAGGATCTTTGACAAATTGTTATTCCTGTATATCTTTTCTTCACTTTGTAAAATAGTATCTCCTGTTACCAATACCATTTCAGAGCAATTCTGGCATTTACAAACAAATTAACATTTTATGCCGAAATCATTCGACATAAAACTGTTTTCACACCTGCTTTTATTGGTGAACTCTGTACTTGTACCTTACAGACTTTGCTTTATTTTTAAATAGAAATAGTCACACTGACATAGGTAATCAAGAAACAAATTTAAGAGACAACAACGCTAATTTTTAGTTGTTTACTTTTATTGGAATAGTGAGATTAATGGTGTTCAGAAAGTAGTCCAAGGGGAGGTTATCAGGGAAGAAGAAGCTGCTGATACTTTTAATAATTATAAATGGGAATCATCAGAACAAAAGGAAAAATATAATCCAATGTTAGGTTTGTAATAATATCCTTTGTAGTGAGAATTAACTGAGAAGGCCAAGCATACACTAAATGTTCACTTTTTATCATCTCAGACACAGAGCAGAAAGCTGCCTTCTAATTGCCTAATTGCCTTGGAAGGCTTGTAGGGTAATGAATGAATGGTTTTATTCACAGTGAGATTTATCTCCTAATAATGACCACAGATATCCTGGCTGTTCATGTTAAATGCCTTCCGTGCTTCTTGCTGTCATCTTTAAACCCCTTCTGAACTGTAAAATTATATTTAATAGCATTTTTCTCTGGGTTAATTCTCCACTAAAAAACAAAATCCTTTAAATTGCTCCAATTTCCCCCAACTGAGTGTGTGCATGCACACGCTAATCATATAAACAAATGTGTGTTCAGTGCATAAACAAGCTGAATTTTGTGTAAACAAATGTAAAAACCACAGCTTAAGGAAATTATAGATTATAGCGTATGTATGAAAATTACAAACAAAAGCATCACATGTTTTGCAGAGGCCAATAAATTCAACCTGAGATCTAACTGTAGATTCATGGACATTTCACATAAAAAAAAAAATGCTGTTGTTGTTAACCACGGTAGCTTGCACCTGTAATCCCAGCTATTCAAGAGGCTGAAGTAGGAGAATCACTTGAGGCCAGGAGTTCAAGGCTGCAGTGAACTATGATCACACTGCTGCACTCCAGCCTGGGCCACAGAGCAAGACCCTGTCTCTTAAAAAATTATTAAATAAACTTCGTAAATTAACATTTGAGATTTACCAGAGAATTTGAAGACAACCTACCTGTTTTTTATCATTTTGCCTTCTTTCTTTAGAAGAGTATGAAGTAAGGGACTGAACGGGATTTTACTGTTTGGGAGTTATTTTTTATAAAGTGGGAGAGAGGAAATTTTTTCATTTTTCAAATAGGGTATTATCAAAAAAGAAGGAAAGCTGACTGATTAACCCCTCCCAGGAGGTACATTGCTGTCATTTGCCAAGTCTTTTGTACAGTCAGACTGGTCTAGTATAAAGGATTTTCCCAACTTATGCTGGATCCTTGAGAAGGCCTATAAATAAGACCATTTGTTTGGTCTCAAGATGACTTGCATTTGCAAACTGAAGAATGTTCCAATAGAAGTTTTATGGTGACACACCAATCTGCAAACTGGCTCAGCCAGTAGTCAAAACAAGTCACTATGAGATCTGGGAAGCTGAAGACTTTGAGTGGGTCAGATTATCCTGCATCTAGTTTGAAACAGATCAATTTGAGCTATAAATATATAACCTCCCTTTATATTTTCAACTTGAACGGTCCATAACAAATAGGGGGTATATGTACACACCTAAAGGTGACACGGAACCAGGAGAATACGATGATCAAACTGAAATCACTTATTTAATTGGAGTTCTTTTTATTACAATGAATAATAGTTTACTAAAATTGGAAAACATGATTTGTTCTTTGGTGAATACATGAGCACTTAAATAAATCCAAACATCTGTAGTTATAAGCAGAAAATTGAGCAATGTAAGATGTTTAACACTGGGAAAGACAAAAACTTACAAGGCATCTGATTTTCATAGGAATTTGTGTAAATAATTCAGGGATCCCAAATCCAAGTGCCTACAAGAGAGATAGGTAACACAATTTAGCAATGTGGACCCGGTGAGTGCTTGTCCCAGGTAAGGAAGAAGTTGTTAGCCAGCAATTAATAATGCCAGCTGTTTCACATTTTCAAGAAAAAAAAACAGAAATCAGAATTGTATTCTAAAACTTCCCTGATTTTAAAAAATGTTGCCAAGTAGTTCAAATTTCTTAAGCTGTGAGCCAAACAGAACAAGTTCAGGGGCTGGACTTAACCAGCAAGCCACCAGTTTGCACATTTTACCACTTCACAAGAAGTGAGCTACAGATCTGCATGTTTCCAAAATGATAACCCAAACACAACCCAGCCCTTTTGGAAGCCAGCCCTGAATAGCTGGGCTTCTCCTGAGGTCACATCTATCATTGTAGTTGTTCCTTCTAAAATGGACAGTTTCCTCCTGCTAGAGATTTGATTTGATGGTGTCAGCATATGAGGTTCCCGTCATTTCATGACATGTCTTCTTTCAGGCCTGATGGAATCGGAACTGTGACTGTTGAAGAAAAGGAGCGTTTTGAAGAAATCAAAGAGAGACTCCGAGTTCTGTTGGAAAATCAGATTACACATTTCAGGTAAGGATCTGGGGCTTGAGGGCTTTGATTAGGAGATGAGAATGGAAAGGGATAAATAGAAGGCTTAATGTTGCAAAACTGTAAATCTACCAGAGGATAAATTGGATATTTGGAAATAACTGAGTAGAACAAGCAAACCAGTCAGACGTGGTTCTGCAATAACCAGGAGAACTTTGCATTCTTAAGTTCATGTTATTTCCACTTAAAGAACAAATCCTGCCATGTTTGAGCTGACCCTGGTCATCAATCTATTATAAAAAGTTGAATTTGAAGTTTCTTCAAGGTTCCTAAGTTAAAAAAAAAAAATCTTGTGAATCAGAACATAGTGAACAAGAAAGTAAGTCAGTGGGACTCCTAGGAGAGTGTTCATTTTCTCCCCTGCCTCAGAAACACGACTAGCTGGCTGCACAGGGAAAGAATGAACCTTGGATCCACCTGGGTGGATTGAATCTTCCCTGCATACTCAAGAGAGCCAGCAGATTCTGCACTTGAGCCTTACACCACATTGCACACTTCTCCCTTGGAGCAAATTAGGTGTTTTTAATGCTCTCCTGGTGGTTCTGGACCAGAGATCCCGAAATAGAAACTGAAAAATAATAATAGCATTTCTAATGGTCCCTATTGATTAAATACTTACTATATGCCAGATACACAAATGGAGGCTGGAGAAGTATTAGCTCATGTCAGAACAGCTTTGTAAAGTAGTTATCATAATCCCCATTTAAACCAGGATTAAAATGAGACAAGAGAGGTTAAGGAACTTGCCCAAAGCAGGCCAGCCAGCAAGTGGAAGAAGTCGGATGCTTACATAAGATAGTCTGGGTTTAAGTAGCCATGCTAGTCTCTCTGTCCCATGCACAGTGTCCTGAAGGGCCAGTGACAACCTGAAACCAGTCACTGGAACTCATAGTGGTACCTGACATAGTTTTTTCTGTGCCGTCAAAATCCTTCTGGATAAATCTTTATTGATCTTATGCTATATGTAAAGTGCATTACCAGTAGCAGAAGATCCATAACAATAGCAAACCGTAAGCAGGGAAGGACAGCTAGCAGAATCAATAATTTCCTCTAAATCCACTTTTCTATTCCATATATCAATCTTTTGGGACTTAAGTAAATGTATTTGAATTTGAGCCAATTCCATCTAATACTTTTTTAACGCCAGTCTCAATAATAACATATAAGGTCACATTTGAGCTAACGAATAGTTTTCCTTCACAATAGAAATCTAAACAGAGCCTTATGTCACCACTCTGAATATTCTTTTCTGCTGCAGACATTTGCAGAGTCCCTCTTTAGTCATTATTCACACATACACATATATACATTATATACACACATATATGGTGTGAATTCAGATTAACATAACACAACGTGACAAAATAAAAAGCATTTTCCATTCCTCAGAGAGAGTTGCTATAGGAATCAAATTGCAGCATATTTCATGCTAAAATGTAATAATTTAGGCAACCTGAAGAATTTTGTCTTTTTTAGGTATTGCTTTCCATTTGGTCGACCTGAAGGTGCTTTGAAAGCTACTCTCTCACTCTTGGAAAGGGTAAGAATAAAAGTAAAAGATAGATCGTATATATATAAAAAGACATAAACATAATTGTAATGAAATGTTTTGGTTGAATGACCTAGTTGTAATTTTTATAGGATTTGTTTACCATTCAACAAATATCAGAATAGAAGCGAGGAAACTGCCAAAACTCATGATATTCTATCTTCAAACTCCCAAATAGGATATACTGAAGATATGTTCCTAGCCCTTCCCTGATTCATGGACAGCCTTTGCCAATGCTTTGCAATTCTAGTGCTTTCTCTTTAAGCATGGCTCTCAATCCGTATTAAGTCACAAAGAACTGATTTTAAACTTGTATACTTCTAAGAAATGTGGATGAGTGACACGTTTGCTTGAACCTTCTTAATAATCCTTCTTTTTTCTACTTGAAGGTTTTGATGAAAGATATTGTTACCCCAGTGCCACAAGAGGAGGTAAAAACAGTCATCCGTAAATGTCTGGAACAGGCTGCGTTAGTCAACTATTCTCGGCTCTCAGAGTATGCCAAAATTGAAGGTAAGGCTCCCTTCTGCCCCCAGTTTTGAATTTAAATTTTGATATGCCTCCCTGGGGAAGTCTTTCTTTTTTCTGAAGGGCACCCAAATACAGTTGTCCATCTGAGTATATTAAGCTGAAACCTGAAAGCACTTGAAATGTGGGAGCTTCCTTGGCTGTGGCCAAGTAAATGAATTAAAAGACATTATAGGGGCTCAGAAAACAGCCTTTATAAGGGAACAATATTGAAAATAAGATGTTATCAGATAACTAAGTTCCTTCTGAGAGTCTGTGTTGGCCCCAAATATCGGCTCTGTGGCTGATGTTTTCCTATGAAGGGGTTCCGTAGAATTGCCACCTTCTTTAAACAGAAGAAAATAAAGCACTCTGTTGTCCATTGCTGATAGCATTGGAAGTAATACAAGAACTGAAAAGAACAAGATCAAGGTTTTGCCTAACCCTTTCTTGCACCCAAAAGTACCTTGTCTTTTGGTGGTGGTTCAAGCTCAATGGCAGGTTAGTGCTGAGCCATCTATGATGGCTCTGGGGCTTTAGATCTCATTCATTCTTGTTACACCAAACCTTCGAAGCTTGTTACCACGGCCCTCTCAAGTTTTAGGGAAGTGGTCACTGATGACCCGGTAATCACCAAAGGTGTTTTGAGTAAATTCTACTTGAGAAGATATGGTTCTCTGGGACCTATTCATTCATGAAGGTATTAATCACTTTTCATTGTTACCCTGTTGGCTGCTATAGGGTGATTTGAAAGCCACACCCAACTTGACCAGTGGTGTAAGTGTATAAATGTGGAAGTTCTGTGTGCAAAACTCGATGTGTCCGCATTCTGGAATCTGATATTATCTCACACGTGAAACACAACACCTGACTAAAACTAGCAAATGCACATTGTCTGCCTCAAGACAACTGGGGGGGAAAAGAAACTAACCAACTGCCCAGACCCCATCACTTACTCTGCCAAGATCCTTGTTTCCTTAGAGAATTAGGTTAAGATTATGTCAAATTCACAGTGTTCCGTACATTACATGTCCTCCCTCTCTCAATTTTGTCTGTCTGACAATGCAAATTGTGTACCAGTGGTAATGAATTCATTGTTATGCATCCAGGGAGAAACACTTAAGAATTGGGCACCAAAAGGATGTTTATCAACTCTTGACTTGGTAATGAGTAACAAAAATAGAGGAACAAGAGGTCGTTGAAGGGCTATATTAGCAAATAATTATTCCAGCATTTACTGTCCCAGGACGTAATGATTGGTTGTATTTGGTAAAGTCAGCCAGGTACCTAATAATTCTAGGCAAGGCCAGAGTTGGGATGGGATCAAGAAACATTCTGTTGCCATGGCTGCTGCCTCATAGGTCTTGGTCTAGATATTACTAGTCTTTTGGTAAGATCTGCTCTCTTCTTTCAGATAAATCTATCCAAAAACATACTTTAAGATCTGTAAGTAAAAATGCATTCATTTCCAAAGTAGATCAGCTGGTCTGTAATTTCCTTTTGTGCCTCAATTCTTCTTGGTTATGTTAATTATCTTTTGCACTGTGACTTTTAGGTCTGGGGATTCTTTGAAGAAACCAATCCTTTTTTTTCAACTCTCTTTTCAGAGAAGTACCTCATTCCACACTACCTGCTCTCTTCTGCTTCTCTCCTTCCTTGTCCGTGATTGGCTCAGCCACTTTAATGTGACCTCTGCAAAAGTGGCTGAGACACCAATTTCAAAGCATGCTGGGATTGTTAATTCAGACAACCCAACATCCTCTGGCTGCATGTATCAGGTTTTCTTTCATGAACATAGTCCACCACAGGCTGAGACATTGCAGCTTGAAAGATATTACTACCAGACAACTTTCTTTTACAAGGCTCTGATCCTACCCTCAGAAAGGAAATCTTTCATGTTTTACGTTCGAGCCCCTCTGTGAGAATTAACAGCTTAGTTATCTGAGAATTCTGGAAAGAAGTTGTAGTAATATTGCTGGAGACTATGTTTATGAAGAAATACCTCAAGAGCCTTAGATACTAAAGTCTGAAATCCTTAGTATCTTGGAGCCTTAAATCAAAGAAATTTTGTTTCCCTTTACTCATGATGTTTTGGTCATTGTATTCTTGCAAACAGCTCTAAAGAGACGTGTAAAATCATGGTCACAATCTCTCTCGTGACTCACGGCATGCTGAATGGTTAATCCAGTAGATCTCCAATTTTGAAGCTCCTTTTTCTTTTATCCTATGTTTATCCCAAAATACTCTGTGGCTATTTTCCTTTGAGCTAATGTAACGTTTTCCTCTAACCTATGACCTTTAACCTCTTTACCTCTGACCTAAGCCTCTTGCATGCCCAAATCCTCTTTTATAGGGAAAAAGAGAGAAATGTATGAGCATCCTGTCTTCTGCTTGGCCTCCCAAGTGATGGATTTAACCATTCGTGAGTACCTACCACCTCCTCACCATGCTGTCTTCACTCTTTCTGTTTTCATTATTTCAAGAAAATCCAGATCCAAACCAACTCACTCTCCTTGCTTCAAGTTTTTTAGCATTGGCTTGTCTGTTGGTTCTGTCTGTGAAACCCAGTGTGAGAAGTCCAGTCACTTTTTATCAGCCTAAAACAGGTTAGACAATTAAGCCATTTGTTTGTGATAAACTCAGATTTGTCTGTAAGTTTTTTAGTTATTCTCTGTCTGTGACCTGAATGCATTTTTACTTTGCTTGTGTGTAACCCTAATTTGTAAAGTGCTTGTCACTGGTACACAATCAAAAGGTAGCAGCTAGGCCGGGGAGCAATGCATTAGGTGTCAGATAAAGGACATTTGGGGCGAAATCATGCCTTCTTTCCTATGTTTAAAATGCCAAACTATTATGGGTATGAGATCACACCAGGTGGTCTATTGTCTGTAAAAATTCGATCTTATATGCCTCCTGTCTGTTCTCTATCAAGCTGGGAAGCTTTTCCTTGTTCCCTCTGGAGATTTTGACTTGTCCTTGTCCTCTAAACTTTGCCTAGAACATATGACTTAATTGTCACTTGAAGAGTTCATGTATGTTTCATAGCTTGATTTCACATTAAACTTAATTTTACTAATTTTCTATTTGTGCAGCATTTTCCACCTCTGTGAAGGAGCCTTTTTTTGCTGGCCCCCAAACTTCGGGGCGGTGGGAACCCAAGGGCAACCTTTTCTTTCCGATATCATGTATCACACATAAGTGGGGGGCATTTTGGTCCACTTGCTCATTAATTCTGCATATGTGTTCTTGTTTCTCTCTCTTCTCTCCTTGTTGTGCTCTCTCTTTCAAATAGAGAATCAAAAGGATGCAGGTGAACCAATTGTATATGCATTATAAATTATCAGGACTGTTGAGTTATATTCAGTTTTTGTTTTTTGTTTTTCAATAGCTCCTTAAGGTATGTACTCCCAGAGAGCCATGTGGAGTTGCAATAATACTTAAGGAGTTAATTTGTGCTGTCTAAATACATCTCATGCCCATTTAATGTTGACTTTCATAGAGTAGAATTTCTGAAAAGGCATAAACTTTAAAGGAATAGAATTCTGGTTTGCTGCGGAGCTTCATTTCATCTTTGGACATAGGATTCCAGTGATTTGGCCTCGTGCATTTTTTAAAAAGTTTTTTAACCAAATGAATCTTCCTCCTTGTTTTTAATTTCTTTTTTCTGTTTTCTGCCCTATTGAGAAGTTTGTGTTCTTTGATGAATGTTTATCAGCCAAGACAGATAGAAGTTTTGTCAATGTTGTTCTTGTATGTATCACGTGATAAAGCAGGAAGCATGGACAGGATGACCGAACAGGGGCTGTTGCTGGAGGTTTTATTAGAGGAAAGCTCTTGGAAAGTTCTGGCTTTGGAAATTTTCTTGTTGTTGGTCCCAAAACTTCTGATTCTATTTTGAGGAGAGTGCTGACTTGAAACTTTAATAAATTAGAATACAGATCATTGTTTTTAAAGCCTAAAGTGTTCTCAAAAATAACCATCAGTTAATCAAAATTAACAGTTGAACATATTTCAAAACAGTTCAGAAAGCATTCCTGGGCACATTCCAAGTACAGGGCTACTGATAAGTATTTGAAGACTCATAAACCTATGTTTAAAACACATGAACCTTTCTCTCCCTCGTAAGGAAGATATTTGTTTATTTATTTAATCATTTATTCGCTCATTCATCCATTTATTAGACAAGTGGTTAGTGGGAGCCTACCCTGTAGCAGGTACAGTGTTAAAAGCCAGAGACTACGTAAATGAGGAAAACAGCTGTAAGTCTCATGGAGCATATGCGCAAATGTGTGTATATGTGTAAATCAGTACATTGCAAAGCCTATTGGTAGAATTACGTGTAAGAGGAATGGGGCATTGTCAGAAAACCATGGAAGTCTTCACGAGATGGTAAAACCTGAACTGTATCTTGAGACATGAATCAGAATAAGTGAAGTGGAGCTAGGATTGGGAATGAAAAGTCATGCTACATCAAGAGAGTAATATGGGCAAAAATGTAAAATCAGATAGCTAATAAAAATAATGAATGCTTATTTAATGCATATCATGTTCCAGGTATGATTCTAAGCATTGTATCTATATTATTAACTTATTTTTCCCCAAAAGCCTTTATAAGAGGGAACTATTATTATTCCCATTGCAGAGATGAGCAAACTAAGGCACAGAACTTAAAAAACACACATCTAGAAGTGTAATTGGTGTAGCTAGACTCTGAGCCCAGGCAGAAGCCACACTTTTAACTACTCTGTCATTAATTCAACGTAGCTGCCAAACAGAGTGAAATGATACTAGTGGGCGGATGCTGATGATGGCAAGGTAGGCAGGGACAGGACTTCAAAGGTCCTTCTGTGCCATAATAATTCTGTGTTCAGACTATCTCATGGTTCAAAGTTTCTTAATTTGAAATCTATGCCAACTTTTGCATGCATATGGATTTTTTAAGAGAAAGATTCCACAGGCCTCAGCTGCAAAGGTGATGAAGAGTCATTGAAGGCTGTTTAGGCAAAGGGATGGGTTGGTGGTTTACCCTGCAGAGAAATCACACTATCAAGAATAAAGAGAAAGGTCTGAAGAGATGGAATAGGGTAGAACTGGGTTTAAAAGTTGAGGTCAAAGCAGAGATGGGTTTGAAGCTTGGTATAGTGAAGCTTTTTCTAAGTTTATCAGGTCTCAATTGTAATCATAATCATAATTACTTCTTTCCTGGCCTTTAAATTTTTTTCTTAGCCCTTTCCTCCCTTTTCAATTTTCTTAATGAGAATAGATCACGAATACATGGATAGGTCTGCATAACCAATCGTATGGAGATGGTAGGGCACCACCGGAGCTACATATGCAAATTAGGGGGAAGTGGGTACAATACTGGGCACTGAAATATGGACAGCTGCTGAGTCCTTTAGTCAGACTGTGCTTTAAGAATCTATGGGACTATGCAGATGGCATTTTGGTGGACTTATGCTTTATGTCTGATGGCATTATTAGAAATTAAATGTTCAGTTTAATTACAGTACTCCAAAAAAAAATGCAAAAGCCTGCTAGTCTATGAAAGAAAAGCTGTGACTCCTGCAAATGAATTCTATTATTTTAAATACATTTCCATTTAAACCGTCACACATTCTGAACCCAGCAAGCTCTGAGAAAGTCTACACTACTATTGCTGTTTTGCCTCCGTTCTTGGCTAAATACTTGCATAATTTTCTGAGCATCATCACGATTCCACTGGAATTTGAAATAAAACAACTTTTTCCTTCAAATATGCCAAGGATTTGCAAAATCAGACAGATGATGATTTGTAGATAGACAGCAGATAGATATAGACAGAAATAAATAAGTAGGGAGAGAGAGAAAGGGAGAAATAGGAGGAAAAGAAAGGAGAGAGGAAAGGTTAGAAGAGGAGAGTGGGTAGGTGGGTGGTTAAATGGATGAATGATGTGTAGGTGGGGAGGGGGAGAGAGAGAGAGAGAGAGAGAGAGAGAGAGAGAGAGAGAGAGAAAACCTATGGGCCCAGGCCTTGTGCTAAGGGCTTCTGATTCAATCTTAACCTTAGACTCATAAAGAAGGCTTTATTTTTGCACCCTTTACAGATGAAGGTGATTCAATAAGGATAAGTAACTTTCTCAAGCAGGATTTGAATTCAGGTCTGTCTAAATCCAAATACAACGCATTTTTGTCTCTTTCTACCATGTAGGCTTTTTAGTTGATGTGGTGAGCACTTAGACAATATCCATTCATTCAGTGGATAAGGTCAAAGTATAATAACCCACCAGTTTTACGGGAGGACTGCAGATTAACAGAGCAGTCCTTTCTGGAACTGGATCATTGACAAAATCTTTACTTTGTAAAGTTTTCCCAAGGGCAGTTGAGATTCTACAAGATTGTCAAAGAACTGAGGACTTTTTTCCTCACGAGATGGCTGGCCATTCTGTGATGAGGACCATCTCATTCTTCATGCCTTATACCTGAGGGACTAAGTCTTTCTTTCTTTCTTCTTTCCTTCCTTCCTTCCTTTTATTTTCTTTTCTTTCTCTTTCTCTCTCTCTCTCTCTCTCTCTCTCTCTCTCTCTCTCTCTCTCTTTATTTCTTTCTTTCTTTCTTTCTTCTTTTTGAGACAGAGTCTTACTCTGGAGTGCAGTGATGGGATCCCAGCTCACCACAACATCTGCCTCCCAGGTTCAAATTGATACTTTTGTCTCAGCATCCAAAGTATCTGGGACTACAGGAACACACCACCACACCCAGCTAATTTTTTGTATTTTTAGTAGAGATGGAGCTTTACCATGTTGGCCATGTTAGTCTTGAACTCCTGGCCTCAGGTGATCTGCCCACCTCGGCCTCCTAAAGTGCTGGAATTACAGGAATGAGCCACCACAACCAGCCTTTTCATCCTTTTTGTTTCAGTGGTGCATAAATTAGGGTTTCCCAACCCAGATTATCCTGTGGACTAGCACCTCATCTATAATTTACAATAGGTGAGGGGGACAAGGATAAACATGTTTTAAACACTGTCACCAAGAAAGATTTTGGAGAAAAATGATTTGTTAAAATGTGCCATGAACCCACAAGTATGAAACCAGTGTCTTTCTCTTCTTTAAGAAAAAAAAATGATATGATGCTGCAGATGATGATTAAAAACTGTCATTTATTAAGAATTTAGTATGTGCTAAGTAGTGATGCATATCCCATTTAATTCTCACCATGACCCTGTGAGATAAGTGTCTTATTACCATATTTCATTGACTCTAAAGGGCCATCAATCATAAGATGTATCATTCATATACTCCTAAGAATGAAATAATGCTGCCAGCTATATTGTGACATGCTATCAAATATAAGATGCATCCAGTAATCAGAAATGTTAAAATGTGCCTCTTATTTCAATGAAATAAGAACTTATTCATTTATGCATGGAAATCCTGTAATAGAAAGATGCTAAGTCACTTCCCCAAGGTTAAACAGCTGGTTAGTTGTAGAGTCAGAATTTGAACATGAGCCTGTTTAATTCCAAAGCCCACACTTTCAACTTCTGCACTATAAAATGCTTGTGACTTTTTAGCAACAAAATTGTATGACCCAAAAGAGGTTTCTTGATTATTGACAGGTAAAAAAAAATCAAGGCCTAGAGAAAAGAAGCCAGGTTCAAAATAAAATGAGTAATCAGTGACCCTCCAGTCTCTTGTCCTGTGTGCTATTCAAGAGTCATCACCACCCACCAGGCTGCCTTACCTTTCAGTCAAGACATAATGGCCCCATCCACAATCCATTGACTGGTCTGAGCTTCCAGTAAGACACTTGATGACATCTGGAATCCACATATTAGAATCATATATTTGCAACTCCAAGAAAACACTACCCAACCAGCCTGAGCACCCAAGGACTATACCCCAAATTCAAATCCTTATCTTGGCTCCACTGGGCTTTCTAACCTCTGTAACCTCACTTTTATTTTCTGTAAAAGGTGCTAATAATGGTTTCTCCCCCAGAGAATTGTTGCAAAGATTAAAATACATGTTCTAAATAAATATCTTAGCACAATGCCTGGCACATAGTAAGTGCTCATTTTATATATATATATATATATATATATATATATATATATATATATATATATATAAACTTATTCATATCATAATATTTAAAATGATGTTCTTCAGAATTAAAATGTATAGTATAAAGATATTATTTGATTTCAGAAATGAACTATAAAACAGTGCTTCTTAAACTTTACTGTCCATCTGAATCCCTGGGGATCTTGTTGAAATATGGGTTTTGATTCAGTAGGTCTAGGGTGGAGCCTGGGACTATGCATTCCTCACAAGCTTCCAGGTGATGCTGAAGCTGCTGATCCAGGGATGGTACTTTGAGGGTCAAGGGAATATAAGAGGTATTCAAATTGTCTTTTTATTATAAATTTCCAGCACGACATTGCAATTTGCATATATATTTGTTAAACACCCACTAGGTTCCAGGATCTATGGCCAGGCACCAGGGGAGTATGTGATGAGCAAAAGCAGTCATGGTCCCTACCCTTGTAGAGCTTACAACGACAACAACAACAGCAAAAATAGAAAACATAGGCATGAAAGAAGCAATCACAATCTGATGATGATAGTAAAAGTAACAAGTAAGGTGTCACGGGAATGCAGTACAAGGGGATTTCACCCAGGCCAGGGTCTTTGATGCACTGCAGATTAGGGGATAGTGCCGGAGAAGGACACAATGTAGCTCCAAGGCTGGACCCCAAGAATAACTGACTGGGGTGTTCCCTAGCCTTGTTGCAGTGTTTCCCTCTATTCGTCATCCCTCCAGATGCCCCAAGCTCCTCCCCAAGACAGCTTGTGGCAATGTACATAAAAGTTTATTTGGGAACTAGGTGGGTACTTAGTAGTACTCCTAAATCAGAGAAAAAAGAACTCAAATAGCTTAAGCAAGAAAAGAGAATATTTTTTGTTCATGTAGCTAGGAAATCCACGGAGGAGTTGGCCTCAGAAATGAAAAATGTTGATATCTCCAACTGCTGACAAGCTTCTTTAATGTGACTGCGGCTAATTGTTGAAGTTTGGGGAGCAACATGCTCACAGATAGCACCAACCTTTTATCCTAGCTAATGACTCTAGAAGAAAAAGCATTTCTCTCCAAGCAACTGTATACAATTCCAGAGAAGGGTCTCATTCACCCAGCTTGGGTCACATGATAATCCCAGAGTCAATCATAGTCCCCATAATAGTATGAGGTACTATGGTTGGCCAGGTGTAGTTTATGTGACTGCCCCTGTAGGCTACTTTCCTTGGAAGTCCCACCAAAATAACAGAGTAGAGTAGTCAACTCCCCTGAGCAAGGTTTCTGCACATACAAGGATAGATTTTCAACACAATGTCCAGAATTAAGCTCCCTTTTCTTACTTGCAACAGCTCAGCCCCAGGAACAAAGCCTGAGTTGGCATACGTTACCAAATTAGAGAAGAAAAACATCACAAGAGTATTATTTCTTTCTTTAACTTAAATTATTTTTAATTGTCTTAAATAGTTTTTAATTGCATTAAGACACCTGACGTTATTCTCTGGCTTGGAAGTTCAAGTTATGATGTTTACTATTCAGAATTCAGCTTAGTACATTTGTTAAGTAACCAGGGACTTTGGATAAGAGATAAGAGTTCCTGTGTAGTTTATATGTATACTGCAAACACAGAGCATTTTATTTTTCATGAAAGCACTGCATTGAAGAGGATCCACTGAGGATTCCCTTCTACCAATATTTGATGACCTCCCCTGGCCCCAGCACTACTCTAGACCCTAGAAATATAGAATTCTCTGGCAGAGGGGGAGTTAGACAAATAAATGTATATAGTTTCCTATTATCAAGGGCCAGAAGTGGTCAAGTAGAAGCATCGACAGAGGAGCTGAACTTTTGCTATGAAGGCACTCTCTTGTTATGGCATATGAAGGCATAACCCTTGTCATGAAGGGAAGCTCTCAAAGGTTTTTAAGCAGGAGCGTGACAAATTCAGATGTGTGTTTAACAGAGATCACTCTGACTGCTGCATGGCAGAGAATGAACTGCGGAAGAGAAAAGGGACTGAAGGCTGCCTTGGAGGCTTTAGCAACAGTTGAGGTGGAAATGATGAGACCTGAGTCACGTGTCCACCCCCTCAGCAAGAGTGTGGATGGGCATGTGATCTAGTATGGTGTGAGATAAAATCAAGACATTTTGGAGGTAGAATGGACAAGCTATACCACCTAGGTCCTTACAGGAAAGAGACAAAGATGACACCAATGAAAAGGATAAGAAAAATGATTCATGATCCATCCAACAGCTTTTATTAACACATGCTTTAGACTGGCCTAGAGATGGAATCTTCTGAAAGGGTGTGGATATTGGAGAATCAAGGGGATCAAGTATACATAATAGATAGTCCCACTAAAGAAATTATATTAGACTTCAACCTTGCATGTCTTTGGCCTATGTAGCCATCATTTTAGGGAAGCTGGGTATTCAGGATAGAATGATGTGGCTATCTGCTTAGCTTTCTGTTCCTACTTGAGATTTTATCTACACCTACTCCCAAATCATAGCAAATTGCTACAGGCTATGTATTTTCAGTAATTGCGTAATACAAACACTAGCATCTTCAGCAACATATCAATAGTCTGGGACTTGATAGTAAGTGGATTTTCCATCAATCATACTCATCTCTCATACGGTATTTCAGGGACTGGCATCTCACTCACTGGAACCGGAGTTGGTCAGGTTATTTAAGGGCTAATTGGAGTGTCTCTCACTCCTGGATGCATCCCTTCCTTGGCTTAGCTGAGCATGCAGCGGAATTCTTTTTTTGTTTTTCTGCAGTCACATTTAACTCTCTCTCTGGAAGCCAAGCAGATTTAATTGTGTAAACATGAGCAATGGTAATTGGGTAAATGAAGTTGGAAACCAAGGTATGATGTTTTTGTTTTGCTCTGTGAGGAAAAAAAAATAGGGAGCTTGTTTTTCTATGGTGGCAAACGTCACTGTCAGAATTCTGGACAGACAGTTGGCAGGAGGAAATCCCTTTATGAATTTCTCATCAAGACCCATTTAGCTGAAATATGTATCTGCTGCCTCATGGGTGACGGATCAACCCAGGGGTTGCTTTATTGTTTTTATTCACCACCAGATCAAGTGTTTCTCTATCCAGGTTCAGTTAACTGGTGAGAAAGAGGCAGGAATTTCCCTGAGAATTGCACTTGCAGGTAGCATGCATTCATTAAAAGAGCCCATAGGGATGGATTATCAATATGCGCCTAACTTTAGCCAGTGCTGTCAGTAGAAACCAGATTTTAAAAATATAAAATATGGAGTACTATTTTTTATGATGAAACGATTAGTAGTTGCCTCCTTTTAAATAGCTGTCATTTAAAACTGAGTCTTTTAAATTCTATTTACACACATTTTTTTCCCAAACAATTTCAGTAAGAGGAAACTGGTAATTTTTGTCCTGTCTTCTAAATATTGAAATGGTCCAGCAAGAAAAGGATCTCATCAACTCTTGCTTTTTTAATAGATGATTTTTGCCAGAATATTATATTTTATCCATATTTCTCAATCTTCTTTATTAATGTCACTAGAATTCCATTTCCTATATGCCTGCAGTAAAATTAATTTTCCCAGTTGAAAATTCAAGCAAACCAAGAAGCAAACTTGGCAATGGAGCATGTCCCTCTCACCATACAGATTGCTTTATAAACCAGAACTATTAGAAAGGAGCAGGTCCAAAGTTAATGAGACACTCATTAAAGAGAAAGAATTGCAGAAGCTGATAGTGCTCTGTGCCTGTATTGAAGGAGAGGCTATTGTTATAGGATGTTTGCTGTGCTGATATTGTAAACCACATGACAGATGGGTCAAGTGCTGATTACAGTATTCTAACATTTGGAATAGCAAGTAACATATTTGATAAGCTGGCAAGTTTTTATATATGATTCAACCCACAATATAAAAGCCACGAGAATTCCAAATTGAAAATAATTAAATGAGCTGGAAACAATCAGATACCACACATTTTCCCTTAAAATGACAGATTTTGACATGTTGAAATTCCACAAAGGGAGCAAGAATATTTCCTAGCTCACTTGAACTAATAACGGCCCTTCATCTGTTTTTGCAAAGCAATTAATTGCAGCCTTCTCACAATGTGGAGGTAACAATAACCGTGTAGGCATCTTGAGCTTTACAGAGGTCTGTCCCTTAGATCGCTTTACTTGCTCTTATCAGCAACCCTGTAAGATAAACAGAAAAGATATTCTCAATTTATAGATGAGGAAACTAAAGCACAGAGAGGTTCAAGTAGCAGGTGCAAGGTTACATAGAAAGTAAGTAACATATGGAGGATGACAAGCCAGATCTTCCAACTATTAATATATCAAGTCCTATTTCTGATCATCTGTAAGGAAGATGCAGCTATTAGCGTATAGGTGTTCTTCATTGTACAAAGTGTATCCTTTTTTGGTCAATGCTGCGGCTGCCATCATTCATGTGTATCCATCTGGATAAAGCATCCGGTATTTGCGTTCAGCCTCTGAGTGTCTTGGTGGTGGCGATGGGTGGGGGTTGCTGGTGACACTGGTAAGAGTCTTTGTCAAACAATGTCACACCTCCGTCGTGTTGAAGTATCACCAAGAAAGCAGCGGCTTTCCATTTGTGTTTTATCATTTTTGCTTATTTGGTTGTTCTTTTCAGAGTTTGTCATCTTACTTGTCACCCTTTGCTAAAGTCACTTTGTCTCTACCTTTTTACTGTCTCTCTTCACCTACCCAAGCAGCTCCCCTGTCCCCTCCTGGGCCTCCTTCTCCACTCATCTAAACGCAGACCAGCATGTTATATCAGAGGCTCAAAGGCATGCCTAGGCCAAAATCAAGTACTGTAAACTTTTATCATTCCTCTACTTGGCAGCTTTCTAGTTTAGTTTGCTTTTCTGTTCACCTTTCTTCTTGAATTTTTGTTTCAGTTTGGAACACTAAGCTGAGACTCAGGCTCTCAAGTATAATTTTACAGGTTTTGAGATACTCAAAAGAGAGCATTTATTTCCAAATGTCCACATTTTTTTTGTCTAGCTATGTCTGACATATGCAACATTTTCAAATCTCAATGTCAGCACAAAATAACATTGTTGTTACATAACATTTTGCATGACAATATTTTCTGTGTTATGAGCTTCAATTCTATTGTATGAAATGGTTCTTAAGTACACTATATCTTTAGTTTCATTTTATCAGTGCTCCAGCTAGTGCAAGCTTGGGGGATAGGAATATTGTAATACATTTCAAGACAGCAGAAGAGTGGCCAAAAAAAAAAAATCATTTCTAAGCACAAATTTCTCCTTGACCTCTGTTGAGGAGAGGGAAGAAGTGCTAAAGGATTTTGCACAATATTTTCTTTAAAGACAACATCTTAGAGAATTCACTTTTCGTTCCATTTTGCCACTTAGCTAGTAGTACATCAGCTATGCAAATAAACAAGAAAATAGTGTGGTGTCTCACTAATGTGGCTTGAGCTACAGATAATGGAATCACAGCTAATTAATAGTAAATGAAAGTCTGGCTACAGGGGGTTAATTGGCAGATCAAGTGTTCTAGATTAAAGGATCCTTAACCTGCTTACTTTAATGGTTTTATGTTCAAGTAAATTTGCAAAGGGTTTTATTAAACATACTGTCTGTATATATACATCAGGCATACACATATCTGCGTACATGTGCACACACTCATAGAATGGCTGCGTGCACATGCACACTTTATGTGTATCTATTGATATCTATTGTAGTCAATCTAAGAGTACTGCCTATTAAAACAAATCTTCAGGTGGTCCTAGCTTCAGCATCTTGGATTTCTCCAAACATAAAAATTATTGACTTTTTTTTTAAGTACATAAAAATATTGGTAGAAATTATTTTATTTCTGTATCATATGTCATAAACAGCCAGAATTCCCCTAGATTTGGTGAGTGTTCCACCCAAAAGGACAGTGCTCTCTATTTTTAAAGAAAGAGATTTCAAAAATTTGCCCCAAGTGGGATTTCCTGCAGATTTGTATTAATGTGCAGGCTTGTCTGTTATTAGAAAATGTATGTAAGTGTGTGATGTGTGTATGTGGGTGTATGTGTCAAATGGGTAATAAGCATAGGATGAGGAATTTGCAAATTGATGTGTAAATGTGAATATCAACTAATAAAAAATAGTAACCTATGCATATTTACTATCAAAATGCAAATACCTCACTCTACACATATTACCCAAAAATATATACACAGTATGTTTGTAGAAATGCCTGAAAGTCTATGAATGAAATTATGATAGTCTATGAAATTGCTAACAGGACAGATGCCCAAAAGCACAGAAGTCAGTTTTGTCATACACTCTTTCTCTAAACATTTATTGTTCTAGACCAGGCCATGGGGCTGTCGCACCTAAGCTCCCACAGCTCCTTACTCTGAGTGTTGGTTATTCTCTGCCTGATCCACATGCTTATATTTCCTACAGCCCCATCTTCAGGCTCTAACCACATCCAGCCACATTTCTACCAGGGTATGGCAGAGACAATGGAGCTTTCCATTGACTTGAATCCAGGAAACCCATTTTCACACTAGCCATCAGGCCTTGTTAGACTGAGACTTTCAATACCTGGCTATTCTTACCCTGTCCCACTCATCATCCTTATATCCCATTGGCTAGAACACTTTTTTTGCATAGTATCTCACTGAATTTATTTTTCATTATTAAAGCCTAAATTACTAATGACCTGATGTGCTCATTACCTACTTAAGAAATGCATAAAAGAATGTTAAGAAACTTTTTTTTTAATTAGCAATTTCCTATGATTTTGTTTAAGTCTGCCCTCTTCTTCCCACCCCCTGCTATGTGCTAGAAACCTTTCTATTTAGTAATAGGTAATTCTTTCTAGTAAGAAGCATCCTGAAGCCAAAATATACCTGCTTCAGATGAAGAGATGAAAATGAGTTTTGGCAGTTATTTTGCAAATGTATGTACCTACTTGGGGAATCCTTCTAAGTAGTGTTTATTTCACTATATCCCATGTGCTCTGACTCTGAGGCTTCAAGGTTTGAAAGGGGCTAAACATGAAATGCAAGTTCCTCTGTCAATTTAGACTGAATCCAAACAGTTTCATTGACCAAGAAAACCTTTACGTTTTGGCTGGGCACAGTGGCTCATGCCTATAATCCCAGTACTTTGGGAGGCTGAGGTGGGCAGATCTCCTGAGGTAAGGAATTTGAGACCACCCTGACCAACACGGTCATCTCTACCAAACCCCATCTCTACCAAAAATACAAAAATTAGCCGGGCATGGTGGTGGGTACCTGTAATCCCAGCTACTCGGGAGGCTAAGGCAGGAGGATCACTTGGACCCAGGAAGCAGAAGTTGCAGTGAGCCAAGATTGCGCCACTGCACTCCAACTTGGGCAACAGAGTGAGACTTGGTCTCAAAAAAAAGAAAGAAAAGAAAAGACAGAAAAGAGAAGAAAACCTCCTTTATGTTTTAAATATTACTCTTTTCCCCAAGAAAAAAGTTTGTAATTTTTGGAACATAATGACATTGTCAAATTCATGAACTCAGCTCTGAAAAGAGAGCAACACCTCAGGGTTCAGGTTCTTCTTGAGCTGGGTAAAAATACAACACTTTCAATGTAAGAGAAACTAAAAAAAAAAAAAAAATTTAGTACATTATTGTAATTTAACTGATACAATTTCAGTTGTAACAAACAGTAGCACAAACTACCACAACCTGTTCAATAATCTACTCCTAACACCATTTTAACAATTATTATTCCTGACTAATGGCCCAGGCATATCCAACTTTTCCTTTCTATCTCTGCTCTGGACAACCTGAAGCAGACATTTGACTCTGCTTTTTCAAAATGAACATTCCAACCTATACAGGCCTGCAATGAAAAAATTAGGCTATAGCATTTAATTAGTAACTAATCTAAAAAATAAATGTAACAGCAATCAATATTAAACTCCTATTAATCTTCCCACTTCAGGTAGCATAAATACAATCTAGTGAGTGATATAGCACATTTATGCTGTCTTTAAAGAACATGTGTACAAAATGTCACTAAATTTGAAATGGGGTGTCATAGACTTAATATAGCTTCACATGCAAATTTGAAGCTGGAGCACTGCTTTTTTCTAATACGTATCATAATGATGGTGATAATAATAAAATGGCTTTATCGTTTGCTCACTACTAATTACATGGCACTTAACATTTGCATGAATTCTTTAAAAAAAAAACCTGATAACTATTCTCAATTTCTTATCCACTAGTTCTAATGGCCATAAAAGTAGCCTGCCACTTTCGCTGAATTTTAACACAAACTCTTGTACTACAGAAAATGTAGGCCGATTAATCACTCCTGCCAAAAAGCTTGAAGATACAATACGTCTTGCTGAACTAGTCATTGAAGTTCTTCAGCAAAATGAGGAGCACCATGCCGAGGTGAGCAGGCTTGGTGGGAAGTGTATCTTACTGTTCCTTAGCTGACCTTGCAGAACTGACTTTCCCAGCCAGATTGTGAATAACGTGCCTTAACACCCGTTTTGTTTTAACTGGGATTGCAAAGGGAGTGAAAGTGGAAGTTTTGCAAGAAGTCTTTGGAAGGTTATTTTGAACAACCAAAAGGTGGTTGCATGTTGTATGTTTCAGCCTAAGTTTTCAGATGTTTCTAGCAACGAACAAATGAGGTGAGTGCTTTTTAATCATTCAAACAGCATCTGGTTGCCATTGTTGAAAACACTCAAAATAGTTTTTGTTTTTTTGTGGTTGTTTTTGTTGCCACCACTGTTGTTTTTATTAGTTATTTGGTATGTGGACCACAGGCCTTCTTTCTCAATCTATATCTGTAACTTACTCTGCTTGTATGAGTCTTCATTTTTTTTTATAATCTTAGATTGCCTGGGTTGTTAAATGCAGTGACAGAAGCAAATTATTCTGTGTTGTTCAACTTGTCGATTCTCCAACATACATCTAAATAAAGATAGCTTACTCTTTTTTTGACAAACCACTATCGAAATGATCCTTTTGATAATAATTATAAACCAAGGGATTTCAAAGCTAACTAAATCCCAAACCTATAAGGACTTAAACAACCTAACACCTCCAAGGAAAGATTCCAAGATTTCATGATGGTTAAATGGTTTTATCAATGCTCATTTCAAAATTGAGATTTAAAATAATCTCTCTCAGAATAATGTTTTTGAAAATTGCATAATTCTTCCTCTTTCTTTACATTCAGATTTACAGCAAAGGGGAAAAATTACATTTCCTAAAAGTAATTTCTCAAGCAGCTAAAATGATCATTCCATGACTAAATGGAAATTACCAGTATAGTTAAATAATATATAATACACCATAAATCCAACCATCCCAACTAATGCCTGATTGCATATTTAAATTTCCTCCCTGTTTTTCTACCATTTTATTCAATCTTGGCTGATCGTGGCAGGGGAAAGAGGTATGTGACTCAACCGAATGAACCAGCCACCTGCTGTCATACTTTGTGCATGCCCTTACAATACCATGTCTTCTAATGGGACTTTTCCTAGTGCTCCTGCTTTCTAACACTGCCCCAAGGAATGTAACAGCAACTTCCAGTGGACTGCTTGTGAAACGGGTGACCCTCCACAGCAGGGTCAATGTGGGTGATTCTCTTGTGCGTGCATGAAGCAATTGATATACTTAACAATGACTGCAGTTACATCCCAACAGAACGCCTCCTACCTGCCTTGATTCTGTCCTTAGCCTGGTGTAGTTCCCTATGTCTGTCTGTACTTACCTTTATTACAGCAGATGAGTACCAAACTTAGTAACCAGTAGCTTACCGGAGTGATACTAATCTTCCTCAACAACTGTCTCTATGTGAATCATATATACAGTATTTATATATAGAGAGAGTGCTGAAGAATTTTTCCCTGAAAACCCCTGAAAGAATGGGGGTAAGACCCCTTGAGGCAGGTAGAACTAACTCATACAGCATCTATCAGCAATGCACACCCATGAGTGATAAGGAAAAGCAAATCATAACCTCCAAACATGTAAACTTAGGACCGACTTGTAAGGGCATAAAATTCGGTGGGCTTAGAATATTTTTTCCTATGCTATCCTATAGGACGTTCTTTTCAGATTGCCCGCATCTGTGGTTCCAGTGATGGTAAGTGTGTTCTTTCCAAGTGTCTTCAAGGTCATCTCCAGAGGCATAGAGGGGCTCCAGCCTGCCCTCCTCTGATCTGAGTGGTTGAGGCTCTTCCCACGATGCCGGACCAAACCCACATATTCTTGAAGACCTAGATACAAAGAGGACAGTTTTCTCAGTCACAGTTGTGCTTTTAAGTGAATCATAGAAGACAAAAAATGATAGATATACTTGATTTATAATCAGGTTATTTTTGGAGGCTGCTACAGGCTAAGAAAGGATGTATATTTGTCTAAATTACTCAAAAGAGACACCAAAGGGGAGCTTATATGCTAAAGAAGTCACTTTTTGCTTTTCCAAAAAAAACCACTTTTTCACTGTTAACCAACATCCTAAACTGCCCTAATAACCATCACCACAAAATATTTTAATCTTATATATTCAAAAGCCATTCAAAGTAAATAAATAGGGGAGACATCAACTCAATTCTGTTCCCATGACCAGCTTTAAAACCTAGTAATGAAAACTTCAGCATACTTCGGAACACGTGAGACCAAAATTTCTTTTAGATACAAGTGCATGATTCTTTCCATAATTAGTAATTTTACCCAATCACAAAATCTTCTCCATCAATCAAAAGCTACCTAGTGAGCATCTTCTATCTGCTGAGCACTGAAGCAACTACCTTGCTGCTTTTTGAAAGACAACCAGGCATAAGGCAGGCTGTCCTTCAAGCAACAGAATGCCGAGTGTCTAGAAGCTTAGGCTCTGTACCAGAGAAGTCTGGCTTTGAATCCCAGCTTTGCCTCTTCTCCTCCAGGATAACTTTGCTTATTCTGCAAAGTGGAGATAACAATAGATGGTCATCGTTAGGGTGGAAAGCCATGCTCAGTAAAGCATCTGGTGTTATTTCTGGTACATAGCACTCCACAGAGCTTGGCTCTTGTGTTATTAGGAACAAAAATTGCTAAGAATTTGTTCCTAATAACACAAATATGAGAATATCTGATTATCAAAGTGACAAAACCTATGTGGAAAGTACCAAATGAACAGAAGAAACAGAATGTGTTGAGAGTGGATTCATTTCAAGGTAGAATGGGCCAGAAAGGCTACTACCACCTGATCCCAACTTTCACTTACAGATTGCAATCACATGGATAGCTCTTAAAAATTCAGATCTCCAGGTCTTGCCCCAGCTCAATTTATTGGAATCTTCCAGGGAGGTGCTGAGCATGGGTAATTTTTAAAAGCTGCCCAGGTGATTCCAGTGTACAACCAGGGTCAAGACTGGCTGGAATACAGGGGAAGAGATGGCATTAGCTCTGGCACACTAAACATGGGGGTTTTGCTCTCCAAAAGATAAAGTAAGACAATTTTTTTCTACTCATCAGTACTCACTACCATATTCTCTGAGTGTTCAGTAAAGTTAAAAAAAAAAAAAAAAACTAAATCATAAGCTTGGATCTTGGCTGTGTGGCCATGCTGTTTGGTGGTACCATGCAAATCAAAGTGAGAAGTAGGCTTGCCTCCTCCACCTAAAAAAAAACAATAATCCTTAAAGACATTTTTAATTCCAAGATAAAGTAATTAAATATCCCAAGAAAAGAAATCTCACCAACTAAGAATATATCCTATGTACACACATGCAGTATATGACAGCAGTAGTCACATTTATCTCTTAATTGCAGTTTAACTGTTTCCAGAGCCTAATCTATTCACACACACACACACACACACACACACACACACAAATTATGCCTTCATGTATAGTTGCTACACCTTCCCAATCTCTCTCTATGTATATGTATGTATATGTATATATGTATTGTGGTATATAGGGAAGTACATATATACATGTTAGTTTGTGTGCAAAATGTGCAGTGCGTTTGATGTAGACTATACCGCTAAAGCACACATCTTTGTCTTTGAATAATAAGAAGCTCTGGGTAAGTATTTAGAAGCCAAAGTTTAACTCCTTATTCTCCTTATTGTCTTTGGAAAAAGTTTATAAGACTTTAGATGCTCACGAACATTGTGAGTTAGCTCAGGTACAAAAAAAGCATTCACCTGTATGAGCAAGCATGAAATAAATATTTAAGCCTGGTCTTTCCCAGCCCAGTCACACAGACTCTGTTCATTTAATTGGAATGGCACTTTGGCTTTCTGGTTGTTATTGCCCTTGCTAGAATCATTTTCTCCTTCTTGGAGCGTCAGGTTTGATTATAAGGTTTTGAAAAGAATTCCCTTGAATGTACAGAAATCGCTCTGGTCCTCACTGCCACAGTCCCCAAATTTAAATTCTTTTGGTTCACAACATCCTTAAACTGTTCCACTAGACTCTAATAGCAATGATTCATATCACAGTAGTCATTGTTCTTTGTAAGGCTATTAATAGCTAAATGATTATTAATGCAAGGATGGTAGATATTTGCTCAATAATATATTAAATGACTAAGTTCTCTAAAGATCATAGAAGTGGCACTTCTTATGACCTCTGGTTTACAACTTTTAAGTAAAAAATGTGGTAAGAGGCCAATGCAGTGGCTCACACCTGTAATCCCAGCACTTTGGGAGGCTGAAGCAGGCGGACCAGCTGAGACCAGGAGTTTGAGACCACCTGGCCAACATGGTGAAATCCTGTCTCTACTAAAAGTAAAAATAAAAACAAAATTACCTGGGCGTGGAGGTGGGTGCCTGTAATTCCAGCTACTCAGGAGACTGAGGCAGGAGAATAGCTTGAACTTGGGAGGCGGAGGCTGCAGGGAGGCAGTGAGCCAGGATTGTGCTGTTGCTCTCCAGCCTGAGTAACAAGAGTGAAACTCTGTCTCAAAAAAAAAAAAATAATACTGGTAAGAGCCAAGTATGAGGTTGGGTTAAAGTGCTTTTAATTTCAAACATTTGAGCTTGGTTTTTTTGTTGTTGTTTTTTTCCTGTCATTCTAGGACAAACTGTGTCTGGGAAGGCAACTCAATCTTCCCAGCAACTTTTCTCGGACTCACCCCAAAGATGTAGTTAGTCCAGTAACTAAAGAATGAGCACTAGCCAACATTTAGTGTACCTTTGTGAATTTTTCAAATATTTGGGATGAGGATTGATGAGAGTTGGCCCTCCATATGGGGGTGGAGATGGAACTTCATCTAGAAAGTTCCAGGACTTAAATGGTCTCTGCCTAAAAGGCTGGTGGCTGGGAACGTTCTGGGGGTAGCACGGAGGGTTTCTTTCCCTACTGGACATAGCTAGGAAGTCAGTGGAGTAAGCCCTAAACTCCAGGGCTTTCATCTGCAGGTGGTTAAACTACAATAAAACCTCATCGGTTCAGATCCAAATACTTGGAATCTATGACAATTCGATTGCAGATATGACTCTTAATTTTTCTCATGTAATATATTTGACTTGATCTCAACTTTCTCAGGAAATTCTAAAGACTTTTCTTACAAATTAGAGGAATCCAGTACCCTTTTTCCATCCTAGGATCTACAAAATTAAATCTACTATTTCTTTGACTTCAATTTATAAGTTAACTTATCTATAATTACTAGATGCTAAAAAAACTTTTACACTTATGCATTAATATAACTAATGTAGGCTTCATGAATACTTTTTACTTTAGTGTCCAATTATAGGCTGTATTCAAAAACAGTAATAGGATGCCTCTTTTATAATAGGATACCTCTTTTTAGAAAGCCCAATAAGTTAGGCTTTTTGCTGACAGGCCAGCATTTCCCCTCTCCCATTACTCTGAATCAGTGAGGTTTTACTGTAAATTAAAATGGAAACAGCAGGTGTCTATTTCCAGCCAAGCCAACCTTGCAGAACAGTCCATGACTTGATTTTTTTCATTTAATTTGCAAACCAGCCACATGTTGATAAAGGAGAAGTAAGTAAAGTGAAATCTCATGAAAGAAGAGAGGTGGACCTTTATTCTGCCTCCTAGTGGCTGTTAGAATATCCCTCTAATAACTAATAGATCACAGAAGAGCTTGGCCATTGAACAAACCCTTTCATTTATGGAATTATTTCCATAGTCATCTTTCATATTTTGAAACGCCTTCCCATCTTTTTTTCTTTTTTTTTCTTTCTTTCTTTTTTTTTTTTTTTTTTTTTTTTTTTTTTTTTTTTTTTTTTTTTTTTGTGAATGCTCCGGAAAGTGTTTCCAATGTAAATACTTTGCGGCATTGAATTGGGAGGTGGGGGACCAGAAGGGGCTGGCAATTTGTTTTTGTTTTTCTGCTGTCTTTGAAATCGGCAAAACAGGGCCTGTTGACACTGCCACTCATTCTGCATGCTCCCTGCCAGAAATGATTAGTCAACATGCATGCATGCCTTTGAATTGAATTCACATCTGGCCCAGTCTGATGTGAATGTCACCCCTGAGACACTGCACAATGATTTCCAAGGGCCCATGTGCATGAAAATGAGTTACTTCACTGATATTTTTTGGTTTTCAATGTACATATGTGTCCAACCCCCAGAAAAATAAGTCCTGATCTTACTCAGTGTTTTCTAACCTAAGCCTGATGTTTCCTCCAGACTGGATACAAAACCAAAGGCTCCTTGCTTAAAAGATTTCAACTCTAAAGTTTTGTGACAATTGCAACAATGGTTTTCTTGGACTTAGTATGAAATAGGAATAACATTTCCAATGTGTAGAGAAACATGAGTTTTTGAGTTTTTGTATGAGACCGTAGACAAGCCCCATATATGTAGATATAAGTGAACAATAATTTCAAATTTTCAAGTTAGACCAGCAGAAAACCCATAAACACAGTGAAGAAACTCCCAGATTTTAATACCTTAGAGCAAGAACTAGCCAACAACGATGACAAAGAGCATGACTCAAAACATACTGAATTATTGTAAATTGAACAGAAGTTCCACGTCTGTCATTTCTACTGCAGCATCCTCTGACCCACATGTCAGAATAAAGGCTGTCTATGGCAGGCCTGGAATCACACAAAGCACTGCCTTAGACACTTAGAGGCCCAATTGTATCCAAAATTCTGTTCTCTTTACAATAATATTACCAAACCCTGCTGGATGCGCCATTAATTTTGAACAGTGAGGGCTGGAGTTCACATCTCATGTCCAAGAAAGAAGCTCATCACCTCTTTGTCTATTGTTTTTCTGCCAAATTTCAAAGGCCTTTGCATGGTGGTCAGATTTAATGGTGGAGCACGCGGAGACGTTCCTGTCACTCTTTGCAGTAGACATGGATGCAGCATTAGAGGTGCAACCCCCAGACACATGGGACAGTTTTCCACTGTTTCAGCTGCTGAATGATTTTCTCCGTACTGACTGTATGTATCATCTTTGACTATTTGACTTTCCTAAGTAGTGTGCAGATAAACAGATTGCTAAGATGTCTTTATTCCAAGCAGACTACAGGCTTAACATAGCTCTTCATGGTTTTATTATTACTAACCCCACCCCCCCCAAAAAAGAAATATACGGCTGAAGGGTATTCCCTTTCTTCCAAAAAGTGTCCTGTTTTAGGGAAGCTCTCTCTTAACTAGACAGAAGTACCTGAGAGTACTGTGAGAAGAGATATCCATTTTTTGTGTTTTACTGGCTCTCAAATTAATTAACCTCTTCATATTTTGCGACTTTTATCAAAAAATGTGTTATAGACAAAAAACAGTTTCCAACTGAGTAACGTGTCAAGCATTTCAGAGTACTTTATAGTGACAACAGCCATAAAATAGACCTTCCTCCCCAGAGAAGGTGATGAAGGAGGGGAGAGTATAAACAATGTTCTTCCTTCCTGGTAACTTAATGGGAGAAAGGGAAGTGGGTGCAAGGAAAACAGAAAAAAATGGTGCATATTGTTGTTTTTGTTGTTTCGTAAAGTAGCATGATCATTTTTCCTTTTAGAAGCTCAATGCAAAGGAGTAAAGTGTTTTTGAATTTCATTTCAATGCTTTTTTATGTACTCTTTTCCTTCTCTTTTTGGCTTCCTTAGAAGCAATATATTTAATGTAGAAGACAATCAATCATCTCTGTGTATGTGTGTTGTATATTGATAAAGTAGCTCTGGGTTCTTAACAACCTTTTGCTTATCTGTTCTAGATAATTTGTGCAATGGAAAATTTCACAAACACCTGCAAGACCTGTTTGCCCCACTTGTTGTTAGATATGTGGATCTGATGGAGTCCTCAATTGCACAATCCATTCACAGGGGCTTTGAGCGGGAGTCATGGGAACCAGTCAAGTAAGGAAACCTTTTTTGATACCATTGGAGTTTGGGTACAAATGGCTGGAGAGTCATACAGAAATGGAATAATGGTGTCATATGAGTCTCATTGTTAATATGGACAGAGAGAAGCACCATACATTTCTTCTATAGTGCTCATAGCTTCCTTGCCCAAATGGCAGGAGGGTGGGGGATGGAAGGGGTGGGCAGGGTACAGGAAGAGGTTGAAAAATGTTTTATGAAATGAAATCTTTGTTTTATTGCACAAGATAAATAAGGAAGAAGGAATATAAACTTGGCTGTGACATTTGTGTGGTGTGTCTTACTCCAATGGTATTATCTCTAGGAATCAATGTTTCCCAGAGTGTGTTCAGTAGGGTTCTAGGCAGGGAGGTCAGCAAACTTTTTCTATACAAAGCCAGATAGTAAATATTTAGGCTTTTGGAACCACATAATTGCTGTCACAACTACTCAACTCTGTCACTGTAGCATGAAAGCAGTCATAGACAATATGTAAAAGAACGAGTATAACTGTGTTCCAGTAAAACTTTATTAACAAAACATGGCCATAGTTTGCCATTCCCTGGTCTAGGCCTTTTAGATGCACCTTTTAAAAAGACCTCTATGGCCAAGTATGTTTAGGAAACACTACGTATCCTACTAGAATTTTGTGTAACTGTGTTTAACCTGGATTTTCCTAAATGTATTTGACCACAAAGTGCTTTTTTAAAAATGGGACATGTAGCCTGCAGGATAAATTATGGGAAATCTTGTGGGTTGCAAGTTTGTCAGTTTGCACAAATGTTTGGCAAATTTTGGATCTTGTTTGGCAGGCTTGGTGCCACCTCCACGCCCCAGCCGGGAAGCGGGTTTGACTCGAGGCTCCAGAGGGTCAGTCTCAGACTCCCCTTTCTGAAAAGATACAGATTCCTATATGGAGAGTTTGATGGTTATGGTTTGATAGTTTGAAAAGCTCCAGTAAAGCCTAGTGTTGGATTTTCCCTGTTCGATTCTTTTTTTTTTTTTAAGGAAATCATTTTGTTCATGCTAGTCTTTTATGTATTTGTGATTCAGCAAATAGTATAGAGCAAAGTAGAGGGATGTTACAAGCACATTTTAGGAACTCCAGAAAAAATATTCATGAAGCTGTTCCTCAGTTTGGAAGCCTTTACTTGCAGCCTGTTTTTAAGCAGTTTTCTGAACTGAGACCCCCTCTAATGTTATACTGTGTAAGACTCTCACTGATAAGGTAATGCAAAATAGGTTTTTCTGCCCCCCTTCCACATCTGAGCCCTGAGCCACAAGAGAAGTTTCCCTACTGCGAGCAGGTTAATAAGCAGTAGCTCTTCCTTTGTAAACACCAAGAAATTTAAAATTTAGTTTGTTATTCTCAAGTTTATAACAGTCTCCTAACATGGCCCTACTGACTTTAACTCATGAGGGTAGAACTGGGTCCCTTAATGGTAAGGCATTAATGAGAGACTAGTTCTTTAAATGCTCAATATAATCAAGACGGTTGTGCTGGAGAATAGCTATTAAGAGGAAAAGGTTAAAATGAGTAATATTTACGTTTTAAAATAGTAATGGTCTTGAAAGAACGTTGACTTGCATTTAAATGTGGAGACTGTTATAACTAACACGCATGGAAGAGAATGATTGGTATCCTTCACTGTTTCTTGAAGGGCCCTATATTTAGTGCCCCGTCTTCCATTTACTGGCAGAAGTCAAGGATCTGAACCTCTGTGAGCTTCTTTGCTCCCCTGCAAAACTGGAGTTTTAAAAATGTTCCCAGCCAGTGTCTGAGAATTGTTGTGAAACCTTGTGATAATGTCACTAAGTCGTTTTATAATGTGTTAAATTTCTCAAAACTCAAAATACATGACTGCTACTGCTGCTTCTTTAGGGATGTTAAATTATCTTAATACTATCAGAAATATAGACTCAAAGTCATCTTCACACCTGGAAGTCTTAGTCTAGGAATGTTTTCTTGGGAATTTTTTTACCAATTAAAAAAAAAATCTGAGCTCTTGCATGGGCAATTTAAAGGTCTGCAAATTGTGAATAAAGGAATAGTACTTGTGAATAATAACCTGAGAATTATGCAGATATGTGTGTGTGTGTTTAGTAGTTTTTTTGCTATCTAAAACTGTGCAGTTAGTGAATATGATTGTGGTTTGTTCAATTCATGCTAAATAGTATATGCCTTTCAGAGTATGTGGAGATCTTTAAAAGTGCCAACTAAAGGCTGGGTGCAGTGGTTCGTACTTTTAATCCCAACACTTTGGGAGGCTGAGACGAGAGGATCGCTTGAGGCCAGGAGTTCAAGACCAGCCTGGGCAACATAGCCAGACCCCAATGTCTACAAAATAAAAAAAGTAGCCAGACGTGGTGGTGCAGCATGTAGTCCAAGCTAGTCAAGAGGGTGAGGTGGGAGGATTGCTTGAGCCCAGGAGTTCAAGGTTACAGTAAGCCATGATCCTACCACTGTACTCCAACCTGGGTGACAGGGTGAGACCCTATTTCTTTGAAACAGTGCCAACTAAAATATAAGTTTTTTATATTTATTAAAAAAATTAGTTTTTTTAAAACCACACACATTTTATTAGCCAATTTTAAAACAGAGTGTGGATGTCACGGGACAGCTTTGCAGAATGGAATCAAATGAAGTGTAAAAAGGAGCTTGGACACATGTTATGTGTTAGGAGGAGTGAGTCTCTCCATGCTTCCTACAATGTGAATAGAAACAAAATGTGAACTTCCATCTGACCACTTACTGGAGGGTTGATGAAGAAGCAGATTCATTTCTCTTGGATTTTTTTTCCAAGTGAAGAATGATCTCTTTGGAATACTTCTCATCAAGCTCATCCCAAAACGAGAAGCTAACTTAGGTAAACAGATTTAGTTGGCTTAGTCTTTTCAGTTTCTGCCACATGATCTTCCAATACACACACACACACACACACACACACAGCCTTTCCCTCAAATGATTGTTATCCTAAAGTACTACTGTTCTTCTGCTTTTCAGATTTTATATGTACCTGGTTATAAGCAAAATGAGAAATTCATTGTAGTGTTTACTTCAAAATAACTAACATTCAAAATGCTGAGGAAAAATAACAATCTGATAAGAAAATGCTACCAATGTATTGAGTTTGCTAAAAAGAGAATTTAAAATGTTATTTATTCTTCAGATTTTCTTATTTCAAAATATAGCCCTGTAAAAGGAAATAGAGATGTCATTATTTAGGCTTGATACAATTGAAGTTATGTAAGATAAAGAAAAACAAAAACAACAGCAGCAAAATTAAAACAATTGAACTTATTTGATGGAAAGGGTAAAATGGCTGAGTCCTATGGTGGCCTTTCCCTAGAATGACAGACTTCCGTCTCTTCAAAAAGAGAAAATGGAGGCTACATCTCTGTTTCCGTTAAGCCAGATACAGACATGGTTAGAATCTCTATACATTGGTGGAAAATGTCATCTCATTGCTTCCAACCACAGCTGAAGATACCTTCTCAAAGACAAGCCCAAGTTGTCAATAAAATCTGGAGCCCATGGCCCTCTCATGGGTTCCCATCAGGACATGTAGTAGGGTCACAACTCACAGTTGGGTAGGTTGCTCACAATCCTTCTGGCAGCTGTGAATATAAGCCTTTGGTCCCAAGAAGAAATGGACAACATTTCCACCAGCTCTTCAGTGTCAGCTCAGTAGTAATAAACCATGGTGGCCTTTGATACGAAAAAAAACCTAGAAGCAACTAATTCAAAGTCTTACCAAGTCTAGTACCTCCACTACCTTCCCTACTATCTTTTCCCTGACAAATGATCCCTAAGTCTTTACTTAAACACCTCCAGCCATGGGGAACCTTTCGCTGCATGGTTGCCCACTTCAGGTTAGGACTGCTTTGAGGCAGGAGCCAGGACTTGACTCTGGAGGTGGGGTTCAGACACCAGACCAAATTGAGAACTAATTAAAACAAGGTTGGGGCAAAAGTAGCTTTCAGTAAGACATGCCCATCAGTGTGCCATGTCAGTTTACTATTGCCGTGGAGTTACTACTCATTTCCATGTCAGTGACCTAATGACTCAGACGTTACTATCTTTTGCCTAGAAATTTCTTACATAAACCTCTCCTTAATCTCCATGTAATTAAAAGCGTGTAGAAATATGACTGCAAAACTGCCATGAGCTGCTACTCTAAGCACACTGCCTGTGGGGAAGCCCTGCTCTGCAGGAGCAGTCACAGGACTGTCACACCACTGGAGTTGTAACACTACCACTTCAATAAAGCAGTTTTATTCCACCTTACCATTGGCTCACCCTTGAATTCTTTCCTGAGTGAAGCCACGAACCCTCATGGGCTAAGCTCTACTTTGGGGCTCACTTGCGCTGCATCAGCTCTAAATGGTAGAACTAAACACTGCTTCTTAATATATACACATTGTAAAATTCAGGTTTCTCGTTTCTTAAAATGCAATTTCTCACTCTGCCTGAGATATGCATATTAAAAACGTATTTTTTAATGTCACCTTTCACACAGTCATATATATCGATCTTTTTTGAAAATAAGTTACATTGTGTATATTTAAGATACAAAACATAATGCCATGAGATACATATGTAGTCAAATTGTTACTACAGTGGAACATATTAGCATATCAATCATCCTGCTGATAATAAACCATCAGACCAAAGACAACTGAGCAATATGTAGGTGACCTAGTGTCAAATAGACAAGTAATGTACTTGGTGTCAGCTCTCATGATTCTGCCAATAACTTGCTGGGTGACCTTGGGCCACCAAGTTTTCTGAGTTGAGATCCTCCCTCAATTCACCTCCCTAAGGCTCAGTATCCTAGTTTGTCAAATAAGGACTTTGAACAGCCAAAGTTTTTCCAGTGCTAACATTCCTGAAAATATCACTCTCCATAGTCAGACACATATACACATTTGATTATCACTGCATTCCTAACACCTACAATAGTGCCTGGAGCATAACAGGTGCTCAGTAAATGTTTGTTGATTAATTGACATATTTGTTAGAGAACCCACACAGGCTAAAAATTGTAAGGATGTCATGGGAAAATGATGGGGATGTTTCCCCAAATGAGGATTTCAATCTAGTTGGGTTTGAACAACATACACACAAGAAAAATGATTTTATGACATGTCAAAATTATGAAAAAAAGAAAAAGTGGCATTAAATATTTACCAATGTACAATTTACAAATAACATAAGGAAAAGTTGTAAGAACATAGAGTAGAGGGGAATAAATTTCCACTAAGTGGTCATGAAAAACATAGCTTGCGAGCAAGATTTCAAAAGGGGTAGGGATGCTGGGAAAGATGGTGTACAAAGGTAGAAATATGAGGTATGGAGAGCATGCCAACGCTGAGTTTTCACCAGCATGGATTATGATGGAGGCAAGCCATAAAGTTGGAGAGATGTTTGGGAGGTTCTAAAGTCCCGTGGAGTTTGGAATGTTTTTTCTGTAGATGATATATTCTCAATGTGGGCTTCACAGCCCTTAAGTTGGTGAAAATTGACTAGGGCCAGAGGGTGGCGCTTATAAACATCTTACTCTTTTTATGTATAAAGCACAGATCTACACATAATACATAAACAGATATTCTATATATCTGTGGTATTAAATTTTCATGGATAAGGAAGTTGACGGGCAGGGTGATAATGAGTAAAAGATTGTGAAATAAGATATTAGAGAATGCCCCTGCCCCAAAGTAGGGATTAGACCTAAGAACAAACACTGAGAGAGACTTCAGTGCTCAGAGCACTCAGAGAAGACAAGATGTACTACATATATGTATTCACCAATGGACTCATAAAAGTAAGAAGCATTTTGTATCTTAAATCCAAGCCCATTCATAAATCTAAAGCCAAAATCTTTGAGAAAAACACAACTACATCCCTTCTGCATTCAGGCAGTGTCTTGATTAGATTCAATTCTAGAAAGTAGGAATGACTTCCCCTCTACTCATTTCCATCCATAGACATGATGAGTCGTGCACACATCTGTGACATTCATCCCTGTAGGAGTGAGTAGATGAGAATGTTTCTAAACCATCCAGGGATGGGATCTTTGACTTAAATGGCAGCTATTCTTTTTCATGAGTCCCCAAAATGAATGAAAGAGTCTAAATTTTCAGTGTATATAAGTTGTTAGGATTGCAATTCACACTTCTTCTACTATCCAGAGATACCTAATTATGATTCTCTCAGAGAGGCGTGGCTAACTTGTTTTAAGGTAGCTACTAAAAGGGCCCGCTTTAAAGTAATAATTCATTAGAGTCATCAGCAGTTCCAGGAGCCTGATTGGAACTAAGTGCTACTTGAAAATTCCCCCTTTTCACATGTATATTAGTAAAATATTATGCTTGGAATTACCTCCTTGATTATTTATGTTATTAATATCCAAATGAAATATTAGTAACCCTAGTAATATATCACATCATTTTGCTAAAAGCAGGAATATCAAGCATGTTTTATCCTTTTAAAAGTAGACCATTATAAAATGTCACATGAAGGAAATGTTTCTATGAGTCCAGTGCAGTAGTCCAGCTGAAATGTCATATTTTACAAATACAATATGTTTTGATTAATATAAGTACTTTTTTATTTTTGTGTGCAAAATGAAGCTCGCTTCTAATCTGTGTACCTGCCACCCGCTAATATGTTTAAATTAAATTGCTTTTGCATACATTTGTGTGTTATTCACTCCTAGCTACTTTTAATTTGCTCAGAATTGACATTTTAACTTTCCAGGCTGCCATCTCTAAGATCTTCTAATTCCTTGATCATTATTCAGTGTGTGTATCATTTAATGATCACATTTGCTTATATAGGCTTACACATGTCTCAGTGGAAATCGCCAACGTTACATGGCAGTGTTTAAGACTGAGAGCCACCAGGGACTGAATTCAAAGGCAGATTCCCCAGTTAAACAGAGACACATGAAAGGAGAAGTTCGTGTTCCCTTCTATTTAACAGTCATATAGTTACTCTTTTCTTGACCATTTGCACAAGGGCACCCTTTAGTTTCAAGTAGAGATATATAATTGGCTTTCCCAAAATGTGAGGTGTACAGGACAAATCTGTGAGACACCTGTTTTCCTTAAGGAAGAGAATTTTGCATTCTAGGTTTTTCAGTCTATGAGCTGAGGCTGTATGGCCTTTGTGAAAGAATAATCTGTTTCTAGAAGGAGACAGGCGTCCAGGTGATCTCCAGGGTCCAGAATTTCTGACTTAGCAAGAGACATGTACCCACCCCCTCCTCCATTCTCCCTTTCTCCTACCCCCCTCCTCCCCAACTCTCCTACTCCCCCACTCCCCACCCCCCGCTCCCCCACCCAAGCAAGCCCAGAGGCAGCTCCAGCTCTTGCAGGAGTCCTGTTAGTCAAACACAGCTTGCCCAGGGCAGAGCTGCTTTGGCAAAACTTGCTCTTCTCCTGCAAGATCCAAAAAGAGAACCTCAAGTCTTTTGCCAAAGTGCTGTCAACTTCACTTAAACAGGAAGGCTCCTCTCAGATGCAGAGTTAGGCTGGGCTCTACCGTGCCAGTGACTTTGGCTGGATGGAACACCCTTAAAATGCCACTACTGAGACACACGGTGCCAGCTTGTGGAGCCGTGTATGACACAGTCCTTCCAAAGAAATACAGTTGATTCAAGTTGCGGGTTTTGTTTTGTTTTATTTTCTCTCTCTACTTATAAAACCATCCATCTCTCTTCCTTCACATCAGTTGATCCATCTTTGTCCAAAAACAAAAGGCTGGTATGAGGTAACATTTTTAACTTTTTAGTCACTTTTAACTTATTTTAACTTTTTACAAAAAAATACACAGCTTGATTAATTTTCACAAATTGAACACACACCCCATGTAAGCCATCACACAGATCAAGAAGTAGAACCTCCTCAGAAGCCCCTGTCATGCTTTCTCCCAGTCTCTATCCCACTTCCAAGGGTAACTATTATGCTATGAAGCCACATTTTAAATCCACTTTTGGTCAAAGAGTCTAATACAAGAGCTGAATTTGGGACTATTTTCATTTCCTTGGTGTCTATTTCTGTGTGTAAACATTTCTGCATTTGTATTGAACTTAGTTTGGAAAAGCTTCTATTTTCTTTAAATGTTCTATAAAACTATTCAAATCTGATCCTTCTCCTTGATACAATTTCTAAATTTCACCATCATCAACTGACACCTCATCGCCCATATACCTGTCTTTAGAAGTAGCAGTTGGAAAGAATCTGGTTTCTGTACATCACCATTATGTGTGCCTCCAAGTGGATGAACTTCCTACTCTATTTTGTACCTAACATCTGATTGAGAAATATGCCTCCATCAACAATAATTTCTTTCAAAAATAAGAAAATTGAAGCACTCCACCATTTCTGTCAATCCCAGTGACTTCACAGCAACCCCAGCCCCAGACACACCAAGAATTCCAGGAACTTCAAGTTCTTAGCATGAGAAAAGTTCTAGATGCTTATGGCAATGGATAAGGAAATCAAATGCACCTTCCAAAGGCATGTGATCATTGTGTATGGGTGCTCTGCAAGTGTCCGCACTTTTAAGTCACTGTGTGGTTAATTTTTTTCCATTAACTTTTGTCATTTCTCTGGATACAGAGCCACACCACGGCTTCCCATCTGTAAGCTGCTTTCTCAAGTGTGTCGCTTGAGTTTTTGCTGTTGTCTTGCTGTGGATTTCGTCGATTTATTTACAATTGTCATGTGCCTCTGCTACATCTGCATTGTCACTGTGATGGTATTTTTTCTTTCTGTCTGTTTCTTCCACAGGAGTTTAACCAGTAACCTACCCAATGTGAACCTACCCAATGTGAACCTTCCCAAAGTACCAAATCTACCAGTTAACATCCCTCTAGGCATCCCACAAATGCCTACTTTTTCGGCACCGTCATGGATGGCTGCTATATATGATGCGGAGTGTGTATTCAGTTCACATTAGATCTCATTTAAATTTAAGTGATCTTGGCATGGATATGTATTGTTTATTTCTATACATCCTATATAACAGAGATGGAGATGGATAATTAGACATATTTTGCTGATCATACAGAGACAATATTGTTTATTTCTGGCATGCATCATGTTTGTAAGATGTTTGCTATATATACAGTACTAACAATTTGTCTTACGCCCACTGAATGCTGGAGGACTATGTTTCACTCCCTGAATTCTTTTGCAAAAGGATTCTACCCTTTTTGGCAGGTGACATGACTTTAGGAGCTAGACATCCAAAAATAGTTGGGGAAACCTCTTTTATGGGCTGGCCAGTCATCTCTGGCCTGATCCAAATCTGAGAGGGAAGCACACCTACCTAGAATCTGGGATGTTTTCTTTTTAAATAAAAATAAAAAATTCCTAGAGAATGTTTAAACCATAAAGCATATTTCTGGTGTCAGCAAATGGCAGGATATAGTAACAGTATGTTCAGGGCTAAATGAAAATTTCTGAATGGATCAAGCCTTAGTCATATAAATGTTATGTAAAAAATATATTATGTACTTTCCAAGGTCACAATACAATATGGTGCTTTGAGATCTAGGTAATGAGAAGTTCACTGAATCTCAAAACACAAGATTCAAACAACGATAAATAAATTTTGGGGAGCCATATCATCTCAATATAGGGCTATGCTTTATACTCATCCACATGAATGTCAGCGTTGCATGGGCCACTTCTTGAAAGCCAGCAGTTTGGGAGAGTGAGGATTGATAAGCCGTTTCTTCTAGCTTAGAAAATGAATCTTCTCTCCTGTTTTGTTAGCAAGAAGATCGAGCACCCCTAAATTCTACCTCAGGGAAATTAGAACCACGTGCATGATTTAATAAGTGAAATAAGGGTTAGTGATTCTATACCCTTCTTTGATCCTTTTCTTAGACCACAGCTAATTATAGGCCAGATAAGCTTTTTTTTTTTTTTAAAGAATAAATTGGCACATTTTCAAAGGGAAGTGTTATTATCAAAGGAATAAAAAATGGTCTGAAACTGGCAGTGATGTTTTGAAATCTCAAAATCACATTCATCAAGATGGCCCTCAGCATTTTTATTTTTGCAGTAATCCAGGTGGAGGGCAGACCATTAAAATGATGGCTCTAACTGGCTCCTCCAAAGCTGCCTAATATTTTTACAACCTATTAATTGCTCACAACTTCACAATGAAATCATATGGTCAATGTGTCTGATTCTCTTTTAAAGGCAAATTAAAACCTCCAAAAATTTATATCTGAAAAAAAATTCTAAAAAAGAACACAAATCATATTCATGCTAAGATGACTGTATTAAAAAAATTAGATTAGGTAGTATCTGTGAAAAATTTTTAAATATCAGATAGCTTCTCTTATCTTCCTCTGTGCATGCTCTGTGACACTGTTTTTGAAAAGATATGAATCAAGACATTGTAATAAAGCAGATAATGGTCTCCGTTCAATTAATTAAGGCATGAGTGGGAACACATTTTGGTAACTGCTCAGCAATCAAAATAATCTTGGTGCTATTGCCTTAACATTAACAGTTTATCTTAAAAATAAAAAGAAAATATTCTTTTCCTCATGTCAAAACTTAATAATAAGCTCTTCAAAGAAAAAAAAAAAAACCCTACAAGAATTTTTTGAAACTCTGAAACCAGATGGGTGTCAAAATGTTGTTGTAATAAATACCAATTATTGCATTCATATGTACTTAATGATTTAAAACATACAACCATGCAGTTCCAAAACGGGGCTTAGACTAGACAAAGTTGGGGTTTCTTTTTCCCAAGCATAGGTTGGGGTAGGGGGAAGGCTGAACGTTCACACAGAAACAACGCATTCCCCCACTTCTGAACAATGCTCATGGCAGTATCTGAAAAGAAGGCGTGGATTCTCAATCACCCACCAGGAAATGCCTGATTCTATATCTTTTCATAATTCCAGTTTCTTCCTTTGCCACCTTTCATTTTAAAGGTGTGTTTCTATGTTACCTGCTCCTTCGTGTCAGATACATCTACGTACTGACCTCAGACTGGTCCGTCCTTGAAAACATTACCTTGTTGGTCCAGGCCGTAGGCCCCCTCTCAGCATGTTTGGGCGTGTGCCCCCTCCCCGCCCTGCAGTAGCTGTGTATGCATTTATGCACTAGCTATATTTCTCTCTGAAGCATTAATTCAATGCAGCTGGCATCTGTCACAATAGAAACACCCACTCTCATCTGTTTCTATAGACGATGTCAGAACAAGTGGTAATGCATGGTGTGTTGGACATTTTATAAATTACTGTGTTAGCATTAGTGGTATGCGAGGAAGTGGGTGGGGGGGAGGACACCCCTCAGAGCTCCAAATAGGATTGTTGCAAAAGAGACAGCCAGAGAAGGGCAAGAGGGTGAGAGATGGAGCATTTCTCATACACAGGCTTTTTGTAGATGCCCCAGGTAAAAGTTTCTTAGACGTCATCGTACAGAAAGGCATCAAGACCAATTTCCCCATCTGCACACAGGACTGGGTAAGATGGTGCAATGGTAAAAGAGCTCAGGTTTTGAGCCCTAAAGCATTGACAATATCGCTTGTCCACTAACTTCCCCTGCCCCGACTCACCTCATCCTGGTGAGGACCCTGCCTATGCAATGGGCTAGTCTATGAAAATTGGAACAGTAACCAAACTGAACTAGAATTTTGGATTCAAGGTATCCAGGTACCCCTCTTGACCTGAGTCACCCTAATTTCTTTCCAGCTCTTCAAGAGAGAAAGCAGGTCCTCGCTCACCACTTTGTTAGCACTGTCCTTTTAAAACAAAAAGTCTTGTGCAATTTTCAAGAGGCCTCCACTCTGGAGGGGAGCTGGGGAAATGCATGAAACCCTGAATTTTAATAACTGCATGTTGCCATGTAGTTATTATCCGTTGAGATTTCTCTCTCCCCCTGGTTCGTGGCCTTCATCTGAATCATCACATGTGTTAATGTGGTTATTACTAAGAAGGCTGATTTTTACCATACACCATTCTCCTGGTTGTTATGGGGCAACACCTTCCCCAGACTTCTCACTGGTCTGGGGTAATTGGCTGAGCAAAGCGTACCAAGTCATGTATGGTAAAACTCAAAATCTGCCGGTGGAGACTCGCCCCCGCCTCCACCGCCAACACACATTGTTTTGTATGTTGAAGCTGCTGTTTGCCTTCTAGCCCCCAGTTGTCTCTGTGTTAGTTTTTGCAGAGCCTGAGGCCAGTGGGTGACTGTCGTTTTCTGATTTTTATCCTGCCAGTAATGGGTCAGGCACCTCGGAAGATCTGTTCTGGAAACTTGATGCTCTTCAGACCTTCATTCGGGACTTGCACTGGCCTGAAGAAGAGTTTGGAAAGCACTTGGAACAACGGCTGAAGTTGATGGCAAGTGACATGATCGAATCTTGTGTCAAAAGGTAAGCATAGGTGGCCGGACAGGTTCTGCACACCTTCCCCACCATACACAGGCTCAGGGAAGGGTAGATGTCTGCTCTTTCAATTGGCTATAATTTGAAACTAATTGGAGATGGTGATTGCTTATCAAAGTCAGCTGGAGTAGTGGCTGTCAATGTCTAACTTTCATTCACCTGCCCTCTATCTGTCCCAAACCCAGAATAATCTGGCTGCCAATTTTTTTCATGGTTGTTGGTTTTAAGAGGAAAAGATCCCTGTCCATTCTCATCTGTATCCCTGATACCTAGCAGTGTCTGGCACAAAATACTTCCCTGTAAGTATTTGTTAAATGTGTGAATGTGTGCATGAGTGGACAATTGGAAGGGAAAAAGAGAATATGCAGTTCTGGAGCCAGCTTATCCAGTACAGGTAGCAGGAATCTAATGGTTTTCTAACAATGTGGATAGGGTCTCAGCATCGCCATTCACTCCATATATAAAAGACGAGCATATATATGGGCCAACTTGTAGTTGTCTTGTTGAAAATCTAGCTGGATTTCAACAGGGGGCATGAGACATTGAACATACATTTTGCCCGCACACAGATTCCCTGTGTGTTACTGTGTCTTTTAGGACAAGGGTAGGAATGCTGCTCTTGAAGTTCCCAGGCAGACTGTTCTGAGAAGGTGAGGAGAAGAAAATGAGGACAATATTCATCCATTCAGCAGACATTATTTGAGCTCCTTCCATGTGCCAGACACAGGGCTAAGTTGTTGGCATACAATGAAGAATTAGAGACTGCATCCCTTTCCTCATGGAGTGTCTCTATATCAAATACAGAAATAAAATTCCACTGGTGTGACATCATCATCAACACCCTGTCTATCCCCAGATACACATCCAAGTTCTTTTCTAGTTCATAACTGTTCCATTATTTTTCCCCATTCAAAAAGAAAAATAGATCAGAAGCAGCACAGGCTACTCCAAATCTCCAGATGTTGTGTAGCTTGGTTGATGGATCAGTTGTGGGTGATGGGGGCTGGGCCTGCCTGGAAGTTCTCTGAACTTTTTATTTCATATCTTGGAAGAGGAAAGGTGAAGTAATATCATCAGAACTGGAAACCAAAAAAGCAAAAGGACAATGCAATCCCAGGTAGGTGAACAGTATCTCAGTAGAAATTGAGAAAGGAACTATGCAATATGGAGAATCTGGGCAGGTGTTTGAGGCCACTTCCAGAAGCTTAAAGTTGTAGTGATCCAGATTTTTTTAGTATCGCTCTTTTATTCTCACTCTTAGAACTGAAGGCAAGCATACTTCTCAAACTCAAGATCAAAATATTTCCTTAGGGTCTTGAATTCCACGATCTCCTAGACAGCCTATATCAATTTTAGAGAAAGCAGTGCTTTTCCGATGGCCAAACCATTTCATTAAAAAACTTTTTGCGTGATCTGTCCTAGGGGTGAAATGCATTACAGTGAAGGCTTACTAGTTTCTAATCTGTGCACATAATTGTACAGAAAGGTGTGTATCCTTCACTGAGAAGCCAGTCTTCTGGGTAGGGAGTAAGAAATGGGAAGATGCTCAGAGAAAATGGAAAGATATGAGGATGTCACAGCAGATAGGGACTCATATCCCTTACCGTGCTGTAATCATGTCTTCATGGTTCAGACACCTAAAGAGGGTGAGCTGCACAGAGGCAGGGAGTGGATCTTGTTCATTTGGAGCTCCTCACCCTCCCCAGGTCTCAGCATCATGCTTGGCACATAGTAGCTGTTAAGCAAACTTTTATTGACAGAAGTTGCTCCACTGCACATGTATGGCTGCCTGGACACTTAAATTTCCTGATGCCCCTTTTAAAATTAAGGCCCCATATATCAGCCCAAAAGCAGATAAGAGCAAAAATGGGTTGAAATATCCCCAGACCTACAGATTCAGAGGACGGAGCAGGAAGGAGTTATTGGATGTTTTAATACTTAGAATCTATATTAGATGAGCCTAGAACCATTGTTTCCTTCAGTAGAACAGACTATGTAACCCTTGTTCTAGGCCAACATAGTAAGGACATTGTTTTAGAGATATAAATATGCAATGCCAAAAAGTCAAGGTACTCCTCATGTTTCAGTGCTCAAGAAATTTAATTCATTAATTCAACAGACATTTACAGAGCCTCTAGTCTAGTCTGTATCAGATTACTTGTGCTGAACACAAAACAAGACATGCTGTCTTTTGACCTCAAGGAGTCAGCTGAGTTAAATGACCTCTCCTTTTCCAGCTTTTTGGTTCTATAGAGCCCTCTCAGTCATATTAATTTTGCATTCAGCTTCCTCTTTTCACAGCCCTGCACTCCAAGGGCTATGAACAGTTCTCCTGTGAAAACTGAAGACGATTACTTCATTGGAAGGGAGCAATTTAGCATTTCCATTTCTCAAATTGGGCCGGAACTGGCACACAAGCCTCAGAAGATCAGCACAGAGACCTGTCCAACTCAGTCCCCATCAGGCCTCCTTTTCACAAAACCGGCAAATGATGTATTTTCAGTGTAGCTTAAAATGATCATCATGATTAGAAAGCTACTTCAGTGCACTGAGTCTTCAGAAGCCAAGACACACTTATCTTTAACATGATCATATAATATATAGGGGTGTTTTAAGGGTTTGGGTTTTTTAGTTTCATTTTTTTTTTTTTCCTTAAGAACTGGGCTCCCAACCTTAGAAATTATACTTGGCTTCCCTGCATGCACTCAGGGTGTGTTAGCAAGCTGGCATCCTTTCCTGAGCTAACTAGCTGTGTGGTCCTCCTATGCACTGTTAGAAAACTGCTACAAATTCCTCTTAAAGCAACGCTTTCCTGGTGGCTGCATGATCTCCAGAACTTGACAGTGAACAATGCCAAAAAGATGCATCAGACAAATGGGACTTTAATAAAGCCACTTACTAAGCAGGTGCTTTTCTTTAAAGACATCTGATGATATCACCCACTTCCCTGAAACCTTTTAAAATATAACTAGGCCACTTTTACAATGCTAATATCAAGGATAAGATCTCACATCTGTTATTAGCAGCCGGCCATGTCAGGCCAGGCTTTTCCTATGAGTTGTTAGCACATTGCTGAGATCATAATTTGACCAACGTCAGAATTATGTTACATTCAGATTTCACAATTGCACAATTCTTGAATTTTATACTATGCATATTAGGCACACATATAAAATAGTTGTATATTATGACATTTGAAATCATACAGATAGTATATTTTATTGCAAAATAATACATTGACATTGAAAACAAAACATAGCGCAAGTCCCCCAGTACCACACCTCCTAATTTCACTCCCCTCCTCAAAGGTAGCCATCTTTAACAGCTTGATGTATTTCCTTTTTATGTCCTTTAACATGCAAAAAAATTTTTTTAGTCTTTAAAGCAATGTAATAAACTTGCTGGCTTTTAAATTTTTTTCTCTTTCAAAACCAGAAAGGGGAAAAAAACCGACAACAATAAATGTTATTTAAGATTTTTTTTTTCCTACCATGAGGTTTTGAAGATTAGAAACTGCTTTGGTTTCTTTTTGTTTGTTTTATTAATGAAGTAATTCAAGGTAGGCAGTTGTCAATGTGAGAGAACTTACATATGCTATACTGCTATCATCGGGTTTTTGTGAATTCATTCATTCTCCTGCAATTAAGGTTCTCCGTAGCATGTAAACTATAGACAGAAATTCGCCAAGCTACAGGTGTTCCGTGTACTGCCGAGAAAGGAAGGGTGTGCATGGCTGTCTCCGTGAATAGGCCTTCCTTAGTTGGGAAAGTCATTTCAAAGGGAACACATGTGAAGTCATTGTCGACTGAAACTGATTACAGCCTTCAATTTTCTTTTTCACTGACCTCTCAGAAAATATCTCCTCCACCTGCTGCCATCTGAATGCTGAATTGGTCTTTTCCTACTTTGTTTTAATAGAACCAGGATTGCATTTGAAGTTAAGCTGCAAAAAACCAGTCGATCAACAGATTTTCGAGTCCCACAGTCAATATGCACCATGTTTAATGTTATGGTTGATGCCAAAGCTCAATCAACAAAACTTTGCAGCATGGAAATGGGCCAAGAGGTAAAGAAAAAAAAAATACAGATTTTTTTCCCCTCTTCATTGATCACGTAGAAAAAAACTTCACAAATTCCTTCCATCTACCATAGTCTGCTCGTTTCAGAAAAATACTCTAACATTTGTGGATTAAGCCATGGATGAGTGTTCAGTATCTGTTTGTCAAGTAGATTTCTAAGGCATGTGCTGATGAGAATGTCAGTCACTTGGAAGTGATTCTTGGCTGGAGTTGGGGTGGCCATAAAGTTCTTCTAAGCTAAATGAAGTTTGACGACCTTATTTATTAGGCTGGTGTCTCCAACAGTTCTGTATTTGCCAGAGTGCAAGTCATTTTCACATTTGAAGTGCTTTTTATCACTCTGAACATCTGGGCAGCAAGAGAGCCCTTTCTTGCATTAAGCAACTTCCAGGATATATAACGTTAGAATAACGTTAGATCACCCTGCTACCTGCTACCCAATCCCCAGCCAGCAGATTTTGAATTTCAAAAAAAAAAAAAAAATTGCAGATTTTCAATTTTTCTTAGACTGAATTGATCGTGAATCTTCCCTGACCAAAAGTTTAGTCCCTCGCTAAGTTTGCAATTCCAAAGCAGTATTTAAAATGTAAAGAAGAAGGAAACAGCAACTTGGGCTTGATTAAAGACTATCATGATCATTTTTCTCTGATGGCCTTAAGCCAGCTAGATATTCATATACCAATTTAGAATTAATTCAGAAGCATTTCTGGCAACTCTATGTTGTTGCCAATTGGCATAAATTGCTCCTAAATCAGATCTTTCGATACCAGCCTTACATGTTCAGAATTTTTACTAAATTATATTTGCTCCTTATTCGTTATTTATTTTCTCTTTCGGCACCTTCCATTTTTAAATGTGGGTTGGTGGTATTCTCTTCCTGGCAAGATCATTTTCAACCTTGTTTCCCCTACAAGTCATCTTCCTCAGTCCCCAACCCCACCCTGGTTAACTTCTGTTCCCGACTGATTTTCTTGTCGAGGACCTTTCCCTGGGGGTTACATTCTAGGCACTGGAGTCAAATGCAAGGGGCCCTTGGTTCTCTGTCCCAGCATCTTGTGTTTATGTGAATGATCTGGAACAGTGGTTCTCAAATTTCAGTGTACATTAAACTCATCCAGAGAGCACCTGAATACCTGGATCGTTGAGTCTTACCCAAGAGTTTCAGATAGGTCTGGGTGTGGTCCAAGGATTGGCATTTCTGGCAAGTTCCCTGGCGATGCTGATGCTGCTGGCTGCTCCAGAGACCGCATTTTGAGAACCACTGATCTGGCTACTCAGTATGTAAACCTGACTTCAAGGGAAGGGCTCAGGTAGGAAGGAGAGTCCCCTTGGGGAAGACCTGGGCTCAGTGTTCAGAAACCTGGATTCTTCCCCTGGCTGAGCTGAGAGCTGGAGTTTGACAAACTACTCAGCCTGTTTGGGCCTCAGTTTCCTCATCTGTAAAATGATAGCACTATTCTAGTCTTATTCAGGCTGTTTTTAGTGGCAGAATCTGTTTTTCAAACCAAACTAAGAAGGCCAGCATGTGACACAAATATAAGTACAGCTGCTCTGGATGGAGACGAGAAGAGGGGCCTAGAGTCCAAGCCGCCAGGTTACCCTCTGCTCTGCATCTCTTCACTGCCCACCACCCCCCTGAGTTGCCCTGGGAGATTTAAACAATCCCTTAGCCTTCATAGAACCTTAAAAGCCCTGTTTTTGGTGATCTCATAAATTCACTGAGATATCTTTGAGTTCGTATTTTCCAGAATCCTATCCCTCCTTAATTTTTCTCCTCTTGGAGCTACTATTTTTTTAATTGAAATATAATTCAAGCCGGGCGCGGTGGCTCAAGCCTGTAATCCCAGCACTTTGGGAGGCCGAGGCGG
>NW_016107363.1:2506759-2526256 GCF_001604975.1 Cebus imitator
AAAAAAAAGAAAAAGAAATATAATTCAAATACCCATAAAATTCACCCTTTTAACATGTACAATTTAATAGTTTTAGTGTATTCACAAAGTTATGCAGCCATCGCCACAGTCAATTTTAGGACATTTTTATCACCTAGAAAGAAACTGATTACCCGTTCTCTCTCCTCTCTTCTCCACAGCCCTAGGTAATCACCAATCTACTTTCTGTCTCTAAGGATTTACCTATTCTGAATATTTCATATAAACAAAATCATACAATACATGGCCTTTTGTGTCTGGCCGCTTTCACTCGGCATAGTGTTTTCAGGATTCATCCATGCTGTAGCATGTATTGGTCATTCCTTTTTATGACTGGGTCATATACTCCATTGTATGGATATACCACATTTTGTTTATCTGTTCATCAGTTGATAGACATTTGAGCTGTTTCTATTATGATTAATGAATGCTGCTATAAACCTTCACCTACAAGTTTTCATGTGGACCTGTGTTTTCAGCTTTCTTGGGTACGTACCTAGGATTGGAGTTGTGGGGTCATATGGTAACTGTGTTTAGCTTTTTGAGGAACTTGAATGTTTTTTCTCCCATTCTGTGGGTTTTCTTTTTCATCTTCTCAATGAAACACAACAGGCTTCTTTAAAACATAACAGGCTTCTTTTAAATTTAGTAAAGTCCAATTGATCTGTTTCCCCTTAAATCTTCTTGAGATGCAAATTTTGAGTTTTCTAAGGATGGTGCTAGGCCAGGGTGGGGAAGGGTCGATAGAACAAGACTGGTCTTGCCTTCTCCTCAGCAGCTTTTGCAGTCCCTCTACAGTTTGATTCAATAATAGCCGTGTTTCAAAAGCTCCCACATACCTAGTCAGATGGCTGAACAAGTCTTCCCAACAAGCCAAGTCAGTTTAATCTGAGCTTTTTTCTTTTTGAGCTGGGGGTTTAGAGAGAGTAGTGGAAGTAGGGGAGTTACTGTCACAAACTTCACCAAGAATATAAAAAAAGTTATGGAGCCATTTCTCAGGGGGAAAAAATACTTTCACACATTTTTGGTCTACAATTTCAGAGGACCTGGAGACCTCCTTGACCAAACCATAGATCCCAGTTGGAGACAGATAATGAGAAAGAACAAGTTGACTTTTCTTGTTCTATCACAATGGTGGACCCTTCTTTTGTCTTTAATCGCTTCTGGGCTAAAGTAGAATAACCTTAGCTTGATCTGGGAGTCTGGTTTTACGGAAGAATAAGCTGCCTTTTGGCTTAATCATGACATCCTATGGACGCCATACCTTAGCTACCAGACAGCCTGTCATCATTTTCTGAATAAAGGATATAGCATACAACACACAATCTTTGGGAAATATGTGGTTTGTTAAAATGAGTATTAAAGTCCCCTAATTCTGTATATAAAATCAAAACATTGTCTTGGACTGCAGTAACATTTTTGACATGAAAGAGCAGTGTCTATTTCTTTCTAGACATTGTTTTATTTGACAAAGTAGAAAAGACTACACATATTCTCCCCATATTGACTCAACATAATTTTTTTAATGAAAACAAATAACTGAAGCTTGTAAACATTTCTTATTTTTCCCAAAATAGCATGGGCACACACACACACACACACACACACACACACACACACATCTAGACTAAATGTCTTTATTAAGGGCCCATCCAGTAATGCATCCTAGTCTATGATTCTTATTGTAAGGCTATTGGTTTTTTCCCAAGCCATCCTAGAGAGATCTATTATGAAAGTTTTCCTTAGTATAATTGAATCAGAGACATTTAAATGACCAGATGTGGGAAATGAGGCCTCTTCTTTGAATGCCAAGTGGCTGAGAACAGGTGAGAATAAAGCTAGCTTGACTTAATTGTCTGTAAATATGTACTTCTTCTAAGTGGCCTAGCACAGTGGCTGTCACCTTAATCAGAACTTCAATGGAAAGTCATATGGAAATGTTTCCTCCTTGATTTTTCTCACTTTGTAGAATGGGAATATTCGTCTCCAAAGTAAAGCTGAGTTGCTAAAATGAGATTTAACAAGAATATCTGGAAACATCCTGGAACTGGGATAAGAATAGATGAAAGTCCAATGTTTTTATGTAGTTTGCATTTCTGAGGATGGGATATGAAGCCCATATTATAGATCTAGCTGCTAATGCCAGCCTCCACCTGGATCCCAACTCCCTCAACCTGCTTTAGATATTGGACAGGTGATGAAATCTCCAATTTTAAGATCACATCCTGCATTTCATCACTGGGTAATATCACATCTAAAGGCAGCTGCTGAAACATTTGTTAAGCATAGTTTTCCATCTTAAATATTTTTTTCATTAAAATTTGTGAAGTACCAATAGAAGGGAAATTGTGCATTAAATAGTTTCTCACTTGGTCTAGTGTGTTTTCATCTCCTTTCCAAGGTCAGATGGTCTTAACAGAAAGACAACATACACACAATCTGTTCTATGACAAGGCAAAACATGTAGCACAGGAAGTCAAGTGGAACGATTTTCACACAGTAATTGTGAATTTGCAGCTCAGCCCATCAGAAGCAAAAGTGAACTGACCAAACTTTCCATGTCATTAAATATTAGTCGTTCCCTCAGTATCATCTTGGGCCCCAGGATATAATTTAGGAATACAGGGCAAGTTAATCTAAGAAGGCCAGCAGGGAGGACTGAAAAATGGGAAACTGGGAAAGCTCCCTCTTTGTACTATATTTGGATAGTCAATCAGACTGCATGAGATTGTGTAACAAAATTGTCTAGTAGGAAAGTTTGGCAATTAAAAGATGCCCCAGTGATATATTTATACTCTTCACGGAGCTTCACATCTGCACAGAACAATGTAACTCCCAAGAAAGATCAAGGAGTGAAGGCATAGTACTCACTATTGCACCAGAATCCAATAAGTCTCATATATCAGGGAAAACTGGCAAAAGGGATTCACGTATTCTGTAATTACTTGAATAGGAATGGGGGCTGCTTTGATATGGACCTCTTTGCCACATGATAAGCAGAGTAATTATTACCCTGTTCTGTATCTTCCCCAAAGAATATTTAAATTGAGGCATAATTTATATACAATAAAATACAGAGATTTTAGATGAGTTTAGAGAAATGTATATACACATGCAACCACTATGTTAATCTATTAGTAATAGTTGTAGTGGTAATACTGCCACATAGTACTTCTCAGTTTCTAAACCACATTTCCATGCGTTGTTGCATTATTTGGTTAGGTGAATCTAATGTCTATATACAAGTTATAATTCTAGCCCCACTGCAAAAATGAGGAAATAGATCAACAGAGATTGACATGCTAAAGTTTCCCCTGGAAGGAAAGACAGAATAATCATATCAAAACACTTTGTTTTATAAGCAGAAAAAAAAGAAATGCTCAGTATAACAGAAGAGGAATGGAGATTATAATATTTGTGTGGAGTGAACGGGAGAGATAGTGGGGCTGCCTGGAGAAAAATTAAGGCCAAGTTTGGCATGGAAGAATTGAAGATGGGAATAGGTTTCCATAAACCATCATATTTCCGTAAGCCACGATGTCTCCACTGTGTCTCCTTATCAAAGGGTTTGAGGTTCCCAGCTCCTGAAAAGAAAGCTTGTTTCTCTTGGGAGAAAGAATGACATCATTAACTCCTGAGAGTAAGACCTTAAATCTTTCTGGGTGTGTGGAGAACAATTACTCTTATCTCTATTTGCTACTTCAGCCCAGTTTTTCAACAGAGTGTTTTGTTTCTCAATGATATTCTTCTTTGCTTGGGGTAGAAGCCCCTCATTTTGTATTTCATGTTGTATTATTTTGCACACGGCTAGCTTTTCTGATTTAGTTTACTCCCATAATTAATAAATGTGAATCATTTATAGCAATGCAAAGAAAACCTAGATGAGTGAGGCAGTCACATGAGGAGGAAAAGTAAGCATGTGATTCTGGATCTTATCTCAAGACCTAAAAATGAATTTGGAGCCCTGTCAATTTTCCTGAATTCTTTTGCTCTGACATCTTTCTTTGTGTTTCTAGCAAAGAATTCTGCAGATAATTTTTTTTTTTTTACATTGAGTTTCAGGTTTATGCCACTTAGGAGTAAATTCCTTATTGAATCTAGCAGTGTAGTCAACATAGGTTCTGATTCATCAGGACTACAACATACAAGCCATTTGCTCTATTGTTTTTCTTCTAATCAACTAAAATGAAACTGGAGGAGATGACTAAGTAATAAGGCTGTCTCTCTGTGTCCTTATCTTCTACTTGAAGAGCTTGAACTACTAAACAATATTTGAATCACAATCACAATTGACAAAATATTTTCACATCTAGACTCTAATTTGATCTTCACAACAGAGTCTTCTGAGTCTGAAAGGATGACTGTCAGGAAAGGGCTTGGACAGTGGATTTTTAAAATAATGATACTAGCATAGGCCTGCTAAACAATCTTTATACAGGGTTGGCTTTATTCTCGTTCCAAAATCAGAGTTACTGGTTTCCCCCTTCTCAATGGTCAAGGATGATAGTGTTACTATCTCTTTTGTTTGTTTTTTACAGATAAGGAAACTGAGTTAAATTTTCATAGGTAACATGACTTCCCAACTTTGCACTGGGACTTTATCCAGGTCTTCCAATTACAAACAAACCTCGCCTGATTCTAAATGGATTTACCTACTTCACATCCCTTTGCTCACTCTCAATAATTCTGATTGCCAGTTATCAGAATATTAAACCACATTACTATGGCTTATTTCCATATGTTTACATAGACTTTTGAATATTTTATTTAATTTTTATTTTCTCACGTGTCCTTTTGTCCTAATTTTTATTTGCACTGTTCCTTTTTTTTCCGTTCCTAATTAACCATCCTTCTGAAAGTTTGCTAAAATGTGGGTAAGTGCATTTTCCTTTTCAAATAACAATGTTTTGCATTGTTATTTTTCATTAAGGAAACATGGGATAATTCAAAAGGATACTAAAATGCTCTAATAAATGTCAAGGAGCTGGCATATAATATTTTGTGTTGAAATCACTTTTCCTTTTTCCCTGGCATTTACAGCAGATTTTTATTTGTGTGGGGGTTTGTTTTCACATTACTATTTAAATGTAATTGACAGGCACAGTTAGAGAAATTAAAAAACTTAGCAGTGGTCTCAGTGTAGGCTCTAATACTGGGTCTGCTTATCCATGAATGGAGAAAATGAGCGGCTTGCCACAAAGGTTCAGAAAGAGACACCGCCTTGACACTGAATCAAGACTTGGAGATAAAATTGGGGAGTTCTGAGGCATCAACCCAAACCTGAGGGTGTCAGAACAGTTTTTGCAAAATGAGTCACAGTGTCTTCACTGAATTCCCTTTGGAAAGGGAATCTACTACCTAAGCCACAACCCCCAGCAGTTTTCCGAAGATAATTTTTAATCTCCTGTATTAAATTATCACAGTATCCTGTGCTTTGTAAGATCCAAATAAACACACTGCTGGGTCATTAAGCCATTCATGTGTGCTATTCATAAAAGTGTTTATGTGTCTACACACATTAGCGGCATCGAAAGCTTTAAGTGAGGAACAATGAACTTGGTAATATTTTTAGGAGCTTCAGATCTCGCTCCATCAACGAACTGGAGTCAGGATCCTACAGATATTTCTGGGACTAAGGAAATAAACGGGGTCTGCAGGCCAGGTTTTATTTATAAATTATGTTGTCTAAAAATTACTGATGGATGCAATGCCATCACCTACCAAACATGCTAATATTTGTCTTTCTGTGTTCTTAGCATCAATACCATTCAAAAATAGACGAACTAATTGAAGAAACTGTTAAAGAAATGATAACACTCTTGGTTGCAAAGGTAACCTCCAGCTTCAGGTGAAATGTTTCATTGTGAACATTGCTTTGTTATGTCTCCATTTCCATTAAAATGTAACACGTTAAAAAGTTGAGCTGGATACTTGCGTCTCTCAGGAAACAAGATTGTACATCACCCAGCCTCAGCTCTAAATGATTTTCCGATGATCTCGAGCCGTGTGAAGATAAATTGATGAAGTGGCATATGTTAACTTAATAAGAATTTGTCCCCAAACGTTGCGCTAGGTTATACGGGAAATGTTTGTTTTGTTTTTCAGCACTGACAAAGTTAGATTTTTAAATACAGAAAGTTAAACGGTAATAAGGAATTCTGCCATCATGAAAACCCCTTTTCCTCTAGTTTCACATGCAGTGAGAGTCATAATAAAACATAAAAGTCAGATAAAGCTATTTCAGTCACCCTCATGAATTATAGAATTTTAACTAAGTAATGCTGAATGGGAAGACATTTATATTTGCCAGTGCTAAACTTCTGTTTCCCCCAAATTACTGATAAAATACAAATAAAAATAGATTGGATTAAATGTAGTGCTAATATGTAACGTAGAAACTGCTTTGCGCAGTTTTGGATTTTAAAAAGTGCATTTAATATTATCGCATGCTATATGCAACTCAATAATATTTTGTCACTTTGCACTTCTGTAACACTCTATATTTGCAATCACATAATAATGAAGAGAAAGCCGGATAAGTCAAATATTTCTATGCAAAGGCAGTCTATTCCTTTCTCCGAAGGCGGGAATCAAATAATAGACTGCAGAAATGAACAGAGGGCTCGATCCCAACCTTTATGTGGTTGGGAAATGATGTTCTTTATTGTCAACAGTTACAGTTTGAAATAACGTTTTTTTTCTTTTTTGCTGTTTTTCTAGTTTGTTACTATCTTGGAAGGAGTGCTGGCAAAATTATCCAGATACGATGAAGGGACTTTGTTTTCTTCTTTTCTGTCATTTACTGTAAGTAAAGAGCTTCTTTGCTTCCTGGCTTTTGTTTTAGTTTTTGGTTTTGGTTTGGGGGAGTAGTTCTGTTGTGGCATGTTGTTTTGGGATGGGTGTGTATGTTAATTATAGTAAGCTATCGTATAATATTAGCACTACGTGAAAAGCCGAACATTTCGTAACAGCAGGTAATCCAACATTTCTATTTCATTTGTAAATGTGCAATATGTGTATATTTTTATGAACACACACACACACATCTCTATATGTATGCATCCAAAAAGTTGCCTACCTGACCCCACCTTAGCTAGCTCTGGCAAATTACTTAATGTGGGCTACCATTTCCTCATCAGTAAATGAGCAAAAATCATTTCAGAGTTTGTAAGTGAAGACCTGTATTCAGATAGGCCTGCAGCTATGTTTTATGTGGTCCTCACTGTGTCAAGCACGTTCTTCTTAACTGAATTGCCTACATTTAAAAATCAAGAGGATTGACAACAAATTCTGTATTTCTGAGGGTGCCTGCATAGCATGCTAGGGGCACAGCAAGTCTCCTGGAGCTGTGTCTTGGGGGTCTTGGACTGAACATGTGTTTGTAATTGCTAAAGCCCCCTCCTGGCTGTTTCACTTATTCACATACACACCTGGGCTTCGGAGCCACTTAAGTTTACAACTTCTGGGACCTATGATCTAGTTCTTTGCAAATTCTGAGAGGCTCGGATTCTGTGTCAGAATTGGGCAAGGACATAGAAATGAGTTAGTTAAGGCTGGGCAGAAACCAGCATTCTTGTCTATGGATAAATGATCAGTGGAGATGGTTGCTATAAATGAGCTGCTTTGGGGGCCCAATTCTCCCACCCTTCCTGATGCTAGGCAGACACCACAGCTGCATGCTTCCCTGCCATTCCTGACAGCAGGTTCCTACTGGCTCTGAGACTAGCTGTTTTCCTCTGACAACACCATAGGAAAGGCAATCAATTTAGGACCCACTGCCTGTGGGTCTTTAAAACAGCCTCACTGTATGAAGAATCTCCCAGATAGTGATTGAATGCCAAGACAAAGCCCAGAACAGGGTAGTGGATAGCACATGATTGTCCTTGGAATCCAACAGATTCAGGCTCAAACTCCAATCCCAATGTTAACAGCTGTGTGGTCTTGAACAAGTGTCTCATCCCCTCAGAGCCTCAGTTTTCTCATTTGTAAGGGAGTGCGGGGCAGATAATGTCTTCCCTAATGAGCTATCCTGAAGATAATAATGTAGGTGAAAGAGCCTAGCATAGGCCTAGCTCATAATAGATTTCAATAAATGGCAACTATTATTTTTAAAAAGTAACAAATACAATTATTATAAAATGCAAACAAAAATGCATACAACTTCTTTCCAAATATACCCTACTTTGATCTTTCCCCAACCCATACATTAATCTTCCTTGGAACTAAGGGAAATGTAGAGACAGAAAACACTTATCTTCTGATATCAGTTCCGACCTTCCCAGGTATAAGGATTGAACTCAATCGCAGAAGCGTGATGGCCCCCATCCCTCGAGCTTATTAGTGAAGGTGAGGTGGGAAGGGGATGATGACAGTAGGAATTCCATCCAATTTCACTCTCTAGAACCTCCTATAATGTGTCACAGCTGAAAGGAAACCTATCCAACCCACTCCTTTGATGAACAAAGCGGCCAAGGCCCAGAGAGGGAGATGATTTGTCTAAGGTCACACAGCAATGGGCAGACTGGGGACAGGAACCAGTGACTCCTGCCAGCTTTCCCCCACCACTGAACAGAGTCCCGGGGAGAGTGGGATTCAGCTGGCAATTGCCTGTCACTGAAAGGCAGATGGGCAAGTGAGTGGGGTAGATTCATAAAGAAGGATTCAGGGCACATGAGTGGGAAATATTAGGCAATGTTTCATTCTTCAGTGAAGTCCCAGAAATGGTAAAAATAAATGGAATTCAATGCGACATTTCTGGAAAATGTTCCCCTGATACCCCTAGATGACATGGCTTTCTTTGAGTCTTCATTTTGAGCAACTGTTTTTATTCTATTGGACTTGAACCTGTGAAACCCAGGAAAGCACCGCTGCTCTTTACTGAGCAGAATTCAATCCACCAAGGGCCCCACCCTAATTAGTGTCCTCCCAAGAGGACTATTGGAAGTCCAGGGGCAGCGATATCAAGAACAGGGCACCAGAGAGTGTCACAGGGGGGTTAGAAACAGGACACCCAGAGCATCCTATGCAGAAGTGTTCAAGCTGAAATTCCCATCCTCTCATCTCCCTTTTCGGAGACATTTTGCAGCCTCACCGCATGCTAGCAAAGGCAGTGTAATGCAGAACACTTCGGTGCCTGTTGCTGGGCCTGTAACTTCCCTCCTTAGTGACACTTCTCCCACACACTTGGCCACCCCAGGCCAAAAGCACCCACTTATCATTTGCAGCCCATGTTCTCATCTCCTGCCAGTATTCCAGTATTAGGGAAAGTGAACTGTGTTTAGAGGTGCCAGGAATATCTCCACATATGAATTCTGAGTTCCTGCCCAAACTCCAAATGGCCTTTGAAGGTTTCCTTTGGCCCAATTGTGTGAATTCCCCGGGAGTGGAGTGGAAGTAAAAGGGTTGAGCAGAGGCAGCAGGTATGTGCAAAAAGCTTGAAACCTGCAAAAGAACCAGCTGTGAGTCCTAGGACCCTGCGCAGAGGCATAGAGATAGTGCCGTCGCTCTGGCATGAGTTCCTTCGCTCCGCTCCCATTTCTGATTCAATTCTTCAAGTATTACTGTGCACTTACCACGTCCCCACCTCAGCGGGGCTGCCAAGGATGAGCCATGTGCTCTGCCCCCCAGAAAGCTGACGAGTATCGACAAATATGCCACCCTTTCCCCCTCTTTCTCCCGCTGAGCGCCTCCTTTCCTGGGTGGGCTTGATTTCATGGTCCAAGCCAGACATTTTGGAAAACGTCTGCAGTGGCACAGAGCAGGCAGGAATATTTATTTCTCGTCTCCATCTGCATTGCTTCCTCTCTTGGAGAGGAGCTGGGGGGAGGAGGGAGGATGAGATGTGGCTTCTTCGTGCCAGCCCGAGAGGCGCCCAAGCGCACCCTCCTCTCCTCCCTCACCAGCTTCAGCAGCAGTAGCAGCCTGGGATTTATGGAGGCAGGCGCCTTTCGAACTTTTGAAAGATCAGCCCTGTTGGAAGACACAATTAGCAACTATCTGCCCATTTCCCTTGACTGCAAGATGTGCCTTTGCATGGGATGCCTGTTTGGGAGGGCCCCTGTCTTGTGGGTAGCCGCTCGCTGTTCTTTTAGGAGGCCAATAAGAGGGGCAAGCCGGTACCCAGGTCCCTCCCACAGAAAGTGACAATGCTTTCCTCTGTCCTCTGCAGGTGTTAACAAGTATGCTGGTTCAGGAATTTATTCATTCATTTATTCCACTTCTATTTACTGAGCACCTGTGTGTCATGCACTGTGCTAGGTGCTAGAGACACAGCATTGGGCTAGAAAGGTATGCTCTCAGTCTTTTTGGAGCTTACATTTAGTAAAGGAGACAGGCAATTAAAAATGAAAGAAAATTACCTACTGGGAGAAGAATTTCACAGGACATAAACTGGAGAGCAAGAGAAAGTGGGGAGGTGACATTACTTTAGCTAGGATGCTCAGGCAACATCTCTCTGCAGAGGACGTGAGAGACTTGAACTCTCAAACTTAAAGAAGTCAGTGATGGATACAGGAGAGGGGAGAACCTTCTGAACAGGACAGCAGCTGCATTAGCCAGGAGGCAGGAAAGCAGGAGGCATTTTTGCAGGATATTTTGGAGGTCACATAAACATGGCTTAGGGATTAAGTGGATATTGGGGTGGAGACTTGACTGGAGAGGGCAAAGGTGGGAGGCTCAAGAACTGTGATAACTGAAGAGCTCAGCTGAGCTGAGTGTCCTCAGAGTACGTGGAATACAGTGAAAACGCACAGGGTAGGGACACCTGGGATGGTAACCCAGCTCTGTCCCTTAACCAGGAGCTGTGTGACCTGGAACTAGGGACCACATCTTGGCTTTTAATTTCCTTCACTGTAATATAATGATGGTTATATTAGATGAATTCAGAAGTCTAAAATAACTATAAGAGCTACAGCTCCTATTCCTTAAACACTTGCTAAGTGCCTGGCACAAAGCTATGTGCTTTAAATGTATTTTTCCTGCTGAATCCTCAGAACAATCTCATTCCAACAACATTCTTCTGCAGATGTTGAAACTAAGACTCGAAAAGGTTAAGCCCCTAGTTCCATGTGAATTCTTCCTTCACTAAACCCTGGGGCCCCCACAGAGGAATAAAGATGTAGGAGTAGCCCAGGCCCTACCACCAACCTGATAAAGGTTCTGTCTGAACTTTATATCAAGTCCTATGAAGCCCTCTAGAATTCAGACATTCTCCTCCAATCAAACAAATCCATTCAAGATGGTCACAAGGCAAAGTGGAAGCCGCTCACAACAGGAAGAATAAAGTCTATCTTAGGACTGCCAGGAGCCCAAAACCTACTGTATGTCCAGTCTTCTTTGTCTCAAGTTACCCTCAGTCACCCTGTTTTCCTTTTGCCCATATTTTGATTGTCTTGCCACTTGGAAATGAAACAAAACAGATATGTTTCTCCCCACTAGAATTTGCGAGAAGGGTTGGAGTTTGTGTAAATCAGTAGCGTTGACTGCTTTTGCGAAGAGCTCTTGATGCCATGCCTTAGAACAAGAATGCCACCTGAATCCAAAGCCGGAACTGGATTAATGAAATTCACTTCTGTTCACAGAACATTTTGGTTAGGAGGCAGTTTGAATTCCAGAGTGGGGTGAATATTCCTCAGAGTCTGTTAGTATTTTCTCTGATGGTGTTTCACTTGTGCTTTGGCTTCAGGGAATGTCCAGGGTGGAAGAGATGGCTTTTTGCAGTATGGGTTGATGATGAGTGATGCTGACAGAGGTTTTGGTTCACCCTGCAGAGGGTAACATCACCAGATTATTCACTGCCAAACACATGTGATTTTAAGTCAATTGGCTTCTACATTTCAGAGTGGAGGTGTCTGCCTTGGACAGAAGCACCAACTGTGGTAGTAGTAGCTGGCATTTATTGAGCACATACTATGTGCCAGACATTGTGCTAAGTATATGCATGCATTTTCTCATTTGATCCTCACAATCACTCTGTGCAACTGATTCAATTATCATCCCCATTTTATGGATAAGTGATGTTGAGTGATTTGTCAAAGTCACATAGTTACTAAGATTCCACCCTAAATTGCTCCTTTATTATTTGAAAAATGTAATTTCCCATAGATACACAGAAATCTGTAGGTGAAATCAATTGGTGACTTTTCCAGGGACTAGCCACTAGCTGATACCACTCCTAAATGAAAAAGCCATCTATTTTTCATATATAATTTATAAAGATTTTACTGACTAGCCAGCTATTTTACCATAACACTGAAATAGTAGACAATCAAAATTCCCCACTTCCTTTGTGCTGTCCAGATAATCATTCATTTTACATTAGTCCTTCATTCCACACCTGTTTATGGAGTGCCTACGATGTGCTAGAAACGGGGGGCTTAACAATGAACAAAATGGACAATGCTGTTTATTGGACATTTGCATGAGGGAGATACTTAACAAGTAACTTAAAGCATGTTGATTACTCAGTGCCCTGTAACTGTGGACCACAAGGACCCAACCTCATCTGGGAGGCCATTGAAGGAAATGACATTTGAGCTGAGACCTAAAGAATAAATAGAGTTTTGCCTGGCAAAGGAGAGAACAAAGAGTATTCCGAGATACAAAGACCTGGAAGTAAAAGGGAAGATCTAGTACATGCCAGGGACTAGAAGTCTCTTGTGACTCATGGAAAGGCCAGGCCAGAAGGAGGGAGATGACAGAGATGAGGTTAAAGAGCAGTCAGTGAAGGAGTCCGATCATGAAGGAGCTTGCCTATAATACAGATGTTAAGGGTTTTGAGCAGAGAATTTACCAAAGTCAGTGCAGCTGGAGAAGTTAAGAGACGCCACAGAGAGACCAACTCCTTGTTACAAGCCAGCTGGGCTTGTGGTCTTCGGAAGTTAGAGCTGAGGGCCACCGTTGATTTCTTCTGATGTATTTTGTTCACATGGGCCAACAAAAAATAACGCTGCACTTTAAAAAGTTAGAGAAATCTTTGGGAGGCCGAGGCGGGTGGATCACAAGGTCAAGAGATCAAGACCATCCTGATCAAAATGGTGAAACCCCGTCTCTACTAAAACTACAAAAAATTAGCTGGGCATGGTGGCGCGTGCCTGTAATCCCAGCTACTCAGGAGGCTGAGGCAGGAGAATTGCCTGAACCCGGGAGGCGGAGGTTGCGGTGAGCCGAGATTGTGCCATTGCACTCCAGCCTGGGTAACAAGAGCGAAACTCCGACTCAAAAAAATATATATATATATTAACTCTAGCCTGGGCAATAAAGCAACACTCCCNCCGGGAGGCGGAGGTTGCGGTGAGCCGAGATCGCGCCATTGCACTCCAGCCTGGGTAACAAGAGCGAAACTCCGTCTCAAAAAATAAATAAATAAAAAATAAAAAAATAAAAAGTTAGAGAACTATAAAACCCTGATCTGCCATATCTTCTAGCATCTTCTTTCATCGGCCACTCCCTAGTGTTTCAGAATCTGACATCTCTTTTGGGGTCTGTGACAGATCATTTTATCACCTAGTAGGACATCTTTATTTCCAGTTGATGCCATGAAAATGCAGTTGACATTTAACACACTTGCTGTCTGAAGCAACCTTTCAGAAGCTCTACAGAAGACAAAAGATAAGTATCCAAAGTTAACTACACAATACTTAATATTGTGTAGCGGATAGCTGAATATCATTCAAAGCAAACATAAGACAGGCACAGTATTTTCTCCAGACTGCGTGGTGTAAATGACCAGGTCACAGAAATGCCAGCTACAAGAGAAATACCTAATGAATATGAATATTTCCCAGCACTTTGGGAGGCAGAAATGGGTGGCTCACCTGAGGTCAAGAATTTGAGACCAGCCTGGCCAACATGATTGAAACCCCATCTCTACTAAAAAGACAAAAATTAGCTGGGTGTGGTGACAGGTGCCTGTAATTCCAACTACTTGAGAGGCTGAGGCAGGAGGACTGCTTGAACTCAGGAGGTAGAGGTTGTAATAAGCCAAGATCGTGCCACTGCACTCCAGCCTGGGTGACAGAGCCAGACTCTGTCTCAAAAAAAAAGAAAAAAGAAAGAAAAAAAAAATACCTAATAAATATGTACATGGCTTCAAACAGGAAATAGTTGTGATGAAATTAATTATAGATTCTACCCTGACCTCCAAATCACATGCAGTGGGAAGCTTATCACCAGAAAGTTAGAGAGTAATTACGACAAAGATGTGACTGTGAAGCCCAGACGAACAGAAACATAGGCAGGCTATTGACCATTTCTGAGCCTTGGTTTCTTTATCTATACAGTGGGAATCTGATAGCTGCTTCAGAGAGCCACTGGGCTAATAAGAGATGAAATAAACAGTAGGCCTTTCATGACACCTGGTATATAGCAGATGCTCCATAAATAAGCCTTCTTAGCCTTACTGTCGAATTATTCAAAACTGTAAGAAAGTTTACATGACCCTAGTGCTTTTAACAAAGCATTTTCTCACCAGTTCAGTCTTAACATACCAATCATTTCTCCTGTAAGCAACCCAAACTATTATCCATAACAAGATCAACCAAAACTCTTGTGACTTATATTTCAGCATATTCTCATATTCAAAAATTTCATTCATCAAAGACATTTTCCATTATGTTTAGTGTATTTTTAGCATTTTGTGTGTTATCTTAATGCTAAAAGAATTTTTCATTTTTACGTGGTCTCTAAAATACCTCTTTATTAATCAAAATGTTTGTTTAGAACTGAATATCTCATTCTCCAAGCATATTTTGGTTTGAATCAGGTTTATTTCAGTATGCACGGTGGCTTCTTGTTTGTCCAATTCTGCCATTTCCAAAAGTATAATCTTAGACAGATTGACTAAAGTCTGACTGCAGTTGCCTAATCTGTAAAATGGGAACCATAAGACCTCCATTATGCAGTGTGGTTAGAATTAAATGAAAAAATGGTGGATTGGAGTAAGTATCTGATACTTGTTAGATATTGTTGCTATTGTAATTATAAGTGTGGCTCTATCACTGAGCATAAATGTTAACATCAGTTACTCAATGAGCCACTGCTGTATGTAAATTACTGAACTAAGAGTGGTAGAGCTAGATTAAAACAAAAATCTTACTGCATGGAAGTCACTGTCTAGAGTGCATTTAATAGAAGGAAATTTCTAGACTTTCCGGTGCAATGTTTCCAGTGATATGCTACAGTCTACTTGACTCCTACCTGCTGATGAGAGCCAGTTCTCCATTTCTCTTCCTATATCCAAAGTGAGGGATATCACATTGGTAACCTAAAACTGACCACAGCAGGAGCATTTTACGGAAATTGGCAAACACTGTGTTGCTTATATTTCAGCATATTCTTATGTTGGGATTTTTTTTTTTTAAGAGAGAGAGAGCCTTTCAGAAACCAGCATACCACTGAATATATCCCAAGTATAGGATATGTACCACATGAGACCTGAGATGATACTGGTGTTAGATGCTCCAAAAACTCATCATTAAATAAGACCAATCACATTGTGAGAGGGTTATTAATTTTCTAATTCTCTTTTCGTCTTTATCCTTATATCAAGAAGAAAGTTTCCATTTGGTGCTTTTTTGTCTTTCACACTTCTCTAAAAATTTCAAATTTTCATATGTAGCAGAGGAAGGGGAGGCTTCAGGCTCAGGACCCTTAATAGGTAACCATGTCTGCCCAGAATTTAATACCATTATTTTAGTTATATTGTATTTATTTCCACCCTGGCTTTTTTCTTAAGAGTGATACTGATTTTTCATTTATAGTAATATGTTTCCTTTTATAATTGAGTATTTTTAAAGTGAGCCAGTTTAAAGAGCAATAATAAGTAACTATAGTACAGATGGTACATGGGTTGTAGCCAAAATCAGGAAGGTGTATTGATGCTAGAAGCCTTGGAAGTACTGACACTTTCTAGCCACCCCATTTTGCAGTTGCGGAAACTGAGACCAGAGAAGGAAGATGACTTGCACAGCTAATTTAGAAGAACTTAGACCTCTTAACACATTCCTTGAGCTTTGCAAAAATACTCTCTGGGATTGCTTGTTTTCCTTACTCTTTACCTGAGAAAATGAAAAAAAAAAAAAAAAAAAACCAAACCACTGTGTTACAAACCTAGGCTATGATAGATAAGTTGTCATTGGCAGCAGTGACATAATTTATACTTTCAGATTCAGGCTAAAGCAGCCTGCAGGAAAAGGCAAGGACATCAGGAGTGACAAGTGCCTCCTTCGTGCAGAAACATTATTATTCAGCAACAACAATATACCCCTCACTTGCTCAGCACCAAAGCCATGTGGAAGCCAGGGACACAAGTAAGACATGGCCCTTGTCCTCTTCAAGCTTGCATTCTGTCACCCTTCTTAGTGTTGAGGGATGTTCAAAAGGCAAACAAAACACAAAAATGCCAGAAGTGGGCAGCGCCCCCACATAAAATCAGCAAAAATTAGCTTACATGTCTGCTTGGAGATTTCACACATTTAAAACTTTTCAATTTGCACTTCCAAGTTTCTCTTAAAATAAGAGTATGTCACAAAAATAGACAAAATAGAAAAGCAGACAATGTGGCCCTTAGGAGGGCCAACCCCGGAGTCCAAGCGACCCGTGTTTCAAATATCAGCTCCATAACACCACTTGCTGTGGATCTTTTAAGAAGTCGATTAACCTCTGTGGGCCTCAGTTTCTTCGTCTGTAAGTGATAAGAATTTCATGCCCACCATTGTGAGGGTTAATTCTTTATGAATTGTTTAACCTTGTGCTAGGCAAAAAGTAAGCATGAAACCATTGTTAAGTATCTGCAGCATTAAGAGGGTGGGTCTGAAGGAGCCTTTGAACCTTGGAAAAATCCTCTCTGGGAATGAGGGATTGGGACAGAAATGAGGAAAACTGGAAAGAAAAACAGGTCTACTTCAATCGGGCATCTGTCAGAAGCCCCAGGGGGTGGGAGGTGGGGGTAGATGAGAACATACACTTCCTGGATCTAGTCTCAGAGCACAGTACCCTGAACAACAGGAGATGAGAACAATTCTCATCGTTAATGAGGCTGTAGCTCCTAATCGGAGCATGGAATAGAATGCGTTTGCTTAATAGAGATCATTTCCTTGCCTCTTGCCCAACTCCCCAGCAGTGCCAGCAGCCCTTTGTTTAATGAAAGGTAAGGACTTTGAGGAGTGTGGTGGGATGGGCTGTAGGAGGCATTACTACCCTCATTACTATGATAATAGTTTAATCACAATCAATATTTATGAACATGCACAGAAGTCATGCAATCAACCAGTAGCCCTGCAACTCAGTTTTTATCTTCTTGCGTAAGGATGCTTTGCGGGAAAGCCTGGGCTCTCTCCCACCTTCTCATGGGCCCCTGTGAAGCTCTACAAAGGTTCAGAGGTCATTTCAGAATATTATCCTTGATGGTTACATAGTTATATATGTGAGGTCTTATTTGTGGTCAGTGAATATTATAATACATTTTGTTGTTCAAAATACTTCCACAGTCATGGTAGGACTTTTCCCTTCACACTTTGTTAAATTGTCTTGTGAAAAGATAAGGCAGTGTAGGGACAACCTGATATAGTAGAGAATCCTTTGAAGTCAGGTCCACCCAGTTCAAATCCTAGCTCTGCTACTTCTTGACCGTGTGCCCTGAGGACAGCAACTTAACCTCTCTGAGCCCGGTTTCCTCATTTGTAAATGGAGGAGACAAGTTCCTAGAACACTTGAATAAGATACTATAAATTAGATGTTCAATCATTGGGAAATGCATCCATAATTTTATATATATGACTATATATTTTATATACCATATTTTATAGATGACTATTATTAAATATTTCTGTATTGTTCATGAGAAATCTGAATTTATTGCTCTTCCCAAGGTCACATAGACAATAATTGAGAAAGCAGGAGGAAGAGTCAAGACTTGGCCAGTATTCTCTTTTCCATTATCAGAAATGTTTTTAATGCTGGTTCCATTTATAGGCAACTTAGAAAAACCTTATTTTTAAACATCTCAAAGTTTAACTCTTTTTTTCAAATAGGAATCAAATTTTGAAAGCCATTGATTATTTTCGAGCAATGGACATCTGGTGATCTACTCATGAGAAATTTTCAGTGTCTCAGCTCCCACCTCTGTAAAAATGGCATTTATAAACTCTGGTCCTCTTTAAAAAGGAAGCAATGGACAGTGGTCTCACAATGTATGTGCATCTCTGTAGCATTTGACCCAGTGCTCATATGGTCATAGTGCTTCCCCATTGACCCAGCACAGTATCGACCTTTAGTAAGCAAGGAAGACATTCTAGGCCTTCTGGCGACAGAGCCCTGGGACTCTATCATGCTGTCTATGATTTCAGATGTACTTCAAGGGTTGTGTTTTTCTCCAGTCCTCAGAAAGTATTAGAAGGGGCTTTCACCGTAATTGTCACTTGGCCCCAGGCAGAAGCCACTGAGGTTTGCTCAACTGCTCACCCGCACATGCAGTCCCAGTACATCCACCCACTCACACATTCTGTCTCACCCAAGCAGTCGGTCCCTCAGTTGGCACTTAAAATGTATTCATCTTCCCAAGATGCACTTAGAGCATCCAGATTATATATCGAGAGTTGGTTCTGCTAGGTTTTGGTTTTGCCTTTACAGAGGACATAGCCATAAACCATGGTTTCATTAAGCAAACACCTAGAGAAAGTTACCCTGAGAAAGATACATTCTTCCTGCAAAGTGCCTTTCTCCACTAAAATGGAAAATTCTATCACTTTTGTTCCTTTTTTCAATAATTTTTAATGAAAGTCATATCAGCACATGGTTAAAAATGAAACAGTACAGAAACATTCATAATTTTTAAAAAACACACAGTTCTTTGTCCTCCTTTCTGCTCCCAATCCCTTCCTTCAAAAGGAAACTTTTTAATATTTTTTAAACCCCTGGAGTGCTAAGTACTACTATTATATTGCTTTTTATTATTATTATTTAGAGATAGGGTCTAACTCTGTCACCCAGGCTGCAGCGCAGTGGCATGATCACAGCTCACCACAGCATTGAACTCCTGGGTTCAAGTGATCCTCCTGCCTAAGCCTCCTGAGTAGCTGGGAATATAGGTGCACACCACCACGCCTGCTAATTTTTTTTTTTCAGTAGAGATGGGTGGCATGATCACAGCTCACCACAGCATTGAACTCCTGATTTCAGGTGATCCACCTGACTCAGCCTCCTGAGTAGCTGGGAATATAGGTGCACACCACCACGCCTGCTAATTTTTTTTTTTTTAAGACAGAATCTCACACTGTCTCCAGGGCTGGAGTACAATGGCATGATCTCAGCTAATTGTAACCTCTGCCTCCCTGGTTCATGCAATTCTCCTGCCTCAGCCTACCAAGTAGCTGGGATTACAGGTGCACACCACCACACCCAGCTAATTTTTTTTATTTTTAGTAGAGATGGGTTTTCACTATATTGGCCAGACTGGTCTTGAACTTCTGACCTTGTGATCTG